>NC_080104.1:33055762-33365630 GCF_950005125.1 Chionomys nivalis
CTGGGCAGACAGCAGGTGGAGAAGATGCAGCAGGTTTGGGAGAGGTTAAGAATCCAGTGTGACACCATGACCCTGCGTGTGGTGGTGGTGGTGGTGGCACTGTGGGGTCCAGACAGATAAAATAGCGAAAGAAAAGGAGTGCCCAAGTCACGGACAGGGCACTAAACAGGAACCAGCTATTCCGATTTAGCAGTGAGCAGTAAGACACCTCAGGTCTGCATGCCTGCCCCGGCCACCTCTGAAAGGGAAGCTTATTCCAGGTAGAGCACACTAACAAACTAGAGCAGCTAATTTCCCAAAAACCAAGTTAAGTTTTATCTGATTCATATGATATCTGTGTCTTAAAATCATGGCTCTTCCAGATACTTCAAAGGCCCCAGAGAAAGAATCACATCACATAAACAAGTGGTAGCAACATTGGGTTTAGAATGAGGACATTTTAATTCAGGTCTCAGAGCTAAAGAGAACCATGGAACCTAGGGGTTAAGTCTCCCCAAAGATGTGATGTTTTTCCAACGTCTCAAGCAAGGATGCCTGCTTATAGAAGATTCCGGTGGCCTACCTCAGCCAGAGTCACCTGCAGCACATCTGAATACAGTCTATGTCATCTTCTTCCTGTTTGTAACAGACTGATTAGAGCGTCTAACGGGAATTGTGGGACAGAAGAGTCTGAGCAGGTATCACACATATGCTTCCGAATGCAGAACAGTTCACTTCAGTAGGGCTGCACACACAGTCCCGAGAGATTTACAGCACTCTGAGCCTCTCGTGGGTACTCTAGGCTCTCTTCTCTGACCCCACATGCAGCATGATTGGGACAAAAGAAAAAGACAGGAAGACAGTAGTAGTATGGAGATGTGGGCCGGGTGTCAGGGGCATGAGTGCACAATTGGAGCCAGGACAACCTGCTCTGTCCCTGGCCAGACTATGTATTTGGCTCATTGGATATCTGGCTTCTCTTCAGTGAATTCCATCAAAAGAGAACATAGGAGTCAAAGTGTTTACAAAAAGGAGAAAATAGGGTGGGGCAGCTTTCCCGAGTGCTAGAAAGTATTTACTCTGGAAATGGGTAAGGTATGTCACCAAGACCCTCCTGCTCACAGGTTCTGACATACTTACCTCATTTTCCCTGTGACACTGTTCTTTCTTCTCTATTTAGGGGGGCATAGTGGCATTTTAAAATGTACTCTCACAAGCCTGAACTGATTTGGTTAAAGTCCAGTACCATTTTATGTCAGAGTCGAACCTTTCCTGTCTTAATTTATAATTCTCCTCCGCATGAAAAAGCTAAGGTCTTTGTCTCCAAGTCATTCTCAAACCAGCTGTCAACAAAAGGTGCTGCCTACAGGTATGGTAGATTAGACTATAGGGAAGGGGAAGAGATAAGAATGGAGGATAGACCACTGGGAAGGGAAAGAGACAGGCATGGAGGATAGACCACAGGGAAGGGGAAGACCATCAGTCCTGATGCAGACTAAAAGCTGGCAGTCAACTTTCCCAGCCTGCCAGCCTGTATCTCGGGATCATTTTAGTCTGAAGGAATACCTGAAACAAAGGGTCCAAGAGCTAATGTTGCGGCCTCCAGCTGCTCCTTGCTTGAGTCCCTATCCGGCTCAGGGGGAGAAGGCTCAGGGAATCCCACCTGCAGGCTTCATTCAGACCTGGCACATTACCTTCAGATCTCACCTTAAGACCCACATTACTCAGGAAACCTCTCCCGTCTACCTCCTCTTCCTAAGTACAGAACAGGCATGTTTGGGGTAACATGGCTTCCGATGCCCCCTTTCTCTGTGTCTAGAGCACTCACAGTTTGCAGTTCACAGTGGGTCCACTGAGCGGGGACACAGGAAAGCACTGAGGGATAAGCACTTCGTTTTGGTCATGGCCTTGTGCCCAGAGACTGGCTTAGAGAGGAGATAGGAGCTTCTTAGAAAACCATGGAGAGTTAACAGGTGAGGGAGCTCGAGTTCCACCACGCTTGTTCTGCTCGCACTGTTTCTGGCTTCTCTGTGTACTGTGTATGTATAGATGGATGGAAATGTGGGCGATCTCAGCAGTCAGAGTGGGACTGAATTCGGAGAGTTAAGCGCCCCTTAATAAAGTGGTCAACGAGACCGAGCTCTTCTGGACTGGAATCCCAGACAGAGTGCTCAGCCCCCGGTGGTCTCAAGTTGTGAAAGTTAACTGAGGATTTCTGAGATATGAGGAACACATTCGAGTATTTAGTTTCTCAATTTCCAGGGACTGTAAGTTATTCCTAGAAGAGATTAAAAACTCCAAACATATTTTCCCCTAAAATGAAGCTACTAGCTATCACCTAGAGGGAATTCAATCACTATCTGCTGACCCGACTTCGTTCACAGGGTGAATGGTTCCATGCAGCATAAAATTCAAAACAAATCTGATGCTTTAAAAATATCAATCTCCCTCAGAAGGACAATAAAAGAATATATCAGCAAGAGATGGGAGAAAAAGAGGGAAGGGGACCGCTGGAAATACAGTTCTCAGAGGGGCTTCAAGTCACACAGGGAGAAAAGGGAGCACGTTCCACATTGCTGGGATCTCTCATAACCGCTCGCGTTGGCTGCACTAACGCCAGCAGAGTCAGGATTATTTTGGGAAAATTTCAAGAACTTTAAAGCAGAGTTTTTGAATTTTTTTTTTTTAAAGAATAGGGGTCAGTCTGTTTACCTAGTATAGACAGATGGCTGTGTTTATGTACTCAGAGGAGCAATGCAGAGAGATTCCAGAGTTCCAGATGAGGTGCCTTTGCCAAGAACACGCTTCAGGTTGGCAGAAGGCAGACACCCTGTATTGGGTAAATATTTAGCAACATGTAGGAATTTTCAACACTAATATCTCATTTGTAGTGGAGCATGCTTTACTTTATAGCCTGATGCAATCTCTTTCCCTGTTCTGTTTTACAAGCAATGATAAAAATCAAAACATAATCACCTGTCGAGGATGACTCCTGCACCTGTGAGGTGCATTTCAAGCTGCAGTCCTAATTAGAGCCGCGGGAATGGGCGTGGGAAAGCGGGGCCCTTCCCACTATCTCTACTCTGGACTCACAAAGGACCTCTGGTATAACAAAAACAAAAATCTACTAAAATAATCTTTTATTATTCAAGTCTGTGCAACAAAGAGTTCCAGCTGGAGCTTAGTGGTCGCCTCCAGCCAAATTCGAGTGGGCTCAGCTCTGAGGCATATGAGAGCGGCCCTGCTGGAGGGGAGGGAGGGATGAGACCACCATCAGTACCAGCTGGCTTTGTGCAGGGCCATGTGCGGCGTGTGTCCCAGGGCACAGAAAACACAAATAATGGGCTCTTTTCTGAATGAGCTGACAGCAGGCGGGCAGACAGGAACCTACCAACACACGTGTACGGATAGATGTAATTCCCGTAGTCACAAGCCACAGATCCAAATGCCGCAGTGGGGGGCAATACGTGGAAGGGAGTGACATCGGAGCTTGCTGTGAACACATCAGTCAGGAACACAGGAAAGAAGCAGGGTGTAAACACAGACCGGGAACTCTGTGCCAGGTTCCTGTAGGGTTCTCCTCTCCACCTGCCTGCGACCCAAGCACCTCCTAGGAGAATGCCACTGGAGATAGCTGCTGGCACTTTCTATCCAGAGCAAAGTTTCCATTCCCCAAAGTGCTGCACCATCCCGCCTACTTGAGACCTGGACTAGCTGGCAGCAGACCAAGGCTGTCTGTTCCAAGGCTTGAGACCCTATGCCATGAGCATCAGCGGACTGTGCTATGATGGGCTGGGGCTTAGGGGCAGGGTCCTGAGGAGCCAGGGGTCTTCTCGCTTTATCTCCAAGGAGATACTGCCTCGACACTCATGCCCCTGCACTGAAACACTGGTGTGCCATTCTCATCCGCCTTCCCTACCCATCAGGCTTTCCCTTAGTTCCTTTGTTGTTTGAAGCCATGAAAAGGCTCTGAAGAGCAGGTGTTTGCCAGGTGACTTCCCTGCAGCCCCTAACTAGATGCAAACACAAGGCTCAGCCACCTTGTACCAGCTCTGGTGGCCTTAGAGAGCAGACATGCCTTCAGGCGGTGGGAACACAAACTCAGCTTGCACCACACTGCAGAAGCAAAAACCCAAACCCTGGGAAATTTTCAGTATATCTTGCTCCAAATGGTAACATGCAAGTCCACCTGGCCTGGTCTCAGTGAATAATAAGGACAGGCTTCAGCGGATTTGTTCCAGGCCCGAGTCCAAAAGCCAGTCGGTCTCTGAAGTAGGAAAACAGAAAGACCACTGGCTGTAGCTCCATCCATGCCCTATCCCATTTCCACTCTTTCCCACTTTCCCTTATTCTTCATTCTTTATTTAAAAACATATGTTTGAGGGGCTGGAGAGACGGCTCGGGTGTTAAGAGCACTGACTGCTCTTACAGAGGACCCAGGTTCTATTTCCAGCACCTCCACCATGGTTTACAACTGTCTGTAAATCCAGTTCCAGGGGATCTAATGCTCTCTCCGGCCCTGGTAGGCAACAGGCATGCAAGTAGTGCACATACATACACACATGCAGGCAAAATACCCAAACACATAAAAATACAATTTAAAGAACAATTATTTTTGTTTGGGAATGTCATTCAAACATATAGTATGTTTTGATCAAATCTATCCCCCATTCCCTCTACAACTCTCCAATCCCCTAACCACTTTTACCTCCCAATATCATTTGATCTTTTTTAAAGCTGCAGCGTGTCCACTTAGATCTGCCTGCATGTGCACGAGTGTAGCGCTATCCCCTCGAGCATGGGTAGCTGCTTAGGGGCTATATCCAGAAGGAAGCTGGCTCTCTCCCACTTCCAGCAACTCTCCGTTGCCAAGAGCTCCTCAGTGTGGTGGGACTCCATGAGCTCCTCCCCCGCCAACGCTGCTCTCGGCTGGCTAGACCTTGTGCAGGTCTCTTGCATGCAGTCACAGGCTCTGTGAGTTCACGTGTGTAACAGCCCTGTTATGTCCAGCAGATCGTTTCACTGTAGACATTCATGACCTCTTTCCACCCCTTGTTTGAAATGATCCCCGAGTCTCGTGGAGATAGAGCGTGACATAGATCTCCCCTTTAGAGATAAGCCCGACACAGTCTTTTATTGTCTGCACACTGACTGGTTGTCAGTACCCTTTATTCTTCCCTCTCACCAGTAAATGACAGTTGTCGGCATCTTACAGAGTTCTAGGCATTGAGTAAAGCTCACAAATGTTTGTTTTAAAATGAAGAAATATATAACTGATTTGAAGAAAGGAAAAATGATGGTTGGATAGAAATGGAAGGTAACAGTAGTAAATACATTTAGAAATCTCTAGGAGTATTCATGTATATATGTATCAACATAATTCCACCCAACTTTCTACAGCGGACTAGGACAATGGCAGCCTGTCTTCCCTGCTCCCATCCGTACTTTCCCATCTATGTGCGTATTAATACTTTTTGTCTAAGTACTCACCTACCACCTTACTACCTACCATGAGTTTTTCTATGACGGGATCTTTGTGTATATAACCCATACTTAAGTGCACACACATGGACATACACAGAACATGGAAGGTTGTTTAGAAAAGCCACCTGTATATAAGAAGCTTCTCTAGCATTTGCAGATATCGTTGTAATGTGCAAATCTCATGGGACTTGTAGTTTTAGCATTTCAACTAAAAAACGAAATGGTATCCAATGGCCCCAAAGTGAAGAATAGCTCTGTATTGTGCACAAAATGCCTTTAATGAAGATATGATCAATAACCAGACAAAAAACACCTTTACCTGAATACAGCACTCCTCAGTGATGAGAACAAGAAGCACCAAGAAAGCTCCCTAGGAACTCACAATAAGCAGACAGATTTGTGATTTGAAACGGCATTTTCTCCTTCCATGAAGTTTCCTTTTCATGTTCTTGACACGGTCCTTTGCACAAACGCCTCGTGCGTTCAGTCCAGCTTTCTGCTGCCTTTACTTTCATTGCCTATATATTCATATATTACCAATAAGTTATGACACTGGCTATGGGTTTTCTTTCTCTCTATATACATTTACGTGTATAAAAATTGTAAAATCTGTACCATAATTTATATATGTAATAACACACACATATATATACACACATGTGAAATAAGAACACTCTTTATAGATTAAGGAAGCTTAACTCTTCATAATTTATTAAGTGTTTTCATCATAAAAAGTGTTGGGTTTTCTCACAATCTTTTTCAGTAACTATCGAGAGTATTAGGATTTTTTTGTCATTTATGTTATAGTAGTGGTATATTATTATGCTGTTAACATATAAAATCAAATTTGAATTCATGACATTATCTTGTTATATATACTTCAGGGGCAGAGTGTGATATTTTGATAGACAAACACAATATGAACTGGTCAGGTCAGGATACAGAACTATGATGGGAACCAGAATCAGAATTTCCTGTTTGATCATCACACACTGTATAAATATTTCAAATTATTATACTGTACCTCATTATTATGTAAAATTATTACTTGATAATAAAATTGTAAAATGATTAAGAAGACAGAAATGGTAAAAATATTTCTTAACAGGAAGAAAACCAATATACTAGCAATATCATAAATCATCAGTACAGTGTTTCAGAGAATTTTTACAAACACTTTTCAGAGAAATTCTGTAATAAAAAAAAGCCCTGAGAGATTGTAATTACAAATTTCCATTTCACAAGTCAATATGCTGAAGTTTAGAAACAAATGACGTGAGCCAATCAGGTCTTCTATTTGCAGGCTCCACAGACACACAGAGAACATATCTTTTAGTTACACTGCATCACAGCATGTGTAGATCTATCATATGATCTCATCAAAACTAGATTCTCATATCATCAACCCCAGCGAAGCTGCAGAAGCACCACACGGTCACCTGGTCACCATCCCTTCCTGTGCATCATCTTTATTGCTATAGGAGCAGCAGGATTTCCTCCCTCATCACACACTCTCCGGTGACAGCGCTTGACTAACTGTCCCATCTCCCAGTCCTCGTGATAGCTGACCTGCTCAGAAGAGCTGTCTCCCCTCCGTCTGTACTTTGCAGAGTGACAGGGTCTGCCGACCTGGTCTCCATCACTCTCAGTCCTCACCTGCAATGCTGTTTGAGTTGGTAATTCACTCCTTCTTGAATCACTCTATACACTTGGAGTCCTTCCTCAGTGGGCTGCTCCCTTCCTGTTTCCACTGCAAGGTTTTTCTGGTTCTTCTGATTTGCAGGTGGCTGTCCATCCCAGACCCCAGCCTCATAACCAACTACACCCCCAACCTCTCAAATGTTTACGTTCTGAGTGTTTCCATCCTGGGAAAATTCACTTTTGCTAATGGACATTGCTTTGGTTTCCACACTTGTGTGTTTAATATCTCCCGGTATCCATTTGCTACGTTCAAAGTCAAGCTTGAGATCTCTACTAAAAACTTGCTTCTTCTGTAATCTTTTCCATCTTGGTCAATGGTAACTTCCTTCTTCCTGGCTCATCTTAACCCTTCCCACTCATCTACTGTGAACATTCAGTCATCCATAAATTCTGTCAGTTCCACTTTCATCCTGAACCACTATGACCTATGCAGTCACCATATAAGCAAGGGTCTCACATGTCTTCTAACGGTGGTCTATTTCCATTCCTTTTCTCCTCCCGTCTCTTCTCTCTACAACAACCAGAGTTGTCTTCTGAAAACAAAATGGATCACCTCCTTCTGTCAAAAACTTCCAGTGGTCTCTTGCAGAGAATAAAACCCAAGGTCCTTACGGCAGCCTACGAGCTCTTGGTGATCTGTTCTCTGGTTCCTGGATTGACTTAGTTCTCATTATTCTCCCTTTGCTTAGTGTTCTCTAGCTACGATGACCTCCTTGCTATTTCTCCAAACCCCAGCAAAACAGGTTGCTATCTTCTGCATATGTCCCTGAGCATGGACACTCTCTCTCAACAGCAGCTCACTTACTACAATGTCACTCAACTGTCACTTCAGAGAAGAGGCTGTGTTGGTTTCCGTTTCATAAATAATACTTGTCTAGTCAACCCCTCACCATGCCTTATTTTTCTTTTCAGCACTTATCACCAACAGGTGTTAATGTACTGATCAGATATCAGTTTCTTGTTTCCTTCACTAATATGAAAATTTCATTCCTGTATCCTAAGACAAGGCTCTGTGAAAAAGGGCCCGCTGCCAGTTTCTTTAAACAAAAGCTTCTATTTCATTGGGATATTCTCCCACACAGAGGTCATATACTGTATTTTGGTCTTACTTGCTTCCCATCATTCTCTTTTATTGTCCTCTTGATGGTTCCCAGTGTCTCCCCAAATTGTGTCCCCTTCACTTTCAAACGGGGTTTCCCCCAACCTTCCCTCTCATAATCTTAAGCTTTAGACTGCATGAGGGGAAAAATGCAATATTTGTCTGAGCCTTGTTCATTCAGCTTTATATGTTGTTTAACCAAGTTTACTGAGGATGACATAATATCATTCTTTATAGTTAAATAAAACTCCATTGTTTATACACACCACATTCTCTTTATCCATCTGTTCACAGGCATTGAGGATGAGTCTGTATCTATATCTGTTGTGAACAGCAATGCAGTAACATAGGTGTGTAAGTATCCCCCATGATACACTGGCTGAAGATTCCTTCAGTGATATATCCTTCTGGGTTGTGCATAGATATAAGCATCCTACGCTAGTCCTAATACAGACTTTTATTAGAACCTTGTGTTAGATGGATACCCCACAACATCCATCCATTAGTGGCTGTTTCTGTGCTGCGAAAGCAGAAGTGAGCAGTCAAGAATGAGACTCTGTGGTCCTCAAGTCCCAAAGCATCTACCGCCTCTACCGATCAAGGCTGCTGACAACTGGATTACTATCTAAGGCCCAGCAGACAGTAGAGATCTGTAGCGGAGGCTTCATACTGTTCAATGAATAAGTGAACAGAAGAAACAAGTAGGGTTAAATGAGTCTATTAAAAGGAAGAAGACCTTTGCAGTACTAGTAGATGAATCAAGTGCTGTAAATTATCAAGAGAAAAATGATTTAAACTTACTATAGATCCACACATAGAAAAGAGATGTATTTCTTCTTTCTAAGCGCTGAGAATTGAATGCACTTCCCTTGGTGGGACGTGAGAAAGGCACTGAGGTTGACAGTGGAGGATGGACAGATCTCAGGCAATCTCTTAGCTAGGATTTCTACTGCTGTGCAGAGACGCTGTGACCACGGCAACTCTTATAAAAGAAAACATTTAATTGGGGTAGCTTACATAACATCTAAGTTTATATGGAACTTTACCACCTGTTGGTAGTTTGAATGTAACTGCCCCTTACAAACTGATAGGAAGTGGCTCTATTAAGAAATGTGGTCTTGCAGAAGAAATGCGCCACTGTGAGGGTGGGCTCTGAGGTCTCCAACACTCAAACCATACCCAGTGTGAACACCAACTTCTGCTGCTGCTTGCAGACCAAGATGCACTAGATTTGCCTGCACCCCGACATGACCTATTATGATGATAAAGGACTGAACCTCTAAACTGTAAGCCACCCCAATTAAATGTTTTTTTTTTATAAGAGTTGCCATGGTCATGGTGTCTCTTCACAGCAACAGAAACCCTAAGACACCACTTCAGTCCAAAAAAAAAAAAAAAAAAACACACAAACACAGTAAAATTTGGCGCTAGGGAAACACAAATCCTTCTTTCTTTTTCTTCTTTCAATTACTGATACAACATTTTGACTTGCCAGCTCCCCTTGGGCCATGTTCCAGAGCCCTACAAACCCCAATCTATCCCTCTGCACTGTGATTTACACTTAACATGGTCAGTCAGAGGACACCAGAGGGGCTTCCCATAGATGCTGACCAAAGTCCTGCAGGGTACACACCGGAAGGCTGGTACACATCATAAACTAGGAATGGAACTCCACCCTTTTTATGTTATCTTCTTAAAGACCACAATTTTGCTGAAGTGGGGATGGGTGAGAAGGAGAGCAAAATGGAAATGGTAAAAATAAAATCAGAACTTTTGAGAGATAACATAAAGCTCCACCGAGTACTCACGTGCCTCTCTGGCCAAGGTACAACTCACTGTAGGATCAGGAACCTCCAACAACCCAATGCAATTCCCCAGCAATGTCAGCAGACTGGCCTGGGTGTATTCCCTGTTCCTCTCATGCTTTACCGTCACCATCATATCTAAGGTCCAGGCCTGTCTTGATGCTTTGACATTTTAATTGATTATCTGCAGACAAATAGCTCCATCCCCACACATGCACACTCAGGCCATTTAGGGAGAATTAAGAGCCTAGACTTTTGAAGGTACTCTTGGTGTTTCAGAATCTTAAATAATGAGTCCCTGTCTCACCTTAAACAGCATTTTAGAGACCCAGAACAAAAGGCAGGGGGGCACAAACGCTTCCTTTGGTTCATGAGTAGACAAAGGACCTGTGTGTTCCCAGCTTGGACAGTTACCAGACACGTGACATTAAACATCCCCAAAGTCTGTCTTACTTTCCTGTTTAGAGACATTCTTAGAGATTAAGGGAATTTAATGAGGAACATGATAGGGAGTGGCTTCTTGGAACTCAAACCCAGGCTGGCAAGGCAAAGAGCAGAAATTAAGATGAGAAAAATGTCGCTGTTTACTCAACTTCAAAATGGCACCAAAAGCTTTTCTCCATGGGGTGCACTGCTAATCTTATCTCCCAGGGGCTCTTTAGTAGTTCCCTCTCACTCCAAAGGGACGAAGATCCCTCCACCCTTCACTCTGACAGTGGAAAGCTGGGACATCTGTTACAAACCTCCTTCTCAGAAGGTGTGTCAGACAAAGCCCAGGGGAGGATAGAGGCGTCAACTCCGCAGTTTTGTTCTTGAGGCTTCCTTGCAATGTGAGCAAACTCACTCTCAGGATGTGCAGAGCAGGCCTCTTTCCGAGGAGGGCACCGCACTCTTCTGACGGGAGAGTAAAGAACTACACAATGTTAGAAGGCTTCCCTTTCAGGTTTACACTGCTCTAAGGACCAAATCAAGATCTCTCAGCTAAGAGAACCAGTGTTCGAATTATCTGCCATTCTAAAGGCAGGCATAATTCATGATGTGATGTACCCAAGGATCCCTAAAGGCATTCTGGGAAAACACCCAGGAACCACTGCAGGTGTCCAGAAGATAAGAAACTCTCAACTCACCAGCTGCCCTGGCTTGGATGATTATTTCAGCTTCAAAACCCTTAGAGAACTGAAGGCAGTATCTGCCAACCTGATCCAAGCCGACATGACCCAGAATTCCCTGGGCTTTATCTCCTTAGACATAAGGAGAAAATAGAAATAACCCTAGTGGGCTGCCTGAGCCTTGTAGTCTCCAGCACCCCAAGTTCACCCTGGAACATTCTTTACGTTCTTAGGATATGTATATCTATTTACGAAGAGCAAAACTCTGCCAAGCCCAAGCATGCTACAGATTTAGAGGAACATACATGGGGACCACGTGAAGGGCCAGAAGAAGTTACAGCACCAACAGGAGATGCTAAGCACGGATCTGGGAATTCGTCTCCAGAGAACCAGAAAGGCACGAGAGCAAAGGGTGACCCAAAGGTCAAGGGGCCAGCGAAGGAAACCACGTATGCTCATTTGTCATTGCATTCTGCATGTTAATGTGAAGCTGGAGCAGCAGGAGAGGTGATGTTTCTCAGTTCCACACGCGCATGCTATCAGCAAGTGGGGGCGGACAAGCTATACAAGAATCTTAACACAGCAACAATCATCTACTGAATAAAGTGGGCTTCAGTGCTCGTAGCACTTTTTTGGGGGGATCTAGAGTAAGAACATTAAATAGACGTAATTGATTTAAAACTTAATCCGTGTTCTTCGAATTGCCCTTTTTGGGAGTGTCTCCTATCATGGTAGAGAATTTAAATTACAGAATTTAAATATTTGTAATAACACAACAAGGAAGCTGTACAAGTTAAATTCTGAATTTAAATTACAGAATTTAAATATCTGTAATAACACAACAAGGAAGCTGTACAAGTTTTCTTTCTTTATTTATTAAAGATTTCTGCCTCCTCCCCACCACCGCCTCCCATTTCCCTCCCCCTCCCCCGATCAAGTCCCCCTCCCTCATCAGCCCTAAGAGCAATCAGGGTTCCCTGCCCTGTGGGAAGTCCAAGGATCACCCACCTCCATCCAGGTCTAGTAAGGTGAGCATCCAAACTGCCTAGGCTCCCACAAAGCCAGTATGTGCAGTAGGATCAAAAACCCATTGCCATTGTTCTTGAGTTCTCAGTAGTCCTCATTGTCCGCTATGTTCAGCGAGTCCGGTTTTATCCCATGCTTTTTCAGACCCAGGCCAGCTGGCCTTGGTGAGTTCCTGATAGAACATCCCCATTGTCTCAGTGTGTGGGTGCACCCCTCGCAGTCCTGAGTTCCTTGCTCGTGCTCTGTCTCCTGCTCTTGATTTGGACCTTGAGATTTCAGTCCGGTGCTCCAATGTGGGTCTCTGTCTCTGTCTCCTTTCATCGCCTGATGAAGGTTAATATTCAGGTTTTCTTTCTTTGCAAATGTATTATTGCTGTCTTCTTTTTTATTTTCCTCATTCTTCAATTCAGGTCTGCAATTCTATACTAAGACAATCTGAAATGTAGTTTCCTGGGCTGTATCTGGAGTGTTCTCACACAGTGGTGATACTGGGACTCTTCTGAGGTTTAAGTATCTCATTCTCATTTATGACCCACCTATGCCATGGCAGCTGATACTGTTCTTAATCATGTGCTGTGCCCAACTTGTAAACTACGCTCTATCGTGGATATGTATGTCCAGGAAAATGCTAATATATTCAGAGCACTGAAAAGAGCAGGAACAGAGTGAGCTCAGGTGATTGAAGGTTCCTGACTGGCTTATCCGCTTTTTATCAGCCTGGGGCGATGTCATTCCTATTTCTAACCTACAAGAAGAAGCCTGTGTAATAGGGAGTTACAGTAATGGAGCTGCCATGCGGTTTCCCATGGATATGCCAGTACTACATTCAAATTAAGTGGCCAACACTAAATTTAAAAACACAGCATCAAGGTGAATTCAACCTACCTTTGTTATGATAGCACTGGCTCAAAACTTATCTCCAATCCTCCAAAAATTAGCTAAACACAGGAAGATCACAACCCAACTAGCTCCTCATTCCTCATTTTACAATGGAATCTCACCAGAAGACCCGGGCGGGGGCAGTAAAATGGGGATACTTTTAACTCTCTTTCGGTTTCCAGCAGCTATTTAAAAGGTACAAGGAGCCTAGTAGATGAAAAGCTTTCTGCCCTCTCTTCTGGCCCTAAATCCCATGGAAAACTTTAACCCAACAGGGACCTTCCAAGTCTTCTCTGGTGCTCCAGAAATTCCCAGGGATAGAGTCTGTTTAAGCTTTCAAGTTATGTATGAAGAACTTGGCTTTTAGAAACATGCACCCCATTTGCATAGTCTCTGCCCAGCATCCCCCAAATATTCCTCGGGGATTTCCATTTCGGTTTTGAGCTCTCTTTGCACAGCGCCAGGGAACACAACTGGAGCTCTTAGCTGACCCACTGTGTTTAGAGACACCTGCAAGTTTTGCTCTGTGCCCTAGGGAAAGTTATTTCACGTCTGAGCTCCCTTTCCTCACATGGAAATGAGGACTGTAGGAATGAAATCCTCCTGAAGGGGTATCACACATTGCTAACTGTGTAACCTGTATATGATTCATGGAACTAAAGGTCACATAAAATGTCAGTCCTAAAGCCACCTCCAGCACACCAATTTGCTGTACAGAAGAACTCACCCACACCTCTTGATTCCAGTTACCCACAATCAACCACAGTCTGAATCCATTAACAGAAAACTCTGAAAATAAATGATTCACATATACCAATATGAATGTATATAACAAAGGATTCATACATATAATAAATTTTATTATAGGATAACTTCTATTTTATCATCAATATGGTTAATATCTTGTTGTGCCTAATTTATACACCGCACTTTATCATAGCTATGTATATCTAGGGCAAAAACAGCATATCCAGAGTTTGAAGCTTTTAGACAAAGTCTTAGAAGATATTCCCCACAAATATGGGGGACTTTGGTAGCTCCATAAATGTTAGTTGTGATTACAATGATTATAGGTTGATGAAATCCTAAGGCACAAAGAATATTGAAAATTCAGATTTAAAAAAAAATAAGTCCACCCTTAAAATGACAAAAGTTTGTTGTTGTTGTTGTTTTGTTTTTTGAGACAGGGTTTCACCATATAACAGCCCTAGCTGTCCTGGAACTAGCTCTGTAGACCAGGCTGTCCTCAAACTCAGAGATCCAGCTGCCTCTGCCTCCCGAGTGCTGGAACTAAAGGCCTGCGCCACCACGCCCAGCCAACAGAAGGTTTTAAAGACCAACATTTTTCACATTCTTTGTCTTTGTCCTGAAAGACAGAGAGACGAGTTCAGCTGAGCGCCGTGGTGAGGAACTAGGCAGCCAATAACCATGACCGCCCAGAAGCCAGGGCGTGCAGCCATTAAATGGAATAGATAATGAACTGCTGTCCTGGCTTATTCCACAGTGCAATAAAGTCAGATAATGAAAAAATAAACTAGAACTTCAAATTAATCCTCCCATGCCAATTTGCTGTAAAATATTTGGAGGATTTGGGCTGGTTTCGGGTTGGCCTCAACCTGCCATGGAACTCTGTGGAACTTGAACTGCAGTGGCTGGGTTCCCGCCACGCCATCTGTTCCTGACACTTGCTCTCATTAGTAAGACTGCTTTTATCGATACACACAGTAATGCTTCTCGTACCGTCTTAGCTAGGCATTATTTATGGTATCCATATATACAACAATATTAACACAGTCAAGCACCAGGATGGATACTTGAGGGCATCATTAAAATCAGCCAGTGTTCAGTACGAGATTTAATGATGATTTAATAGTATTAAATGAGAAAAAAAGCGCCCTTGGCCTTTACATTCTCATTTAAAAACATATAAAAGAGCAGTAACTCAGGCAGTTATACTTCTCGCAAAGATTTTGCTCTAAATCACAGATGGCAACGAGAGGCCGTGGCCGCATGCTGGCTCACACCCCGCTCACTTTGACCGAAGCCAGAAGCGCTTTGTTGGGTCATAATTAGCAAAATGCTTGCAAACTCAACCCTTTAGATCAGAGACCAGCAAGTGCCAGGCTGATATATATAGGGTACGAGCAAGTGAAAATGATGTGGGCATTCTCTCAAGGCTCCCTTGTCCAGACAGCCATCTTCCAGCACAAAGCACTGACACGGAGCTGCACCTGAACATGCAGTGGGAAGGAAGCATTGTGCTTCTGTCTGCAGGGAAAGCCTTGCAGCTTTGCTGTCTGGCTTACATAGGGCTTTAAGGCAACGTGCTTCGTGCACTCAGCTCCCGCTTCCCCTTGCTGCCCACAGACAGGTCACACGTTTCTGTTTCAGACACATATCAGTGAGCTGCCTAATTCGTAATTCTCTGTGATATGTAACCTGCAGAGGAAGACAGCAGTTTGATGGGACATCATTAGGCTGGGTTTCAAAGTTGGATGGGGGTTGTCTTGGCAGAGCAGAGAGCAACCTTGGAGTTCAGTGGGAGACAGGACAGCCTGTTTGCTGGGTTACAGATCAGCTCTGCGGTCAAGCTCCTGCCAGCCCCTGAATTCATTCCCTATCTATAAGCTGCCTCCTAGGCTCATTCCAGTTCTGCTGTAATCAGAAAACAATAGCAAGACTAGATTACATTATGAAATGCCTTATAGAAGACTTGTCATAAGTTTTTAAAGAAGCTGTTGATAACTAGACTAGTCCTGTCTTCCTTTCTACAAACCTTAGAAACAATGCAAATGCCACCAGAACAAAATGGCTAGCCTCTCTGAGAACAAGGAACAGACCAGTCTGAACATTTACTGGGTTAGGTGTGCAGCCCAGTCTCTTTCTTCCTGGGGCATCCGAGAGACTTTACTTTTGAAATCTGACAGTGAGCACTGGCAGGTCATGTTAGGGGAAGCTGATGGTCACACTATTCGAGGCTGCTGCTGCTGCTTCCATGGCACGTTCCAGTGCTAACAGAGTCCTCCCACACTTGCTCAAGCCTTGTTGGGAAAATAAACATCCGTGGCAGAAGCAAATTAGAAGAGAGCTACAAAATGATGTTCTTTGCATTTTAACATAGATTACAGAATTTTTCAACTACTTCCAACAATGAAGGCAATGTAGAGCCAGTCAAAATTACACATGCATGGACTTTGGTGATGATACCTAAAATTAGACTGTGGATGGCGGCTCCTGCAAAAATAAATGTGAAGTGATTGCTCATCAGAAAACCCATACGTTCCCATGCAAACCTCTCTTGCCTGTGATAAGTTCTTCCATCAAAATGACTACTCAAGCATTTACCAACTGCCCTCGAAATACTGCAAGTTAATGTTTCTCATCTGAGAATATATACACAGCACAGATAAGGGAAGACATTTTACAGCAACATCAGAGTCTTGAATTCTCTGAAAAGCTCATATAGTACAGGCAGGGCCTTAGGAACTTTCAAAACATGACAGAGAACTAGGCTAACATGGTAACAACAGTGTTAGAACCACAACATCCACACCAAAGCAACCAATTTACTAACAAGGCTACCTTACAGTACCCAACACTTCACACGGTGGCCCGGTGCTTTGGAGTTTTGAATGAAATAAACAGAACCTCTGTGATGAATGAGATCTGATTTCCCTCTGCCTAGTGAAGGAATTCAAAGACATATTCATGATCTGAGGATGCAAGGCTTCTTTTATGGAGCACTGTTTCCTTTCATTATTTTAGCAACAATATCCATTAAGTAGCTACTGAATTTGACAGAGCTTCTCAATTAGGGCCTTGATGGAAAATGTTTTAGAAGACAGGGCTAAAGAGATACCTACTATTTGTACCTAACTGGTAAATGTCAAAGGTGCTGCCACAAGGTTACAGTGCCTGGAACTGTCCCTATAGTAAGAGATTACCTAGCTCAAAATGCTAACAGTTTCAAGGCTGAAACCCTGATAGATACAGAAGCCAGCAATTCTATTTAGCTTAAATACACAAAAACATACAACTACCTAAAGGCTTGCACAAACAACAGATTTACTTATAAAGCCCAGAAGTGGAAACTCAAAAAAAAAATCTATTGACAAATGAACAAACCTATTATGTTAGACTCATTCAATGGAGTATTTCTCAACATGAAAAAAAGATGAACCCAGATATGTAAAACATGGATGAATCTCAAAAACACTTTGATAAGCCAAAGAAACAAGGCACAAAGATTATATCTTATTTGTACATAGACAGGCAACATTCTAGGACCACTACACAAAATTTATCTGTGGTAATATGTTGATGAGAGGGTGGGGGAGGAGAGAGGTTCAACCCTTCTTTCTTCCTGTTCTAAACACTAGAGTCTACACACTTACCCTTAAGCCTGTGTGAGCTGCACCTGCCAGGTAGGTTCTCAGCAAGCCCCAACTCCTCCTGTAGTTTCTTTTCTTTCTTTTTTTTTTTTTTTTTTGAGTTATGTGGTGTTATAGGATTGAACCTTCCAGTATTAGGAATTTTCCAGTTATTTTTTCCCTTTTTATTTCTAAATTCATTTTGAACTGAAAGTGTATTTTCTGTTCTTCAGAACCTTCTAATCTATGGAGGTGTTTTATAGACCAAACACAGTCTACTTAACCAACTGTGTCATGTGTGGACTTGACAGAGATCACTGGGTACACAGCTGCTAAATGGGACGTGCTAAGGTCACGGGATGAAGCCATTAACTTGCTGCTACTGGGTGCAGGGATCATGTTGACATGTTTGCTCAAATTTTAAGATCTTCATTGATCCTACTAATTTTTTGTTTATGTTTACCTGCCAGTAACGAGACTAAAATTGTCACGTTGTTTCTCCTGCTATTTCTACAGGGTTTATACCATGTAATGGAAAGTTCTTTTATCACATACAGGCTTTATAAAGGTTGTTACATAATTCTAATGACTGGTTACACAATTTTTATTATTTTAAACTTTTCCTCTAATTCTCTGACAATATTTGTCTTGGAGTCTTTTTTAAAAACAATACCTCCTGTCACTGTTTTCTTAAGATTTGTATGTGCATAAAATTTTAAATCTTTTGTTTTGAATATCTTGATTTATTTCCAAGGCATATAGGCAGCATGCTGGTGACCTCTGCCTTGTTGTATCTACTGTAATAACCTCAAACTTTTAAGTAGTGCTGAGGTAATTTTTTTCTTTAAAGCAATTATAAAATTACATAGTTTAAATTTACTTCTTTGATAGCTGCTTTCTGTCTTTTCCCTGCCCATTCTTTGTTTTTAGGATTAGCTGAATCATTCTTTCATATTTTTCTAGACTACTGGCTGATTTGCTGTCCTCTGTTTAATTTACCTAGGTGTTCCTCTGTTCATGATCAGCATCTATGACTTCCCAGATTCTATCTGACATCAAGTCAAAGCACCAGCTCATGTAAACAAGAACTTCATAACTCTTGTGACTTTTATTTGTTCCTCTCATCCTTGATTGCTGCAGGAGAATTGTCTATATTCTGTCAATAATGTTTTAAATAAACACTGATTGGCCAGGCAGGAAGTATAGGCAGGTCAACCAGATGGGAAGTAGAGGCGGGACAATGAAAACAGGAGTATTCTGGGAAGAAGGAAGCCCTTTCCGCAGTTTTGCCCAGACCCCGAAGAAGCAGGATGTGACTTGCCCTGCTGAAAAATGTACTGAGCTATGTGACTAACATAAAGAACAATGGGTTGATATAAGTTATAATAGTTAGCAAGAAGCCTGAGCTAATGGGCCAATCAGTTTATTATTAATATAGACTCTCTATGTGATTTTCTTTGGGACTTGCCGGCTGTGGGAATTGGGCAGGACAGAAACCCCAAAAAGCAGGCCCAACATGTTACACTTGATACTCTTAAGAAGCTCATTTTATTTCTAAATGTTATAAACCCCTTAAAGAATTCCTATCTTTTTGCTCTATGCTATCAGCTTTTTAAAACAAAATTAAAACTAAAAAAATTATAACCATTATTCCTGTAGTTCCTTGTTATTTTACATAGATACAAGTTTCTACCGGCTAATTCTAGTAAGCCAAGAGAAAGATAATGCCTGGTACTGGAAAGCTCGCCAAATATTCAGCACTAGTGAAGTCATGGTTATTGGTGGAGAATACACAATCACTAATTTATTAACCCAGCATAATCCCTAACAGTCCATAAGCCTTTATCCTGATACCCACAGACCAATGTAGTCTTCACTTCTCACCAAGGCAAATTGTGTTTGCAACAAATGGAGACCACTACAGAAAACCACAATCCATCAAAATGCAGAGTTGTCTAGAAATTACCACATCATGTCATTAAGTATGTTTTTGTATTGGAGCAATAGAATTTGATTTGAAATTTTGCTGTTTGGAAAAAAAAATACATGCAACAAAAGCGTTTGGGGCATGGATACAAAGCAATCAATGGCATTGATTTCTGAGAAATGGAAGACAAATGGGCTAAGCTGTGCTGTTGCCCCAGTTTCCGGCATGAAGGTGATGTCTAGGCTAAGGCACAAGGAGGTAAAGGCCTTGTATACTGTGAGCTGAATATCCGGGAAGAAAAAGCTAACTAAAATTTCCAAAACAGGGCACCAGGAAGAGAGCTCTATACAGTCAGAATCTTGGGTATCTGCAGAAGAGCTCCTTCAAGTCCTGAAAAGACAAGTGTGTGAAATATAGGGAAAACCAGTGGAAAAAAATCAGAGATGAACGTTTCAGTAGGTGCTCAGTCAGGCTGGGAACAGTAATTGTTCTCAAGTAGAAGAGAGGAATACTTCCTACTTAATGGAGTAATGAGCAAACATTCACAAGAGATACCACATAGACACTTGTACATCCATGTATAGTGCAGCAATATTCATAATACCCAAGGTATGGAATCAGCCTATATGTCCATCAACAGATGGATGATGAAAATCGTGATATTCACAATAGAGTTTCTATGACCATACAAAGAATGAAATTATATCACTGCTGGATAACTGCAACCAAAGATCATGTTAAACAAATCAAGTCAAACAGAAAAAGATGAATATCACATTTTCTCTCATTTGTGGATCACAGAATTCTTTAGAAATAAATTAGCTATATATATGTAAAGCATTGTGTGTGTGTGTGTGTGTGTGTTCGCGCGTGCGCGTGCCTGTATGTGTGTGATGAAAACAAAAGGAGACTATGGGGAGAAAAGAGGTGAGCTAGATAAAGAAAGGAGTGGGTGGAGATAAAGGGAAGGCAGCAGAGGGGTGAGCGAGGTCTTTCTATGAAACTCAAAGCTATCTGCAACCAGCATGTGATGACGAAGAAAAAGAACAATGAAAAGAAAGTAGAAACCTTGTCTTAATAGCAGACAGTAAGTAGCCTTAGACTAAATTACACCTTTTTGCACCTAGCAAATTGTGGAAACAAGACTCAGCAGGAACACACCATTTCCTTGTGAATTACAATTGTATCTCAGAACATGGCTTAAGATTTGTAGAAATAAGAAAAAGCAAAGTTCTAGTTATCATTCAAATGAAGGTTGGCAGACACGAAAAAAAAAAAGTGGGCCACAAGGGCCATCCAACCTAGGACTAATACAGAGATCTGAATTCTTAGACATGGCTGTGCAGTGGCTATAAGTGTGATCTATACATCTACAAAAGCTAAGCAGAAAATGAGAGTTAATATATAAAAATTACCTGATCTAATATAATATACTAAATGAAAATAGACATTGAAATGCAATTAATGGAAGAATAGAGACTGCAAAAGGACCAATGAACTGAATGACAGCAATAGAAACTAAGCAAGATAAAACAGAAAAAAATACCAACAAACTGTGGAATCAATTTGAGTATGTCCTTAGGGGCATGAAACTGGACTCCATAAAGAAGGAGAGAAGCAGAAATATATAATTTAAGAAATGATGAAAGAAAAACCTGATTTTGACAAAAATTATAGACCCACAAGAACATTAAACTCAAAAGTTCTATGATGTGGGATTCCTCTTTGTATGCTGTGAATACAACTGGTTAATTAATAAAGAAAACTGGCTTGGCCTGATAGGGCAAAAGAATAGAGGTAGGCAGAAAAAACTAAACTGAATGCTGGGAGAACAAAGGGCAGGGTCAGAGAGAAGCCATGTAGCCCCACCAGAGACAGACACCAGCTGGAATCTTGCTGGTTAGCCACAGCCACGTGGCAATACACAGATGACTAGAAATGGGTTAAATTAAGATGTAAGAGTTATTCAATAAGAAGTTAGAGCTAATGGGCCAAGCAGTGTTTAAATAAAACAGTTTCTGTGTGGTTATTTTGGTTCTGGGCAGCCAGGAACAAACAAGCAGGCTTCCTTCTACAGCTCTAAGCACATGAAATAAGAAGAAAGCTATGTGAGGACAAAGTAAAGTTACTCAAAGCTAGAGATGAAGACAAAACATTAAAAGCAGCCAGAGAAAACATTAAATTTAAAAATATAAAGCCCAAGTATTTGTGAAGACACGGAGTAATGGATTTCCTTTTCCTGCAAGCAGAAATGGTGTAAGGCTTTGCATAACAGTTTGGTAGAGTTTTTTAAAAATAGCTAATTTAACCTTCCCATTTCAGTCCTGGGCATCTTAAAGACTTTTTGTGTTCTGTAAACATGCGCACACATTATAACATTTCATTTGTAATAGTCCTCAAACAGAAACAACCCGAATGTCCTCGCACAGGAACTGGACAAAGACATGTACATGTGATAATAGTGATAAAAAGTAATGAATGTAGTGCTTTTCTGCTCACCATGAGTGACTTCACGTGGCTACTACAGATATCGGGTCTCCCATTTTTATTTTATAAACACCTCTATTCTAAAGATGGTCAGTGGACCTAAACCCTCAAGGGCTTTCCAAAAGAAGTAAAGCAAGCACCAGGCTCACAAAGTGACCCAGAACACACAAGGACAACGGCACTGCAATCAGAATCAGAGTGAGCATGGTGAACACACACAGCCCATCTTCTGGGACAGGGCCACACCCACTAAGTTTGTGCTCCTGTTTGAATGTGCTGAGCCTAACTGCAGATCTCAGAGGATTCTGGCCGTCAAGAGATACAAGTATTTTGAACTGTGAGGAGACAAGAAGAGTAGAGGCTAAGTGATTCAGTTTTAAAACGTTTGTGTTTTGTCTGAGAGGAAAATACTGAAGTAGTAGAAAAATTACCTGTTGGAAAATAAAATTGCTAGTTATACAAAAAATAATTATCATTGATGCATGTAATAATTTAGGTGAACAGCACAGTATTTATTTGGCATGAAAGAAACCAAACTAAGGAAGAGAGTATGCACTGTCTGATTCCATCTACAGGAAGCACTGGAAAGCCAGCAGTAGAAGCAGCAAGCAGACCAGTACTGAGGGACAATGGTCTTGTACCTTGTCACTTGTATTGGTTTAAGAAAACACTGATTGGCCAGTAGTCAGGCAGGGAGTATAGGTGGGGTGAGAAGAACAGGATAATTCTGGGAAGTTGAAAGTCTCAGTCTGCAGTTGCTACCCAGACACAGAGTAAGCAATATGAGAATGCCTCACTGATAAAAGGTACCAAGCCATGTGGCTAAAGCAGACAAGAATCATGGGTTAAAGTAAGATATTAGAGTTAGTAAGAAAGCCTGAGCTACTAGGCCAACCAGTTTATAATTAATGTAGGCTTCTGTGTATTTCTTTGGGACTGAATGGCTGTGAGACCTGGTGGGACAGAAACCTCTGTCAACAGATCAGTGGACAAGTACAGAGGCCAAAACAGAAGAACCACAAAAAAGACTCTGAGGAAGACCTAAAAATGATGGGCATATTCTTTAAGTTGACTGTGGTCAATATCCTCACGGAAAATACCAAAAGAAACCCTGTCATGTCTGTCTAAATATGTATAGTTCAATAAATGTTGATTCTACTTCAATAAAGAAAGGCAAAAATATCTCCAACTTCAGCATGATTTCCTTTAACATAGATTTCACACATGTAATACTTTCTGAAAACCCCCATAACTCACATGCATCAAAACTAGCTACATAATTTTGAGACTATAGTTTCAAAACATGTTAACTTCAACTTGTTATTTTATGGATAATTTTCTTCTGTGACCCTTGTCCAAATGTATTATACAGTATTCTCCTGTGTTTCTGTTAAGGTCATCTACATTTATTTATTTATTTATTTATTTTTTTTGTCTTTGGACTTTAGAATCAAGAAAATGAAGCCAATTAATTGTAGACACCTTCCCTTTCCTGAGCAGCCACAAGTTCCTACCTATAAAGAGCTTGGCCTCTTATTTCACCAGAAGAGCCTGGCTAGAGGAGCCTGCTCTGTTCCAGTTCTCTCCAACTGCCACCAGCTAACACTCACTTCTAGGATTGCCCCTCCTGACTTGGTTCCCCAAGCCCCAGCTCCTTGGTCATCACTTACTTCTGACAAAGAAACTAGAAAAGAGAGCCCAGGGCTGTAGCTTGGGTTCTTTATGACTGTACGTGGGATTCTACCTTACTCCAAGTCATTAACGACTCCAATCCCTTTATTTCCTCTCAGACAATTCCTTAGCCACTCTTCCCACAGCCATCTTCCGCAGAACCATTTCCTTTGTTAAATACATGCTTATGCAGGTTTTCACATGTGTATTATGTACCAATTATCATATAATTACATAATTACTGTAATCGGATTTAACGGCATAATTAGAATGTGTAATTATATAATTAAAACATGTAATTACCAAGTTTAAAAAGTTATGGAAATTATTTTTAAATGAATAATGCATGTATGAATAGGCAACTTTTAAAATTTGCTACCCAGGCCTTTGAAAAATAATTTTAACTGGAAACACAATTAAAGATCTCGTAAAGGGGCAGGAGGGATGGCTCGGCCGTTTGGAGCACTTCCTGCTCTTGCAGAGGACCCAGGTTTGGTTACCAGCGCCCACATCAACCACTTGGAATTCCAGTTCCAGGGCATCCTATGTCCTCTGGCCTCCATGGGCCTATGCATGCACGGAGTACACAAGAAGTCATATAGGCATGCACGCACGTGCACACATACACACGTAAATGAATAAGTAATTTTTAAAAATCTAGTAAAACCTACTTTACAGGATGTGTTGGAAAAAAATCTTAAAAGATGCTACTGGGTTTTAAAAACAGGCATAGGAAAACATCCTTATCAAATGTACATAAGGTCTACTCCTACATCCAGCAATTGCTTTCTTAATTTCAAACAACTGAGTGACTTATACTAATGTCGTTACCCAGATGGTAACCCAGGAAATGGTGCATCCATTTCTGGCCCCCAAAGTCCATGCTTGGTTTCAAAGGCACAATGTCACTTTTAAAAATAAATGCTGACACTATTCCCTTCCCGGTAAGAAAATGCCCTGCCCTGATTCACTTAACATGGGAGGGAAACTACTTTGCTTGTGGAAGCAGCAATGTTAGGGCAGTGTTTCCTCTGTGCTGAGGATAGACTCAGGGCGACCCCCATCCCTGGAGGGACACTGAAGTTAGTGTTTGCTGAGAAAGGGGGGCCATTTTCTTCAGTCGTTTAGGACTGGTAAACTGTCCAAGCGTCAGAAAATAGTCTCGACCTGTGCTCAAGCGAGTCTTGCATAAAAAGAAGACACGAAAGTCGGAAGGGGGTGGCGGTGGAAGAAACTGCTGCTTTTCTATCAAAGGTTTCAGAACCTTGACCTCTGTACCATTAGCCAATCGCGTCAGTGGAGCTCCCACCAATAGAATGAGATACTGGAGTCATCGGGAAAAGAAAGAGGCTATTTTGACTGAGGTTATCTACGGGCTTATTTGGGTTCTGGGTACCATTTTCACAAAGAAGAATCACCTTGTGGAATTATTTTCCCTTTGTTCTTTGCTTGCTTCATACAACACCAGGATTATTCTTTCTAACATGGATGAAGAATGGAAGAAGAAAAGTTTGGGGAGGGGGATAGGAGAGGGGACTAAGGGTGAAAACATTCATTAATAAAAATTCGTTATATACATGAGTGAAACTGTCAAAAGAAAAAAACCGGATGACGTGAATGCTGTTCAAACAGAAGCCAGAGCAATGAACCAAACACAGACGATATGGGCAGCAATGGCTTTTGAAAACTTTTCTGAAAACACAATAATGAGTCATTATAATTGGGTGCCTGAGGAAATGTCCTCATCATCTAAACCGGTAATCAATTATTGATTTTCCTGACCACAATCAACAAAACGGTTGGGGTGATTACTGTCTGCATGAAAATCCCTTTCTCCTCAGGCCCGCCAGGAACACTTTACACATACTTAATAGTAGAGTACTTATCCCATTATCTCATAATTATGCATATGGCTGCTTCTGTGGAATGATCCAGCAGCATAAATGCTCAGTGCAGGGAATGTTTTCTCACCTGTGCTGAATGTCTCAGGTGTATACACACACACACATGCAGGTGTACATGTGCTTGTATGCACCCCCACGAGAGAGAGAGGGAGAGAGAGAGAGAGAGAGAGAGAGAGAGAGAGAGAGAGAGAGAGAGAGAGAGAGAGGAGGAGAGGGAGGGAGAGAAGGAGCGAGGGAGAGAAGGAGGGAGAGACAGAGACAGGTAGAGCTCACAGATCTTTAAAAACTCACCAAGATCGATCTTAACCACGCACCTCTCTACAAAACAACAGCACAAACAAATGGAAGTGCCTCACAGTAATAACGGGCTGTGTTACTGTCTGCAGCAAGGCACAGAGTGAAGAGATAAAGAGCCGATCATGGAGCTGCCACACCAGAGAGAAGTCCTAATTTTAGTTTTCTGAGGACTCTGTATACTGATTTCCACAAGGGTGCACTAATTCACATTTCCAACAGGTGCCCCCTATTTTTGCATCCTTGTTAACATTTATTTAATTTTTGTCGTTTTGATGACTTAGGCAAACATCCTCCTTCATGTAGCCTTGTTGGGAAGTAAGTGGGTAGGCGGAGCCACAGCACACTGTCTGTTAGACAGAAAGCACTTTAGGTTCAGTGCTAGATCCCTACAGGAATGCCGCTTACAACACACGGCATCGTAACATTGAGTGTTTGTGCCCCTCTCCAAAATAAATCCTTATTGTTTCTGGAAATAAACATGACATTTATCATGGAGTTGAAAACGAGCCTCTAGAGTTGGACATCTGGAGGGTGATGGGGTCCTCCGAGGCTTTCGGAGGACAGAGGGTCCTAATGCTTAACCTCAAGCATGCCCAACTCTGGGTATTTATTAGTGGCACCACTAGGAAGTTCTTTACATCCATCAACAAATACTGACAGAAGCTGCCATCTGTATGTACATGTACTAATGTCCCCAGTGAATGAAAATTGGTTCATATGAATACTAGCCATCTCCTTAGAAATGAGCAATCAGGACCTGTGAGTAAAAATGGAGAAAATGTCATAGTATACGAATTGCAATCTGATTTATTGGTTCTTGGGTGTGTGCTTATGTGTGGGGGAGTACCCATGTGCATTTGTGTGGTGGCCAGAGGACAACCTCAGGTGTCAGTTCATTGGTGCACTATACTCTGTGTGTGTGTGTGTGTGTGTGTGTGTGTGTGGCAGGGAGGTGGGAGACATGGTCTCACACTGGTCTGGCACTCAGTGAGCCCCAGGGACTCTCCTGTTCCCACCTCCCCTGAATTGGAATTGTAAATCACACTAACATGTTCAGCTATTTATCCTAGGTTCTAGAGATTAAATTCAGGCCCTCATGATTGCATGACAAGTACTTTACTGATTCAGCTTCCTGTTGGTTCTTGATTAAGTCTGATAAAATCCCAGCAGCCATTTGGGTAGGACTGAACTAGCCATGACCCTAATGTCCCAGCTGCTAAAACATACTCAGTGTGCACACTTTCTCTGCAACAGAGAACTCTTATGTACCTAAACAGACCACTGGCTTTTCTGATATTCAATTTGGTGGAAAGGTATTATCATATTAGACTACTGAGACTAAAACCATAAATCCTTTTCCTGCCTTGGTTTTTCACTCTGATATCAAAAGAGCCAAGAGAGCCTTCTGCAGGTTAGTGTGTGTCCTAAAAGTAAGAACTGACACTAGGAGCTGTCCTGACTCTGGTAAGACCACAAGTTCTCCTCTGTCTCCATCTGGCTCCCATGGATAATGTTCTCACTCACGCAGCCTCCTTTATCAAGGGACCAGCCACAGATCCTGACAAGCTGACAAGCTGGTCACAGCCTCCTGTGAGAAGCAGAGGTCACCTGTGTTCTGGAAGGCTGCCCTTGCATGGCCCTGTGTGCTCCTCCCTCAGGAAGTAAGTCCATGCAAACCACAAGGTGCTTCACCTCACTTGTCCAGCACGGCTGCTGTGAATCTGACCATCGCTGCGACTTTAGGGTGGGAACCCTTCCCTTACACCCAAGTGAACAGAAAGGAAGGGACCAAAATGGCTGCCCTGGAAAGGAGGCCTCAAGTCTCTGTTCCTGGGAGTTGACCTTTGCACTCTTCCCACCGCTTCTCAGCACCACTCCTGCGGGAATGGCTCTGAAGTCACCGCAAAGAATGAACAGAAGCCAACAGCAGAAGTGAGATGTAATTCAGAACAAAGAAATAGGCATCCTTGGGGTGTCAAGATCACTGACGACAGGAAACTGATTCTAGAAAGCAGGTTAAATTTATCTGCTCCACCAGCAGGTTCGTTCTAGGGCCTCTACCTTATTCTACTGTTTGTTTGTTGTGCTATCAGGTGGCAGGTACCAGAGCTCTACCATCTGTGTTGGAAAACAAAGGGTGATGAACAAGAAAATGGACGATGACTAATGTATATGATCTGGTTACAGAAACAGACCACCACCTCCCACCCCTAAGCTCATGGCAGAACCTCAATCAATACCCTCCGGAAAGACCACAGAATCGATGATGAGGATAATTTAACAGAATTAAGAAGTGGCTTTAGGAAACAAAAATAAGAAAGTCCACATCACTGCAATAACTACCTTATAGGTTGCTTAGCAACAAGATATAAAAATGATATATAACGTCACGAACTTAGCTTCCCAAACAGAAACAGCGCCCTGCCTCGGCAGTGCTATAATATACTTTCAGCAACTAGAACTCCACGGGGACCATTACTGCTGCCATTTTCCATAACACACTCTTAAACAATCATGTGTTTCTGTTAGTGCATTAAAACACTGGATTTATGTAATGACTACCCAGCGATACTGCAGCCACAGGAAGAGAGGGGTTTTACTCTATTTTCTTCTGCAGATCAAGGTTCATTCCACGATCAGGGGAAGCCAACAGGCAGTGAAGGGTATGCATCCAAACACAGGGTGACAACAGGGAAAGACACATGTTTTGTCTCTGTGTGCTTTGATGGTGAACAGAAAATAATGTTACTCAAAGATTTTTTTTTTTTTTTAAATCACAAAAGAGATGTTTCAAGAGCACAGACAGCCTTTGAGGTTCCAAGGCATATCTTAGGACATGGTGGGGAGGGGGAGGTACAGCAGAGAGGAAAAGTTAACAGCGGAGGTTTTAGGAGACACACCATGTTGAAGGGGTAGTGATTAAAGTGTCCTGCTCTCAGAGGTGATGGGGTAAATTGGGAATGGAAAGGTTTTTGCTTCTAAAGCAGCTGAACCCCCAGCAAGTAGGAAAAGGTGAAGGCGAAAGGGGGTATCACACTCACAGCTTCATTCCATCGTGCTATGACTTTAAGCTCATTTTACAGAACCAGAAAATAAGCTCATGGACATTATGTGACTTATCCAGAGACACTCAGCTAATAAGCCATGGAGCTGGAATTCAAAAAGCTGTCTTCAAAGGTTCTGTATGCCTAGGGGCAAAGGTGGCTATGAACGAAGGCAGTTGTGAGGGATGTTCTGGAGTTGCCAAGCAAGGAAGAAAACCTACTTCCTATTAACATGAAAACAAACAAAACCCAAGCCCTTCCTCAATAAGTCCTGCTGTACCTGTGTGCACACTAGACTTACAGACCTCTGTGACTTTTGTGAGCTACCTACTCACTGCTATGTGTGGTCATTAACTCTGGTAACATAGGCCTGTATGTTCTACTTCAAGACACTGTTCTGCTGTATACAGTGCTTTATTCAGAAGCTCTCCAGTAACTTACGATAGACCACTTGTGGGTAGGACAAAGGTCACTTCATTTCATAACATCCCTAGTGGATGAATCTATCTCACCCACAGTACTGTCTTCAACATTGTGGTGGAGTGTAGTAAGTGCTCAGTAAGCATGCCCAAATGAGTTTTATACATCCGGAATCCAAGATCTTCCTAAAATACTGACGGTCCTCTGCATTTGAATCCATATTGGTACCTGTAAAACAACCTCACAATGATAAACAGATCAGAACTACGGTCACTGGATGCTAATCTGGAGTGGAATGCCCAGTGTGAAGAGCAGGTGATTAGAGGCAAAGGCAGCTGAGCATCTTCCTAGTTGCTATGCAACCCCATAAAGTCCTGCATATCCCCTGCTTCCCTGGCCACTAACCTCACCACACCTGTTCCTTCACCTAGGAAATCATTTTAACACACTGTCAAGCAGTCACCAAGTATTTATGGAACACCCACAGGGCACAGAGCAATAAACTTATGGCTTACTTAAGTCAGGAAGCGGAGTGACAGCAAAGCGGAGGATTAGTCAGAAGGCCTGGACAAACCAGGCCCAAATTGAGGCATTAGGCTGCTAATCCTCCAGTGGACTGGGGTGAGTCTTGGCTTTGGTTATTTCTTAAGCAGCACCTGATAGATCATGCTTCTCTGCACTAGTCAAGCTGTGTGCATACGGCTTCCCACCTCTGAGGCTCAAATCACCTCCAACATAGTGGACTAAAGCAACACACATTTATGATCTTGGACATGAACACCCAGGTGTTGGCAGGGACATTTTCTGTACTGGAAGCTCCAGGGGAGAATTTCCTCTTTGCCCCTTTGCACTCCTAGAGGACAAATATGTTACCTGGCTTATGCCCTATCCTTTCTCTTCAAAGTTAGCAAGTCTTCCTCATGTCTCCTCCCCTCTGGTTCTATTTCTACACTATTTTACATTCAAGGATCTTTACAACCATACTGCATTTAGAAGATATTCCAGGACCATCTCTAATTGAAGGTGAGCTGATTAGCAACCTTAGTTCAATTCCTCACCCTGTAACCTACACATGTCTACATGTTCTGGAGACTGGGAGGAGGAGGGCATCATCTGCCTGAATTTATCTGCTGAGATTAATGAAGGGCCATGCATTCTATGGGTATGAACCAAGGACCTCTGAGAAGACTGTTTATTTCTCTGAGAACTTAATGTTCTAAAAGGAAGGTGATAAATACATAAAGTATTGGTTGTAACCAAAAATAGCCTTACATCTAAACCATGACTCACCATCTACAAAGCACTTTGACATCCATCTCTCTTGTGAGCACCTCACACCTACATTGTAGGACAGGAAAAGAATGTATGATTAGCTCTGATTTGTAGATAGGAGCACTGGGGTGAGGAAGGATTTTTCATAAGGCCATAAAAACAGCAGATTCCAACCTAGGGTCTCAGACATCTGATCCTATGCTCTTTCTGCTCCCTACTCTGCAAAGACCTCATGGCAAGTGTCCCAACAACTATACTGCCAAAACCAGAGGTCCTGCTTCCCTTCTGCGAATAGAAAAAGAAAACAAAACAGATGTGAGGTTGTCCAGGAACTTCAACATATAATTCATGCTTCTTCCAGAGCTGAGGTTCCAGGCACCAGATTCCCCATTCATCAGTCCAGGGCTCACCGCTAGTCCACATTGTGGACAGTGAGAGGACTAGAAGGGCTGCTTCTACTGTCACCATGGCTGAGAAGTGGAGATGCGGTAAGAAGACAAGCACCCTTGTTGTAGGTTTGCAGTCTCTGCATCCCTAAGTGAGGGATGCTACACGGTGGCTTTGGCCTTACGTGAAAAATGGTTACTAGGCATACACATACATATAAGTTTACATCTCACCACTTCTTATAATATTTCACTTACGTTTGCCACACTTTTATTTCCCCACAAAGCTCCGTCATTTATATGGAGAATCCACGGTCAGAAAAGAGTTTGCTCTCCCTTGGCTCTCCCAGGGTTCCCATACTCTCTTCTTTTAGAAGGAGAAGACTGACCCAAGAGATGCCATGATGATGAGAGAGATGTGACCAATTAGTAACCAGGTAAGATGTGTAGAGAGGATAGCAGAGGAACAGTTGCTACTCTTTTTTTTTTCTCTCTCTCCTTTCAAGAAGGGCTACTTATGAGGCAGCCTGCAGTGGCCTCTACATGGACGATATCACTCCTGGGGTGAAACATTGCTGTCTCCCTTCCCACAGACCCTGAGGGTGAAACATCGGCAGAAGCCACAGATTCACCAGCACCTGCTGGCCCTTCTTGATAAAGCCACATGGGACTCAGCTGTGAGCAGCCTCTGGCCACAGCATCTTTTCAATGTAAAACCTGCTAACCCCCAGGACCCCCAGATGCTCAGTGCACACATCCTTTGTGACTCCCATTGGCAAAGGATATGGAAAGAGACAGCCACTGATCCAAAGGAAATATATAAGTGTAAACATATAACGGGAAGTCGAGTGTGCCTCTCTTAATTGCCTAACACAATTCCCACTACGTGCATAAATTGCCATTCCCATTAACAACACCATGAATAATAATCAGTTTACTTTCTGACTTGTATCTAAATATACCTTCTATATGATTTCATCTCTTATGCAGCTGTTTAGAAGCAGAACGTCTAATTACAGTTCCTATTAGTCAACATTAATTTTCCCCCTTTGCCATGGAGCATATGTAATGACTGATTTTCTAAAAACAGAATTTTTTAGCATATGGAACAAATCGTGTTATTATTAATGCATTCCCAGATGACTCTGCATTTCAATTCCCTTAATTATTTAGTCATTGCTGATTATGTCTTTTTACCATTCATTATCCCGTTTCTTGCAACACAGGCAGTTTATTCATTAAGTGTCGAAATGAAAAGCTTGACCTCCAGGAAAAAAAAAGATTATCTGGAAAACTGACATATTTTTAAAGGCCTGAGTGTCCCCTCTTGAACGTTTTCAAGCTGCAGGATGACATGCTCTACTCGAGTTTTTCAAGGGCATCCCTAGGCGCTAACAGCACTGCTGGAGGCAGAGTCTGGAGGAGAATCAAGACGGAAGGTATGGAGCTACTCACATGAGACATCACAAAAGATTAGGCCGTGACCTTAGCTGCACCACCTCCACGTTCTCACTTGAAAAAAACATTACAATACATGTCGTCGGTTGTTAGACCGGTTTTATTCAAAAGCTAACACAATGTTTCAAAAATAGTTAAGCAGCACTGAGGAGCCAAGGACAAGAAACATTTACTTAAATTAAAAGAGAACGAGCTCTTAATGAGGATTCATTGTGTCCGCTGGCTGATCCCACTGACGTTATAAAACCTGACTTTGACCCTGACTATTTAATAAGGCTTGGGTACTGTGATCTCCATGCAGATGCTGGCTCGTTATTTCTGTGAGGTCTGTGTACCCCATCTGAAACCAAATTTACTGCAAAGATAAAACAGCGAAGGGAAAAAGACATGAAAGGAACAAGATGGTGGAGAATGTGAGGAAGCCAAAGGAGGTGAGGCATGTCAGCTTCTATTCGGATAGGACCTTAACAAAGCTGTTAATTTGGGATGGAGGAATTCATAGCAAGATTATCTACGGGCTTCCTCAGCTAGATAATGGGCACTATATAGTAGCCCGCCCTCGTGTGGAACAACTGGTAAACCTTTGATAAGGCCTATTTATCTTGTTGCCAAACATGAGCCCAGATGATGGTGCTAGAAATGAGCATGATGTTATGACAGAAAAAACAACAAATACCAAATAATCAAAGGTGGGTAGCGAGCCTGGGCTGGGAGAGACTAGCAATGAAGTGTGGGGAGGGAGAGTACTAGACAAAGTCGCCAGGGTACGATGAAACTTTCCCTTTGCCCATGTGGCGAAGGGAAGGAGGACAGTTCCTCAAAGTCTTTGTTTCCTATTTCCGTTTCTCATCTGACTCTGTCTTATGGTTCTCCTCTCTCTGGTGAAACCACCTGTATTATCTTGCATGCTGTCTACCTTTTCTTTAGGAGCAGTGGATGAACTGTGGTCATTTAAATAGCCTGTTTGGAAGTTCTATTATCCATGTCATATCCGATGCTGGTGGGGAACACTGCTTTGCCTCCATTTCTCCCCCTTTAGGATGCCTCTGCACATCCACCCTCCCAGACAGCCATATTGTCATATCAATATATACTGACGTAAGCATATTCTATGTTCTGCCACGAAACCTTGCTCCGGTTGTTTTTGTTTTGTTTTGCTGTAAATGGAGGCCTGTGTTCATGTATCCAGGAAGTGAGCTACATGTGAGTTCCCTCTGGAACTTGCAATCAGCCTCCCCTGTGGCTCTGAAACCTCCCTTTACACAGCTCTCCTACTTGCGCCTCGCTGTTATTTTGACTCAGTGTCCAGGAGTCCGGTAGAAGAGATATTGCCCATGCTCTGATTGCTACTCATGTGTCTTTGTTAAGCATGCTCACCCACTCTCCAGGTAGGAGGCAATGCACACTGCACATATCCCACCCTTTCCCCCATCCTTCCCTGGTAAGGCAGGCTTCCAGCAGAGCCCCTCGAAATGCACTTAAGGTACCCCTCCTGCTTTTGTGTCCTAAGCCTGACGGAGGAGATGAGTCTGTGTCTTGGCAGAGGCTGGTATATGATAGTCCCCTCCCTCCACAGTAGAGGGATGCAGTTCTCCATGCTGGCCTTCTGTGTCCCTCCTGCAAGCTGAGGCTCTGATCAGAGGGAGAGGTAGAGGAGATGGGTCTGGATGGACGCTCCCAGTTGAGTGTCTCCGGATTTTCCTAGGTATCTGCTACAGGTGTCAGGTAGAGACAAAAACTTCCAGAGGCAGCAAACCTTCCAGTATGAATGGCCCCCAACTGTGAGGCCACATTTGACCTTTAGCAAGTATTTCAGAGTTTCTAGCTGGGTGTCTCATCAGTGTTGTGGCCTTGATGAGTGTCTCATGTAAACACCACTTAGGTTGTCCCCAAAACTCCCCCTCTCTATAGCTCAGGCTGTTTGCTCTGTAACTTAAGTTCTCTTATAAGTTTTGTAAAAATTGTAAAATTGTTAATGTTCTGGTCTTCTGCTCCCCACACCCTAAACTTACAGTGAAATTGGTGCTCCTACAGGCAGTCAACTCTAAGCTGAAAGATTGTTAATATTTTGGGAAAAACTTTATGAAGTTCTGTGCAGTTAATTCCCTTTGATCTGTACCCCTGGCAGAGACATGCTGACCACGGTTGTGTCAGCAAAGAAAATCAATCATAAGATACTACTTTCAATGCTGAATATTCATTTTCAACGTAAACACAGGTCAACATCATGAACTAGTCACACAGATGAGAGTTGCCAACAAAGATAAAGACAAACTTGGTAATTTTAGACACTTTTTAGTTCCTATGAAGATATACATTTTCTATACGTAAAATTCCACGGCTCCCTTGAGACAAAAAGCCATCAACCACCTGTCAAAAAAATGGTCCACCAGGGGGTGCAGTCTGCATTGATTTCTGTTACTCAGTGTCTGGACCTGAACTGTGGTTCAAAAAACCACTTTGCAAAGAAACATCTTACTGCTCTGCAATTAATTCCAAGAAACTCTATTCTTTATGTTTTATTATCTGTCAATCATTTTCAGACAATTTCTAACACTTTTGTTTTGCAAATTAATGCCAACTTGTAAAGTATTTAAATTCCTTAGAGAAGTTTGCTATTAATGTTAATTACCGATAATCACTAATGCTCAGCAAACTAAAAAAATCTAGCGAATACCATACAACTGGGTTTTCTAGATTGAGATTTCTTTACGTGAACTTCATTTCTAATAAATCAGAAAACAGTCATTTTAACAGTAAGAATGTTAGCAGCTAACAGCCATTATTTCCACCGTAAAATGTTTATTTTGGTCACAGGTTTACAAACTGGTTTACCTCCAGAAGCACATATCAAGAATGAAAACCCACTGTTAGGCGTGTCGGTTCACTAAAACATGTGACTCTGCACGTTTATCTAGCAGGAGATGGTATGGCCATACGCAACAACGAATGAGAACAACAGCTTTGCCGTGGATAACGTGCACCACACTGCAATCTATACTGTGAGCAGCAGAGCCCGGGCTTCTGCACCACAACCTCACTCGCTGTCTCCTCTGCAGATGCCTTTACTTGTTCCCCTCCCTGGGAAAGGAAACTGCTATCCAGTGTTGCTTTTCCTAGGGCTGACATGAGTGGTACTACTTACCACAGAGCTCACGGACGGTAGGACCACCCAGGCCACTGTAGGAAACAGATTGGCGTTTAAAGTTGTGCTGCTAAGTAACTAGCTATGTTTGCCCTGAGCCGATGTATAAGGACTATCAAAGGTGTCTCCATGCTTGCCAGGCCCCTTTATGTGATGGCTTACATAACCAAAGCCTTAGTCCCATCTCATAGACAAGCTAGCTACCTTTTGTCCCACACAGAAACAGCAAATGCAGCCATGACATATTTTCATCAGGCTGAAGGCGGCGAGGTGGATGAGATCCAAGGGTCTTGAGGTTCTTTCACAACAGTTTTATATAAAACCTACAAATACTCCCCCATATAGTTTACATCATCTCTAGATTACTTATAATATCCGACACAAAGTATCAGATCATTCATTATATTGAAGCCTTTGGGAAATAATGACATGAAGCAAGTCTATACACGCTAAGTATGGAAGTGCCCATTGTAGGTCTAATATCACAGCTCAGGACAGAGACACGAGGCAGATGATATCAAACATTAATTACCGGAGAGAGCCCAGGATTTGTGAAAAGGGGAGGCCACAGGGGCCCACACACGCCTTCAGTGAAACTCAATGCATGGGAATCCAAGCTGTGGGGCCTGCCTTCTGAATCCTTTCTATTCCCCCACATGCGTGTGGAGTCTGGCTGTACTCTGCACGGTATAGAATGGCCCCAGGCTGGATGGGGGCAGGGAAAGACTGGAGTTTAAACCCCACCTCTGTCTGCTACTCTTTCTACCTCTCTCTTTCCACCTGGACGACTGGGGTATCACTACATGAGTGAATACGGTAACTGATATGACATTAAGCCAGGATGCAGGAACCAATGGTTAAGGCTTCCAATAATAAAGCACATTTAGTCCAAAGCTATAGCTTTTAAGAAGAAGGGTTACTTAAAAATATTGACTATACAGGCTCCTTTCATGTTTAGGAGTAAAAGATTTAGTCCCTGTCACCCAAGGGCCTGTGAGTTTTCCTGACACTACGACACTAGGCTTTGGGAGGGGATGGAGGGATGCTAACACCCAAATGATTGCTACTCTAATTTCCTAAACATTCCTTCTAATTTACTGAATATTTTGTTCTCTGCCTTTTCGGTTGATTTTCCTCCAGCGGCATGTGATTTTGCTTTTGATGTGGCACACATTTTAAAAATGCATTATTACACAGAGGAGCCCTGCAGCCCCTGGAGCTGATACTCTGTCCCCTGCTTCTTCTTAACAAATCTCCCTTTGTGTTCTTTTGTGCTGAAGTGATTAATCATTTCACTATCCAAGGGCTGCTGACAATCTTTCCAGATGACTCCAGCTACCATGACCTCTCCCCCCACCCCTAGCATCAACACTTGTTTCTAACGCTCTAGGAACCTGCTTTGGGGTCTTTATTCATACGCAGTGGGCTCCCCCTTTCATACAACAATACCTAGCTCCATTTTCATCTCTTGTCTTTTCTCCCCTAAGAGTTCAGGGCTCAGGGTGTGCAAGGGGGTAGTGATGGCTTCATTGAGCAAATGAGAAAATTGGAAAGTTAAAAAGTCAAGATGATAAAGCTTGCTTTGCAGAGCGGAAGGGAGTCTTTTATCTCTCTGACCGAAGAGAACCTGTTGCTTCTCCTTTTCTGGGCAGTACCATTCTCAGGCCGCACGATGGCTGAAGGTTCTCCTCTCCCTCTTCTGAGCTTCAGTCCCCTCTGAATACTCTTTATTTACGTCCTGCCTTGGCCACCCCAGGAACCTAATCTCTATTTTGGTTTCCTGAGAAGCAGTTGGGTAGGATTTGGGGGCTGGTAATTTAAACATAAGTGTTCAATAGCAATTTTACCTAACTTTAAAAGCCCATCTGTTTTGTCTTCTTACAGGTATATACTGTTAAACTGAATTTTAAATGCATATTTAGAGAAATGACCCAACACTGTTATTCCGAGAGATGAGAAAGCTAAACTCTGAGAGTGGGTACACATATCTGATTATTCTGAAAATGTCTGTCAGGAGTAGATACAGGGTAATTTAAAGTGTGGACTTTATATGTATAATAAATCTGTACTTGAAAATATTAAAAAGTAGCCATGGTCTAGTGTATTGAATCTATTGTATAATAGATTAATAAAACGCATGTTCTGAAGTTCTGGGGTCTTTGTTTTTTTAACCTAGGCTCTTGTGCACATGAGGCAAGAAATGAGCTGCACCCCAATCCTCTGATCTTAATATTTTAAAGCCGATTACAGAAGCCTAATCAATATTCATTGACAGACATTCGAATGTGAGAAAATAAAACCCCCTATATATTAATTTCATGGAACCACAAATCTCTAATTATTTAGAGTTACCATAAAAAGTAAAGATATTATGATGAAAACTTTGTTAATTAAAGAAATTTGTAACAATAAACAGGGAACTGCCCATCACTTTCCGTGAAATCTCCAGGAGAGAGAAAAGGCTGATAAATAGCATGTAGGGACAGAGAAACAGGACAGTTTGTGTTAGTGTACAACAGTCCATTTAAACCAGCTACCGCAGACACAGCCCACTGACATCCTCAGAACCCAACCGTTCTGAAGAAGGCAGTCTTTCTGAGAGACACTGGCCAGAAAACGGAAGCACAAACTTTTTCTAGGAGTTCTAAGGTACAAACGAATAGAGCCATGGACAAATGAAAAGAAAAGAACTTCACGTTTAATAGACATTTAATTTAGGATAGTTAAGAAACCCGACACTGTGCTACCTGTTGGAAAATTAGGGACTGTGAGAATCGCTTCCTAGCAAACCAGAACAAAAGAACGCGCAAACGCGCCAGGCGTGTTGCAAACGTTCTGAATAAGTTGGAATTGTGCTCACTGTTTCCTCAGTATTTACACTTCACAGCATCCAGTGAGCACAAAACGAGGCATTATACATCCACAAACCCAAATTAGTAGAACTTACTAAAAACACATGGATGTAAGGACAAAGGAAAAATTAGTTTCATAAGCTCAAATGAGCTAGACATCCATAAGATTACAGGGGCAGGTAAAGAATTCTTCCTGATTTAAAATATGTAATAGTTATCAGGATAGATGCTCTCATTTTCACGTCTTCCAATTCTTCTGTCTTCAAGCTATCATTCTCTCTGTTAGAAATTATTTTTCAGAGATCTGTGTACATACAATGGTAATTTGCAGCAAATCAATGTAATTCTACAACCCTCAATTTGGAAAGAAAAAAAGTAACAGAGAACACTGCATGTGGTTTTCATAATAAATACAAGTTTTAAATGTGTGCCCTGAGCTGATCGCTCTGGGTGGATGTTTTAATTTTTCCAAGAGATGCTTTGCATAGACCACATTAGCAGTGAAATCGCTTTGACTCGCAGCCCTTGATTCCACAGTAGCAACATGCTAATTAACCAAATTATCCTCGCAAACTTATTATCTTGATTTCTTCAACTTGTAAAATTCATTATCTATCAAAATGAAAAACCCAATCTCATAAAAGATAATCAAGACACAAGTGGCAGATACAAAAGCCCTGGGCTTTCCTGACGTGCCACACGCCGAAGTAATGGCTATATTCCTTTCTATTTCTGACCGCCGATCACGAGCAATTAATTTTCGTCTCTCTTGCACTTCTGCTCACTGTATGCTGTGTGACGATTCTTCTACATACAGCGGTACTGACGGTCCTTAGAGAAGTACTGTTTTAAGGGAAGATCTCCTCAAACACTTCTGTTATAGTGTCGGGAGACAACAGGGTGAAGAACAGGAACAAGCAACAAGCACAGAGTGAAGACATTCATTCATTCATTCACTCACTCACTCACTCACTCATTCCTCTTTGTTCTCTCAGCATTTATTAAGCATCTCTTTATGCAGTGGTCATTGTGTCAGTCCTTCGAGACAGATGGACCAATGAAGGATTAAAAAGGCCACCATGCAACAAGTATTGCAGTATGAATTCAGGTTCTTAAGAACACAAACTAGAAGCCTCTATCTCAGACCTGGGGAAGGAGAAAGGTTCTAGAGGAAGTGTTATGTTAAGTGATTTTTTTTTTTTTTGAAGATAAGCAGGGCAGAATCCAGGAGTCGGATGTGGGGAGCGGGGGCTGTAGTAGTGGTGACACCCTGGTAGAATAGGAATTAAAGTGTGGAGTGCAGGCTGGGGAAGCACGGCTGGAATCACCACGCAGGAGTGGATCACAAAGGACTCTGCAATTCACATACAGAAATTTGACTGTCCTGGGCCTGGGGGAGGCCAATGAAATGCATGCTTTGGAAAGCCGGTTCTGTCTGCACCATGGAGAACTAGTTGGAGGGGAACTAGATGCCAAAGGTTAGTGGGGAGCCTTCTGGAAGATCTAGGCAGGGAAGGATGGTGCCCTGACCTGGGCAGGAGACTGGAGATAGAGAGAGAGAGAATAGACGTGTTTGAGGAAGCAAGTGCTGACAGATCTGGGAAGAACTGGATGAGATGACAATGAGAGAGAAAAATCCAAGCATGTTAGCAGTCATGTGACCGCAATAATTCACACTGGAGGAAAGGGTGGTAGAGGTGTGAGGTAAAGTTAAGGGAGAGGTGTTCATGACCCATGGAAATGTGGGTAGCTGGACGGGTGAACATGAAAGTCAGGACACAGCGCTGGGTTCAAGTCATGCAGGCACCTAACAGCACTTGGTAGCCTTTATCAGCCCAGGGATGGTAGTGTGCGAGAGACAGCCTAAGAGAAGAATGGCAGGAGATAACCCAAGATGGATACAGGAAGGAAGGACCACAAAGCAAGGGATAATCCTACAGGGCATAGTGGGGTGAGATGGTAAAAGCTCACAGGTGCGGTGGTGAGCATCATCCCCGAAATTCCTGATGAGTAAGCTCCGGGCCGCGCATGGATTTACAGGTATGGTAGGTGAAAGCTAGGCAGCGGAGGGCTGAAGGCGAAACAAAGTAAAGCTGCTGAGAGACTGGCCTACCTAGGAGGGAGGGAGGGAAGAGCCTCAGGGAATGTGGCTCTGGAGAAAACCCGCTCCTTTCCTATGATTTAGCTGTTGTTGTACATTGAAATACTTTGGAACATTTACAAGTGTACTCTGAGCACGGAAGCTAGTCGAGAGACCGTGGTTACAAGGCAGTGGAAACGCTTGCTACCTCTTGAGTCAGCTTCGGCAGAGGATGGGGCTTGATCACAGGAGAGGATTGGTCCCAAGTGGGAAGAGGGCTGAGACGGATGAATGCAAGTGTCTCGACTGGATTACAGGGCTACAGGAAGGTGGGGTCTCTGCCGGGTTCACTCAGAGCTGTTCTGGTACCCAGGATTGTGAGAAACTGAAGTCAGTCAGTCCTAGCACACCCAAGGGAGACACTGGTCTGCCTAGAACAGGGAATGTGAAGTGTCTGTGCAAGTGAGGACACACTGGGGGCAGAGGGGCACAGCAAGCAGCGACGGCCCAACCCAGCCAAACCTTCCCAAATGCTGGTCATACCGAACAATTCTTCAGTTTGAAAAGCTTCTGCTAAGCAGAAAACCCAACATATACAGAGCACCTGGGGTGACAAGAATCCCATGAGGGAAAATGTTACTGAAGAGCTTCCTTGGGAGCTGGGGTTAAATTAGTGGTAGACAGCTATTTAGCCCTTGTAGGTCCCTGGGTTGGTTCTATCCCAAACACCCTTGCCCCAAAAAGGTCCCTTGGGGAATTGAGGATGAAGGTTGAGAAAATACTTATGAGGACACGGTAAGACTACCAGATGCTCTGTCTGGGAACATCATGCTGAAGTGAGCTCTAGTAGGGGGTGACTTTAAGGAAGAGAACATTGTTAGGCTGCTGTGATCCTACCCTGGAAGGTAGGTCTGGTAGAAACCAGGGGCCCCACCTCCTACTGCATGGCATAGGGTCCATGGTATAGCCTGCGCTGCTGGCTGCTGGACATGCTACCGCTCCACTCCACAGACCTGAAATATCCCAGGAGAGCTAAGGCCAGTGGGGATACAGATGAAGCAGGTATGCTGGTCCAGCTAGCAGCAGGACCCGTCTGAGAAGATGGCCAACCTTACTAGGGCCACACGCTAACACTGGCAAAGATTCTGAGGGGTGGGGGACACAATGCTCTTAGGAGATCTGAGCGGTAATGGTATCAGGACAGGGCTTAGTGAGGTGGACTTGAGGACCTATTTGCAAGTGCAATCTGTTTGATGGGATTTCTAGGTCAGAGTGAGAACTGAAAATGCCAGGCAGAGATGAAGTGGGCCACAGATGAGGGCTCTTTATGCTAGGGGTTGTCTGACACCGAGTTTACACACACATAAACACTTCCCAGATATTTCTGCAAGCAAGTGCAATCTCATCTGTCTTCACGGTTTAAGTGCTGACGTCACTTTAGCAGATATATTCATGTCTAGATGCTTCTTGATTGGAACCCTAAGCCTTCTCAATGCCTTACGATATAATAACTCTAAAGCTAATGTTCTATGTTGTAAGTTTAAGAAACTTTCACTCATCAATTTTTTTTTTTTTTACATATATGAGTGTTTTGCTCACAAGTATGTCTGTGCACCGTGTTCATGCCTGGTACCCATGGAGACTAGAACAGGACATCTAATCCCTTGGGCCTGGAGGTACAGATGGTTGTTGAGTGGCCATATGGGTGCTGGGAATTGAACCTGGGTCCTCTGGAAGAGCATGAATGCTGCTACCATTGAACCATCTCTGTAGCCCCTGTTATAAAGTTTTCAAAGTCTGATGAACATATACAGTCATTAAATATATAAATGTTCTATATTAAATAATAAATCACAAAGAAAAATAAAACCAGGAACTAAGGATGTGGCTCAGTCAGTATCAGGAGGCTTGCATAGCACTGGCAAGGCCCTGGGTTCCAGTCCAGCATCTTAAAATTTTCACTAGAGAAGAGCACTTGAATGAAACCCGTACTGAAAACAGATTGTGGGGGTCAGGGGTGCAGTTGTGTGGCTTGGAACATACTTGGCAGATGCAAGCCCCTGGGTTCCCTAGCAGTAAAATAAAATTTGTATCAACATTGCATAATGTGTAAATCAGTAAAGACACACTACCCCTTTAAATGTCTATCATTTCTTTGTTGTAAAAAGAGCATTTGAAATTCTTTCTAACTTCTTCTGTAATATATAATGTGTCATCCTATTCCATGACACACACCAGAATCTAGTTCCCCTAAAACATATGTTATTTTTAACCTGTCAATTCAAAGAAATGAAATAAAAATAAGTGATGTCTTTGAGGGTGATTTGTACGTTTTAAAGTATGACTGCCTACTGTGATTTTTGTCTGCATTAATATTTCCTGCTCTATGAAGACAACACCGCAGCGGTAAATCTCACTTGCGGGCACAGACACGTCTGCTCACTTCCTAGCACACATGTCTCTCACGTGAGCACCTATTCTTCTGAAACTGCTCCCGTAAACACAGAGAAGGTAAAATAATGAGGACAGCCCTAGCATTTTGATGGGTTATAGGAAAGGCAGTGGGTAGTCCCGTGGCCTGGCAGAGAGGCGAGCCAGACTACCTCCTCAGCATCACTCTGACCCCACCATCTTGTTCCGTGCAGGCGGGGCTGGACTCTGCAAGCCACCCGCCTGGGAGTGCTGATATGGACCGAGCACACCTCCGCTGGCTCCCTCTTCTGTTCTCTTCTACTAAACTGCTTCCCGCACCCACTGAGCCTCTCCTGTGTGCAGCAGGTACCCAGGACACCAAGCACACTGACTACTTTCTGGCTCTCATATATGGAACACATACAGAAATGGAATGTTTTTGATGATGCAGTCATTACTGCAGTACTGAAATTCCCAAAGGGCGTCGTAAAACCCTATAGCATTACTGCAAATGTTGACAAACACTCATGAACAGACTGAAGTACCCTCTTTGCTAGGACAGAAAATAAAACCTCACTGTTGACATTTTCCTGGTTAACTAACTCTACCATCCAGAAGTGACTGCATGGTTCCTAACGGTGCAGCTGACAAGAAATGGAGATATTGAGAGCTGACGCAGCATGTTCTCAGAAGGGGCTCCAGAACCCAGGGTTCCTGTGGCTTTTACCCCAAAGCCTACTGGGTCAGACCCACCTCTGTTATAGAAACTGAACTCCTTTAGAATCAGAGCATAGCATGCAGAGAGTGGCCAGGTGGCCCTGCAATGAGTCGCCTGGATGTCCTTGGCAAGTAGGATGCAATCCTTATACAAGACTTCTGGACTAACAATGTGCTTTTTTATTAAAAATTTATCTACAGATGTAAAGTGAAATATAAACATGTGTAAGTTCTGTCCTTAACATTCAGATGGCCCAGGGCAAAAAGAAAACATAAAATACAACACTATGAAATGCCTGAATTTATCCTTGCCTAGGATTATAGTTTGCTTTACTGAAATTTCTATATTAACATCTGGCCTTCCTTCCTTCCTTCCTTCCTTCCTTCCTTCCTTCCTTCCTTCCTTCCTTCCTTCCTTCCTTCTGTCCTCCCTTCCTCCCTTCCAAAATTTCCTTATTTTATTTTATGTGCATTGATGTTTTGTCTGCATGTATGTCTACGTGAGGGTGCCAGGTTCCCTGGTGGATTACAGACATTGTAAGCTGCTGCATGGGTATTGGGCATTGAACCGAGGTCCTCTGGATGGGCAGCCAGTGCTCTTAACCACTGAGCAATCTTTCCAGTCCTTAATTTCTTAGTCATGTTTCTTTCTTTTTTCTTTTCTTTCTTTTTTTTTTGTTTTTGTTTTTTGTAGCCTGGCAGTACTGGAACTCTTTCTGTAGCCCAGGCTAGCTTAGAACTCACAAAGATTTGCCTGCCTCTGCCTCCCAAATGTTGGGATTAAAAGTGTACAACGCCTTAAAGGAAAAAAAATAAGCAAAGAAATAAATATATGCATAGTAGATACTAAAAAAAAAAGTGTACAATGCCACTGTCTGGCTTATTTTTCTATAATAAATAATGGAATATATTAATATTATTCCTTGACAGGTCTCCCTGGGTTGATTTTTGTTATTGGTGGGCTTCAATTTGCCAAGAATTAAATCTTTAGTGTTGGAAACAAATTAAAATATTATAAAAGAAACAGTACGAACTTTTATAAAAAGCCACTCTGGCCTGCAGTAAAAAAGAGGTGACCTGAACCAGTTCTCCAAGCGACCCAAGCAAGCCACTGAAAACAAGGCATCTCTTTGTTTCTCATGTTCTAGTGGGCAGGAGTAGCTAATATGTTTTCATCTGGGGCAAGGAGCATGGAGATGTCTGAGCACAAGGCCTCTGTTGTCCCGCCACCCGGAGTCTGGCCATGTGACAGGCTGTATTGATGTGCACGCCATATGACACGGCTCGTGATGCACAAACCTCGCCGGGGAATGCTATGTGGTGAGATCTTCAGCTTTTGGAGAACTATGGGGAAAAAATGATTTCCATGCACTCTCATGAAGGCCATTCCATTATAATGTCAGAAAATGGATCCCTAGAATCTAAACAAGTACCATTTACCCCCTTCATATAAACAGAAGTATGCAACTCTACGCAAATCCCCACGATGGATACCTCACAGCGCACTAGAATTAAATTAGTGAGTAAAGATGATAGCCAAGAAGGGAATCTGTTCAGATGCTACACTCGAATAGGCTATAAATTCAAACCAGAATCTCAAGCACTGGCCCCTTGGTTGTTATTATAAAGTCAGAGCACTTTGTGGGGGTGCCCTCAGCAACGCGTAATCTAAAACCTTCGCGTATAAACCTTGGGTATCCTGGATCCTAGCCCTGCACTCCTTCCACTATGTTGTAAATGGCTTTTATTGGATGAACAAATGGTAATGCCATTCTATGTTAATGGATGATGCTACGAAAGGCACTAAGGTATAACACCACTTGAGCCTCCCGGGGGAAAATACAGGACAATTTGCAGAACTGTCTATGGAGCACATGTCAGCCACGAGGGCCTCAAGCACTTACAACCCATCTCCACAGAACTCAGTGATAATTTCGCCCCTGGATAAGAGAATTCTGTAACTATGCACAGATTTATTAGGTCCCAGGATTAAAATTCTCTCAGAAAGAATAAAAAGTAATTGTACTTTGGAATGCATTGTAATATTCACATGATTTGAAAACAGTCACCTCAGCAAAACTAAAGGAGGGGAGAAGATGCAGAAGTTAAGCGCGCTGCTGGCAGTGTGAGCCATAAACCTGTGTGAGTATGGCAGGTGACGCAAGGCATGGTCTGGCACGTTTATGTTGCCGTCACATGGAAACGGGAATCCCTGCTCCAGCAGAACGCCTCAGCTTCCTTCCTTCCAATCGCTGAGAACAGGCCCTGACTCCCCATCCTTCTAAGCCTTTACTTGCCCTGTGTTCCACTCACGTCTTACTTCTGTTTACAGGAGGAATATCCTTCCTGGGCCTTTATGTTCTTGTTTTCTTGGTTTCTAGCCTCTCTCCTGGAAAAAGTGGCGGATCTGTGGTGTTACCAAATAGCTCAGCCATCTGCTGTGAGCTACACTCACCTACCTGTTCCTCTCTGCTCTTCAGAGGCCCCAAATGCCCTTCAACTTGGTAAGTCTATAAATGGATTCCTACTTCCCCCTCCTCCTAAAATAGGAGTAACCCTAAGTGCCCCACTGCTCACCTGGAGAGCGTCCCTCCCAACAGCTCTGCTCCGCGCTCTTTCAATGGTTTCCACACTTACTGCTACTTCTGCTTACCTCTTCCTTTCACCTCCCATGGCTGTCAGAACAGGAAACAGAAATCGCCAATGTGACCATACCACCTCATGGTCTTTCCACAAGACCTGAACATACACGCCTGGAAGGCCAGCACTATCCAGCCCCTCCTTTCTCTATCCACCAACTTTCTAGTCATTTTGGTCTACCTGGTCCTCACAGCGCTCGGACAGGCTGAACTCTGTCATTTCCTTTGCTTGGGGCCCCATCATTCCTCAGTCCACAACCGATTTATCTTGTACCGACCAGTGAGACCAGCCTCAACCACAAGAAAGGTCACACAGCATATGGTAAGGTCACATCAATTCCTGAGAATCTGTCATAGCTGGTGTAATGTACTTCCTAACTGGATCTCTGGAATACTAGTGCCTGCCTCTGCTGGCAGGCAGACAATTCTACCAGGGCAAGGGGCCACGTCTATTTAGCCCACTACTGTTCTCCTAGCTGCCTTTCCACACAGAAAGGACACGAGAACTCCGACTGTCATCACTTTGAGCCATTTTTAAGACCCCCTGCTTCCTTCACAAGAGAGCACTATCCCTTAAACAGCATGGCTTCAAACAAGTACTCCTGACGGCCTTGACCACATCAGGTTTCCCCAAGTTAGTCACAGAGCAGAAAAGTTATGAAGAAAATCGGGCATTACAAAGGCTATCCATGGAAACCAGACCTCAAAAGGACAACCAACCACAGCCATGAAACGTGGCATGGTGGTTTTTATGGTTTACACTCGGAGGGTTCTTCCATTCCTTTCCTCAGTCTCAGAGGGGTGCTGGTGTGTGTCAGATATGCAGTGTGCTGGGCTGCTAGTGAAAAGGAGCCCCATGCTTGTGCTAGGAGGAAAGATGACTGTGAAGAGTCACCAACTGAGTGAGGCAAGGGACAGCAAGAAAAAGGCCAGGTCTTACTGGGGACACTGCATCTTCCAGTAACCCATCCATTACCAACTACCCCCAGCAGCACATGAAGAGTGTGGGACTTGGCTTAAGGGATTCCACCTGTGACTGATACCACTACCATTTCCCTAGTACAGGACTTCTCAAGGATTCTAAGAGGAGGAGAGCTCAATTAGTTCACTATCTTTTCAACAGCCGCCCCACACAGGGCCAGTTAGTCCATCTGTGGACACTAATCCATCTACTCCACGGCTCCAGTCTTCTTTGTGCCACACACGCATGGAGGGGGCTGTGGCAGAGGCAGCACCAAGTGGGAGGTTGTGAGCCACTGTTGTAGAAAGGTTAGGAGTGGGGTGGATGGAGACACCAAGGCTTTCCCTAGTTCTCTTTAGAAAAAGTCAAAGTTCTAAACGTCACTGGAGGAATCTGCTTTACTTAAAATGAGTTTCAACTTCCTACAGTGTAACTTTCTGATGTGTAAATCATTTGCATCTTTTTTCAAGTCCTGTCTACAGGTAAGAACAAAAACGGCCAGGGCTGAGCAGGAGAGCACACAGCCCTGTAATCCCAGCAATTGGGCAGTGGAGGTAGAACCATGGACTCCAGGCTGTTCCGGGAGACCCCGTCAGGAGAGCAAGGAGGAAGATGAAAGGAGAGGGGGTGACAAATGACAAATGTCTCCAGAACGAACCAAAGATGATATACGGAGGCATGTCTAATCACACAGGGGGAGAGTGGTAGACAAACACAGACAATACAACCAACCAAAGGAGTGTCGAGTCTTTAGCCCCAACAAGAGGAAAACAGGAGAGGTTTATCAGCATCGTATACCATTCTCTGTTTAATCGGAAACAAAACAGGCAATATAGATTTTTAAAAATAAAATATGGACTCAATATAATTAAAGATCAGAAATGAAGCAAGCTCATGTTTTAAAAAAATAGTTTTCTTCAGAGGAAAAAATCATTATGAATTTTAAAAAATACTAATTTTCATCATTCTGACCACCTTGGGAATTTAGAAAGATTTATTTGTGAAGTAACACTTTTCGGGAAGAAAAATATCCATTTTTTGAGAACAGTACGGGAAGGTATGAATTGTAAGTAATTATATAATACTACTGCAGTGTGTTGGTAATTCGCGAAGAAACACACAGGATGTCCAAAAGGTAGAAACATGTTAATGTTCTCCTCTTTACAGGAAATGACTACACCATCTAGCGTAATTTATTTTGGTGTTTTGCCCAGTATTATATCAGATTTCTAAGAACTGTAAATTTTTAGGTGATTTCCCCTGAAAAAAAAATACAAGTTAAGTAAAACTACGGGTTGATGACAGCTTCTTGATTACGAGTTGGAACACTCAGGAAAACGTAAACACCGTGCAAAAGCCCAGCCTGTCCGTCTGTGTGTGAAACCGGCTCGAGGAGGGCAGTGGGAAGGCTGGGCGAAGTGAGCACCAAAGAAATCAATAATCTGCAGCACACACAGAAATACATTCCAGAAATATATTCGCACTGTCTTAGGTCAGGCGCTTCTGATTCTAATGAAGCTCAGGCGACCACAAGGCAGCCTGACTCAGAACGTAGCACTAAAGGTTGCATGGGTGATAAATGGGTGCATACAGATGTGAGTCCTGCTATATTTTTCACCTAGCATCTTTTTTTTTTTTGGTCATCTAGCTGATCACTTTAGCATCACCTCAAAGCAACAGGCCTGAGTGAGCCCCTAGAACCCTGAAAAGAATGGCCACTCCATGAGGTGTCACTCAGGTGACTCAGATGAGCGCCCTCAGACCAGGTAAACATCAAACAACAAACCATGAAGGAGCCCTTGGGTAATGTGGCCACAGGACTTCCTTCTGTTGGAAATCTGTGCGTGGCTGACACACGGATACGATTTTTAAGAGTATCCTTACCCGAATTATTTCTTCCACACAGCTGTTGCTCTCTCCAGATCTACTCTCCTGAAAGCAAAGGAAAAATTAATTAGTCTTGATCAAACGGAAGGATGGCCACAAAGAGGATGACAAGCAAATTTCCATGTTAGGGGGCTGGGGGGCAGGGGGGTAGGCAGTCTTGGCCTAAGGGAAGGTTGAAGGCAGGGAGTGCTGATGAGGAGTTTGCCAGGATGGCCAGTGCTCACTGGGCAGTTTCCATTGTGCCTGCTTCCCCTTTCTTGGCAGGCAGAGCCACATACATATGCATGTCCTCAGACTCTGCTCAGAGCTCTCCCACTATGTTCATTTAAGTGAGGAAGTTCCTGGAAACACACACACAAAGCTCCACAGTTCTGAGAGCCATCCACCCTGGGCTTCATTCAAGTGTGGAAATCACTGACTTTACCACAGAGTAGATCCAGTCTACCCGTGAAATACACGCCATGGACCAGACGGGTATGGTGGTTACCACAGCTTAAATAGAAGCCTAGCTCTTCACAGCCCTCAAATCCTACCTCTGAGAGGCAGGGCGAGTCTAAAACTAAATACCAAATGAGAGCAGCCACAATCCTCTGGGCACTGCCAAGTACGCTGCTGTCGAATCTCACCAGAGCCACTTGCTCTGCTGACATGCTTGTACTGTAGGCAGCTCCGAGGTGGTGGCCTCGGGTCACAGCTGATTGGAGAAAACGTTAAGCTCCACAGACTCTGTTACCGCTGGTTACACAGCCAAGAGCAGAGGACGTGGTTTTATGGGAACATAAAAGCAATGAGCATCTACTGTTGGGTGTGCAGCCTGTGGTCCCAGGGAAGTCATTCTGCGGGTCCTATAATTCAAGGGTGCCAACCACAGCATAGTGTGACATACCAGAATGGGACATTTTTGCGCTCTGTCAGTCAAACACACTGCCCTTTCTTCACAACTCCTTTTCCTCCAGGAACACCATCTGTGCCTTCTGTAGTTTCTGTAGCTAATTCTGAAGCATCCGTTGGGTCATAGCTCACCCACAGTTTCCTCAAAGCAGATATACTTGACCCTGGCATTCTCAGTAAATGCCCTGTCTCATCCTAGCCTCCTCACAACTGCAATTTAATACCCAGAACTATCCCCCTATTTAGAACACACCCCATGTGCAAGTCTCTGTGTCACTCCAAACTGGGTATATACTGTCCATAATATGCATGTCAGCTGATGTCAACCTAAGGAAGGAAGGAATGCATTTCCTTTCTGTGATCCTCTTATTTAAACTTGTCTTTTGTGAAACAGTCTTCCTACACAGCCGAGGCTACTCTAAAATCTAGCATCTGCCTGCCTCTACCTCCCAAGTTCTGTATATTATATTCATTACCACACCAGGACACTTCCTGACCTTCTGAGGTACATGAATGTACTTCATCAGAATCTACTTACTCTACAAAGATAGATGCCACCTCACTTCTGGTCAGCATGTTAGATGTGAAAAAGTCTCACAGGTGACTCCAACTTCCTCTGACATAAGATTAGTGATTTGTCTGCCTCTGCCAACTGAGGCCCAAGAAATTGACATGACTTTGAAAAAAAAAAAAGCTCATAAAATACCACAGCATAGACTAGAGTGTAGGATGCCCGACGTCGAGCTGTAGAAATTCTAATTGACGAATGTTCCCCAATCTTAAGCACTGTCCTTGAAATAAGCCAACTCTCACAGCAGGCATAGGCTAATTTGTTTGAGAAACAGAAGCTTGGGGGTAAGGGCTACATAGAAAAGTCTCAGTCAGGCCAGGGTTTCGTGGGCCTGTGGAATGGCCCCTCTGGTGTGTAATGGGAAGAATTAGTGGTCTCAGTTGGAAATTTTATCTTCAAACCCACAACCATTTCCCTTACATTCAAGTCTCCAACTGCTCTTCTGAGAGGACACGCTGACAATGCAAACACTAAACCCTCAATATACTTCCTATTTTCTACCTTAGAAACAATTAGAAGGGAAAATGTGGCCTCACATTACCCAGGTACTACAACAACTTACTGAAAACACTTCAAATTACACTTCAGGTTAAAGTCCTTAAGGAAGCCTCCTCTCCTCTGAAGGCAGAAACAGATCAAGAGACAGGAAGTCTGCTGTGATATGGTTTCCTAGAGATGTCAGAGAAGCCACGTCGATGAGACTTCATGGGCTGCCTACACAAGACCTGTACAAGAACAGCAGTGACAGACAGGCTAACATGGAAGAGGAAGTGTCATGGGGTCTTCACCCTAGACAGAGAACTACAGGGCCTAAGAATGCTAACGTAGGAGGAACAGTCGTCCCCAGAGAAGAGCACACCAGTTGGTAATCTCATACCAAGTGGTCATCCCTGAAGGGATATACATACCAGTAGCATCATATGGATTGAGCAGGTCATATTTATGTATTTAGGAATACACACACAAACACACAATACATTAATTAAAGAATTAGCAGCAATAAATTTGAGAGAGAGCAAGGGATGTACGGAAAGGGTTAAAGATAGGAAAAAAGGGGGAAACAATATAATTATATTTTCATTAAAAAAAAATGAAAAGTTCTCTGAAAATAACATTTTAATTTCCATCGCCATGATGTATGTAGGGGACAAACTGCTCTTCCAATGATGTTCCCTACTGCCCTCTAAATTCCCACTGCCTTACTTTAGGAAGGGTACACAAAGAGAAACGTTAGCGGATGCACTGTGGAGCACTTCTGTCCCCAATGGCGATGGAGTACATAGGATTATGACACTGGTTCACCTTAATGGCAGTGCAAACCTGATGACCAGGATAGACACAGCTGAGCACCAAGAGAAGGTACCAAAGTGAGGACCAGACAATGGGCTTCCAGTGGCTCTTAAGTCAGAGCCTGAATAATCTGAGTGGAGTGACCCCCTTGTGTTTTCTCTGCAACAGTTCTCCTGAGAACTCAAGAGAGGTACTCGCACCAAGAGAAGGTACCAAAGTGAGGACCAGACAATGGGCTTCCAGTGGCTCTTAAGTCAGAGCCTGAATAATCTGAGTGGAGTGACCCCCTTGTGTTTTCTCTGCAACAGTTCTCCTGAGAACTCAAGAGAGGTACTCAACTGGCTTGGATCTTCAGGGCTCCAGAGACACTGGGGTGGACCCGTGGGGCACAATATTGAAGCAAGTCTGATTCAAAAGGCACCCAGGAGTTCTTTCCGGCAAAATCAATGAGTTTGACAGGGAAATTATCGTCCAAAGAAGTAAAGGGCTCCTCTATTCAAAATCACCACGGCAGCAAAAGGCAGCCAAGGCAGGGGCCACCATGCCTTCAGCAGCCTCCTAGTGTGACTTTTCTATTCCAGGCAAACGTCCTATGCTCACCCCTGGGGCTGTCTATAGTGGAGTTGAGGTTCATGTTTCAAGTGGGGAAATGGAAGGAGTCTGATAACATTTAGGTGAATTTCTTCATCTTTTTGATGTTACACATTATTCAACACTTAGCCATGGCCTGTCAGTCAACTAACCTCCACATTATATACAAAGAAAAGGGAAGGGAAACCGGAGAGAAAAGGAAGAGTCAAAAGCCATTGTCCTTTCTAGCCAGTAAAACATACAGGAAGGGTATATATCCTCAGAAATGGGACCATGAAATTCCACCCGGCCTTTTCCAAATGCAGAGAAGTGGTAGGACGGGGAGTAGGAGAGGGAAAGGGGCAGAAAAAGCTTTCTGCATTTTTGGGGATCTTTCTCAAGTCTGAGTTCTACTATTGCGTGCTTTGATTATATTTACACTGTGAAAACTTTCTGTGTTTATGAGCAAGGCTAAAACGTGCATGTAATTTACATCTCCAAAATTGTGTTTGCGTTTTTCCCAATAAAATCAGTGCTTCCCTTGGAAAGGTACCCACTGAGAAAGAAGCTGCACAATGTAAATTTTAATTACTCGGTATTTTGTTGTTGTTGTTGTTGAGGTTTCGTGGCTGTTGTCTCATGCTGAGTTGCTGTGCTGTTGCTCCGTATTTACTGTGACTCTGATGAACGCCCCCCCTTCATTTTTCTATCATTACATTTTGAAATCTGTCAAAACAGTCTCACCTCATTGAAACTCCAACTAAACTTCAATTAAAAGCCAGCATCCCTGGCCGATTCTCCTCCGCAGCCTTGGTTGTTACATGCCATCCCCGAATCCTACCACTCTCACACACTGCACAGCCTGCCAGGGAAATGCGAGGACTGAAGTTCTGGGAAAGGAGATCTCAAGAGGCAGCCAGCAGCACCGTGTCCCTGACAGCCCGAGGCCTTAATTACCATGCCGAGCACAGCGCACTGGAAGGAGCAAGGCTTAAGTAGAAAAGGCTCCATCAAATCAGGGTGAAATGGCATTTCATGGCAGAGGAGATGAGCTGCACACAGGACACATCTTAAAAACAGTTTAACTCTTCATCCGACACACTGCAAGGAAAAACCTCACCATGTCTCTGACAGCAAATCCTCAAAAGACCCTTGAACATTTAGAAATTGTTTAAAACAAATACACACACACACACACACACACACACACCCCTAAATATTCCTACAGGACAATTAAAAAGAAATCTTACTACTTTTCATTTACAGAAAACCTGAGACAAAGAAATTGGGTATTCTATCAATACTATTAAAAAAATTCCCGAAGGTCTAAGCTATCACCAGGAAATACCACAACTCTGTGGGAGGCCCCATTTCTAAGATTAAGTCCTGGTGTAGCCCTCGCTCTGAGCACAAGATGACTGGGACCAATGAGGCAGATGACCTACCGTGTCTCAGAGTTTGCTTCTCTCCGCCTATCCTGACATGCCACCATCCAGGGCTTTATTCTGCTTCCCTGTATCTGAAGCTGGAGAGCCAGTTTCATCTCCGCTGCTCAGCCTCCCAACCTCGCCTGTGCTGCTCACCCATGTCCCTTCTGCTCTGCCATGTCCATGAAGCTCAGCCTCGGGAATCCTACCTAGTGTCACCACCAGCAGTGAGACATCCAGGCGCTCAGAGAGAGACAAGCAACCGCAAGATAAAAGGGGCAAGAATAAAGGGCGATCATAAGAGGTAAAAAGAGCGACAGTAGAATTATCATTACCAACTGAAGGGCAGATTGCAGAGTCCGGGGGTTCACTGCAGAATGAGGAAGAGACAGGGCACAAACAGACCATCAGATTAAGACAGTTTAGGAAAGAGGGAAAGAAGCAGGCCTCTCACTGTTGGAGATCCTCAACCCACCCCTGCTTTTCCCTAACAAACTAAGGGCACTACCAACCAAAAATCAAAAGAAACTAATCTGAAAGGAAATAAAACGTTTGAACAACAACAACAAAAAAATCACGTAAGTCTAAAATGATAGATATAACAAACATAGAACACAACGTCAATAAAAACATATGAAATTGGAATCTTTTTGAAAAAAAGCTCATTTATGAAATAAGTGATTGGACTTAGAGGCCTGAGGTAACAAGTAACATAAAAAATCACCTTCACAAAGGGCTTCCAGCCAGGTAACTAAAGTATTTCAAAAGTTTTTCTCTTTCATGTAGAAATTTTTAGAAAGTAATGCAATTTATTTTTATCAAATTAGAAAGGAAGAAAGGAAGGGAAGTTTCAATCTCACATAAAAATAAATAAAAAACCCCTAATACATTATTAACACATATTACTTCATAAAACATTAGAACTAATGGTATGTACTCCAGGAATTTAACATTTAATTTTAGGGACCTTTGAAAGTATATCCCATGGCAAATAAGTAAAACTGTGGTCAGCTAAGCCTGCTAAATTCTTAATCATATACTTGGTAAAACCTACAACACTTTACTTTTGTTCTTAAAAATGGCAACTGACAAAATGGAAACCAGTGTGTGATGGAGGAGTTAATTTCATTGGTTAAATAAAGAAACTGCCTTAGCCCTTTAATAGGACAGAAAATTAGGTAGGCGGAGTAGACAGAACAGGATGCTGGGAGAAATAAGCCGAGTCAGTGAGTCGCCAAGATTCTCTCACTCCAGACAGATGCAGGTTAAGATCTTTCCTGGTAAGCCAGCTCATGGTGCAACACAGAATATTAGAAATGGGTTAGATCAATATGTAAGAGCTAGCCAATAAGAGGCTGGAACTAATGGGCCAGGCAGTGTTTAAAAGAATACAGTTTCCGTGTAATTATTTCGGGGCATAAGCTAGCCATGAGGGCGGCTGGGTGCCAGGGACGCAGCCCTGCCGCTCATATTACAACAAGTGTGGAGGTTCCTCAAAAGGCTGAAAATAGATCTAGAACAAGATCAAACTATACAACTCTTGGGCACATGGTCAAAGGACTGGACACTACAGTGACACTTGCTCATCCGCGCTCACGGCTGCTCTACTCACAGTAGCCAGAACTTAGAAACAGCCCAGATGTCCATCAGCTGATGAGTGGATAATGACAGGTGGTACATTTACACAATGGAGTATTATCCAGTTGTTAAGAAAAATAAAATTACGAAGTTTTCAGGTAAATGGGTAAGAGCTAGAAACAATTATCCTGAGAGAGGTAGCCCCGAACATCCCACACCAAATATTGCATGTTTTCTTTTTTAGTTGATGTTAGCGTTTAAACTTTAGATATGTGTGTTCCAATTAGAACAACTGAGAAGGTTAGGGAGCTAGTCAGAGACGAGGGCAGGGGTCTCTAGTTCTTCTTCCCAAGAAAGGAGAAATAAAACAAAGTATTATAAAGAGCCAAAGGAAAAAATAGATGAGTAGGATTAAGGGTAGAGTAAAGGAGAGAATATGGGAAGAGACAACCAACATCAAAGAATTTTAAAAACCATACAAAAAAACCTACAACTCTAAAAGCTTTCTAAGGAATATACATATATGAAGGGAATTTAAATTTTGTCACCAAATAATGGGAAAGAATGATGACAGCTAGACATCTTACGACATTAAGGAAAACAACCCCTGCAAGGAATAGATTGCATATTGTTGAGTCACTGATCAAATGGGTCCCATAGACTACTCCCCCAAGTCAATAGCTATTGCCAAGGTTATGGATCATCCTTCACTATCTGTTAGTAAGATCCTACTGCTGAAGACACCACTTACTATGACACTGAACATGGAGAAAGTGAGTTAATACACAACGAGAAGTTTTACTCCAACTGACTAGCATTTATGGAGCTAGAAGGTACTTTGCATACTACCAGAGGAAAAAAGTAATCATCAATATCATTCAGCTACAAACTGAGACCTACAGTAACTGGCCTGCAAGATTTACAGGTCCAACAGTGGCACAAATGTTATGAAGGTAACCAACCACCCTTTGAATGGATTTAAGGCATGCTCCATGAGATGGAACCCATACCTATCACCGCTAATGAGGTCAAGAACCTGAGACTATTATTCTTAGGGGAAAACCTACTGTTTTCCTATTCTGCTAAATGCACATAGCAGCAAAATGACATATCAACATTTCCACAGATCAGTGTATTGCTAAACCCTAGACAAAGAAGCTTCTTCTTGCAGGAAATGGTAGCTCACACAGATGTACAACTAGACAATGTGCAAAGAATGGAGGCTCTGGAGCATTCAACCCTAAGTGAGGCTCTTTATCAAAGCCCTCCCATCAAAGCTTAAGGACCTATATGGAAGGGGATGTGGAAAGATTGTAAGAACCTGAGTTGAGGCTGACTCCAAGAAAACAGTGTTGTCTAGACACAGGACTGATGCAATTATGAACTCAGAGATGGTAACAGTATGCACAAGGCCTGCAAACAATGAGATGAGAAAAAGTCTCATCAAGGAAAATGGGGGGTGGACACAAAGTCCCTCCCATATCAAAAAAGCTATTTTTTGATTGTTACCTACAAGGAATGCTTTCTCTAATGGAGTGACATTGGGTATATCCACCACACTTTAGGGCATGCCCCCACTCTAAGGAATAGGTGGCCAATACAAAACAAACCCAATGGGGTTTTGTGTGTGGTGCACTTTTTATTGTTGCTGTTTGTCTTACTGAGTTTTTGTTTGGGCTTTGATCTTCGTTTTGAGAGAGGAGAAAGAGACCAGGAGCACTGAACATAAAGTTGGGTAAGGAGAAAGGATCTGGGAGAAGATGGGAGAGAGAAAAGTATATGACCAAAATATACTGCATGTAAGATACTTTTTTAATGAACAAAGCTCAATTGTGCTTTTCTGTAATAGTATGAACAATTTTAAACTATGAAAATCTCATGTACTATACAAAGAAAAATAAATGAGGATTAACTTTAACAAGAAAGAACTAAGGTATGCACAAGAAAAAACTTAGGGAATCTACTGAGAGACTGAAAAATCATACCTGAGGGATGCAAATACCTTTGGATTCTAACACACAATGTGAAACCAAATAAACAGAAGGAGAAGAAAAATCAAACTGCATTAGTTTAAAAAGATATAGCTAGGCATAGTGACTCATCACTGTAATCCCACACTTCAAAGGAGTATTGTCCCAAGTTCAAGGCCAGCCTGGCAGAGTTGGGAAAGCCAAACACTATTTTAAAGTGTGCTACCAAGCAGCTTCAGAGTATTACTTACAGAGCATAAGTCACTCACATTTAGTTATAGAATATTCCCATCATTCCAAAGGAAAACCTCCCACAACAAACAGCATCGTTTTAATATTTTACTATACTAACAAATACACTATAAACATTACTAATCCAACAATCAGAAATTCAAAATGCTTTCATATTTTGATATGATGTCATAAGTCGAGAAGTATGTGCACAAAAATCACTTAAAATGTCAGGCCATGCATGTGAGTTTTATTTGAAAACATAAATGAATTTCATATTTAGACTTGAAAACTGTCCCCCAAATGTCTTGCAGACATTAGAAATTTTAAGACGTCTGAACTCTGCAACACTTCTGGCCTGTTACATTTTGGGCAAGGGAGAATCAACCTATACTACCCTTCAATGAAAAGAATAAAACAAAGAAACAGTCTGGGCTTCGCAAACAGTCCAGGCTTATATAGCAAGTTATAGATACTCTGCCTCTCATTATTGTGTTCAGAACCAGGCTCTAGCAAAACACTTGGTACAACTTCAAGGGTACTTACTATATGATACCTGTTGAATGACAAAATCAGTGGCCAATATACTTATAAAGAAAGCAAGACTTTTTTTTAAAAATCACAATTTCTGGGTTCTGGGGAGATGGCTTAGTTTATAAAGTATTTAACACAAGCAAGAAGACCTGAGATTGCATCCCCATTTTCCATGTAAAAGATCAGGCAAAGTGGCATGCTTTATAACCCTGGTGTAGGAGTGTGGGAGAGGCAGACAATCTCCAGAAGACACTGGCTAGTCATAGTGTAGGCCACCAGTGAGCTCTGGGCTCAACTAGTGACCCTGTCTTCAAAAATAAAATGGAGAGTGGCAGAAGAAAAAGCAATCACATGACAATGTTTGGTTTCTACATGTGTGCATACATTGATATGCACATATAAAAATGCACTCATATAAACACATGGACAAATAAAATAATAACAAATACCACGAAAAATTAAAGTTCTGAATATTGTTTAAAAACAAAAACCTGGGCAGTCATCTGTATCATGAGAGATGTCTTCACTTTCCTTAAAACAGTAACAAATGATAGCTGCCTTGAAGCTTAATTCTTAGAATATCAACATTTATTTATTTCATTAAAATTAAACTTATATCCACTAGCACATAAGCTACTCACAGGCCACTTAACTCCCTAATTCCCACAGTGGCACCCATAAATCAAACCTTTCGTGAGCAAGCAATATTAGTAAAGGGTTTCTGGCTGAACCGCCCTCTTGTGAAAACTTCAACTTGAAGTATCTTGAACACAGGAAAGAATGTCTCAAGTGGCAAATTTCACATCTCATCTCCACTGATGCACCATGATTAAAATGCAGGCACATAAACATGTTGCATAAGATTTTCCACAGTCTTTGTGTGTATAGTACACAGCAACCATGAATTTCACTTAGACTTAGTCTCACCCATGCAACATAATCATACATATGAAAATATTCCAAACTTATTTTTTTTAAAAAAAACAAATTATGCAATGCTTAATCCTAGTAAATTTTTAGATAGTGAATCAATGATTTAATATCCCTATCAGACTCTTAGCAACAGGATCAGGTCACCCAGCTATAGTTATATTTTGATAATGAAAGCTAATTAATGATTTCAATCAATGCCTATTGATGTCACGAAGAAGTAAGAACCAGAGATAGTGACTTTGCATCTCAGCCACTAATTGATATTGAGTGCTTTTCTGTGGGGCCATGTCTCAACGAAGTGGCCAGCGCTGGAAGTCAGGGTCACCTTCCACACTGCCCGGTCAACAAGGGGTAAAGAAATCACAAGGCAGTCATAAATGAACACTTGTAATCGACATCGACATGAACATGGCAAGACCTCTCTGTTCTTTCATCTCAAATCACTCTTTCCAGCGAGAAGACCAGCACGCTCAAGAGGGGTGACAAGACTGAGCCGCTCAACACTCCTCTCCAGGCAAGCCTTCAGGGAGACATCTGAAATGCACCATTTCCTATTTAGTGTCTTCCTGAATCTCATCCTGCCCCCAATTATCTATCTGCCTCGTAATCTAATAAAGAGCAGATAATATGCTCTTTGTGAGCGTCAGAAGGCTCGCTGGTAGAACAACTCTAAAACACAGCCACTTAAAGGATAAAGAACAATGCCCAGGAAAACACATTCAGTTATCACTGGTCATCACAAGCTCATTTTCCTTCTCCAACCATGAAATTCTAAACACAGAGACTTGCAAGCTGGAAAGAGTAATCGAATGTGGCTGATGAAATTAGCCAATTAAAGAAACTTAGGACTACTCTAATCTGTGTCCCCAGGTTAGACATATAATCAATCCTCTTTCAGCCAGGAATGGAAACAGCACTGTGGAGCTGTGCATTTGACGGTACAGGCTGAAATCCCTTATCCAAAACATTCTAACCCGCGTTTCCAATTTCAGGTTTAAATATTGTGCTAGTTGATAAAAGCAACCTGAGGAGGAAGGTTTATTTGGCTTACACTCTATCGGTTATCAACAGGAGAGGCTAAGGCAGGAACTTGAGTCAGGAACCTGGAGTCAGAAACTGACTCAGAGACCACACAGGAATGTTGCTTACTGGCTACACTTTGTGGCTTGCTCAGTTTGCTTAATTATACAACCCAGGGCCTCCTGCCTAGGGGTGGTACCATCCTCAGTGCCCAGGGTCCTCTTAGATCGATCATTATCAAGAAAATGCTCCTCAGAATTGCAAAATGGGCAGTCTGAAGGAGACAATTCCTGAGCTGAGATTCCCTCTTTCCAGCTGACAAAACATGAACCAGTACAAAAATACATCCATGAACTATGTGACCTCAGCAGTGGAACCCAAGACTAAGCATAAAGTTCATTTATGCTTTGTTTACATTAATTTTGCATGCATGTATATATGTGCACATGTATGCATGTCTTGTGTTTGTGTGAGGATGATGTGTGTAGGGAGTGCACATGGAGGCCAGTGGACAACCTTGGATGCCATCCTCAGGAGTCCACCTCACTTGAGATAGGAACTCTCAGTGGCTTGGACTTACCCAATTGTGCTAGACTGGCTCACCAGTAAGTTCAGGGACTCTCCTGTCCTCACCTACCCAGCTTCGGGATTACTAGTGGACACCACCAGGACTGGCATTGTCCCTAGGTTCTCAGGACTGAACTCCTTATCCCTGAGAAGAAGCACTTTACCGACAATCTACTTGGCCCTTACGTAGTTAATAACTTCCTATATTTTAACTGCATGCTATCACTGTGGAATTTTCCACTTGAGGCACCATATCATTTCTCAAAAAGTTAGGGATTCTGGAGTATTTTAAATTTCAGGCTTTTGGATAAATATAGGCCAGCCTATATTCTCTTTGGAGCAGTCCATTAATTTTATTTGATTATTCTTCTAAGATAAATAAGACTCGAGCAGCCTGTCATATGCCATGGCTGCTGAGTCTTTACCTCCACTTTCCTTGACCCTCCCCAACAGGTCTCAGGTCTCTGTGATCTGACAGAAGGGTTCCTTCTGTCTACATGATGTAACTATTTCTATGAATGCTCTCCAAGGAAACATGACATAAATATATGCAAAAATACAAATGAAAACCCTGCATCCAGCTGATGTGAGCAGAGGGCAAAGCCTGCCGGAGGGGAGAGTAAGAATTACTGGACACCAAGACTGAGGAATTCATTGTTAATAGCTGAAAACCTGGCAGAAATCAAGTTTGGTATACCTTATTCCCGTATCTAAATGCTTAGTATTTAACAATGCTACTTTTTGTTATTTGCAGCTTTGCATTGCTGAGTCCATCACCATAGTTTTTTGCTCATTTGGGAAAGGATTTGCAGGTCACCAATAAGACTTCTTGAGGAGACAAAAACTTTTACCTTCTCCCTCTGACATCTATGCTCTGAGCAATTCCTGGAGACCCAGTATGTGGGTCTTGTCATGAGGCAAGTTAAGTCTGTTTGCTTCTGGACCATGGGTCAGCTGGGAATTAAGTTAGGCATTAATCATGCATTTCCTTCTTATCTGGGCAGGCTCAGAAAGCCCCTGGAAGTGATTGCTCATCACCGAGTTTCCATGAAGAATGTCACTGGACCAAGTCATCTGGTAGTCCTCTCTAGAAAGTCCTTTCCATCATGTCTTTCTGTCCAAAGCCTCAGGGTGAGATCTGGCAGAAGAGTTCATTCTGTCTACACAACATAACTATTTCTATAAATACAGCAATCTTTGTACCTCCATCCTTCTTCATGTAGCTCTCATTCCATGGGAAGAAGTTACCTTTAGCAAATCAAGAGTTTGCAAAGAAACAGACATCATACTATGACATACGACACACTGATACCATTATAGCTTCCGTGTACACAGAAAGTGAACATGTCCTCTTTAATATCCCACTAACACCATAAGATTGGCTCCTTAGTACACACAGAAAAAAAAACATTTGTGTAGGTCATCCTTCTTCCCAAGTCTTTGACTTCTCTCTCTCTCTTTCTTGCAAGGGATGATAAGGCACACTGCAGCAAGAAACTTCCATCTCTAGGGGTTTGCTTCTAGACCATGTGTCCAGCAACCACATTTACCCAAACCAAAAATGCTTGGCACAAAAAAATCTAATTATTGTACTCCTAATGATTATGTTGCAAAGATTTATCAAGAAATGAATGGCTTCTGTAAAACCAGCAAGAACAGTTGAATTAAGTCAGAAAGAGTATACGAAAACTGTCAAGTTCCTTCTCTAACACCATGGCTTAAATGCTTAGAGAAAGGAAGGTAATTCCACTATCTGCCGACCTTTCTCTCAACACAGTAAGCATCAAAGACTAAGAGTAAGTTTGGGACTTGATTTCTAGCACTGGGAAAACAACTGAATGCAAGAAAGTTTCGCTTAAGGCTAAATATGGACATTGAGAAGTTAAGGGGGAGTAAAGAACTGAATGACAAGGAGTATCTAACTCATGGCCACGGGACAGTGAGGAAGCCTGCAGGGCAGTCTACAGAGTAAACACGAGTGAAGCCAGCCACTGCTCAGGCAGAGTTTAGAGTGTAATGTCACAATGAAGACAGACATAGAACAAGGCTTACTTCAATTTGCCTGGCCTTAATTGCAAAGATAAATCAGAAGGATTTCACAGCCACTTTACACGGCAGCTTCGCCAACCAAAAAAAGCCAAAACGATGTCTCAAAAATACCACTGCTGGCATCAAAAGAACCTGTTGATATGGTTGTTGCACCAACTATGTTTAGAGAAATATCCCTGTAGCAGGAAGATGCATCTCCAGTTAATGGATGCCCACGTTTGCTATGGGATTTCAATGATCATAGCAGAATCTGAATGGTTTAGTGCACAGGAGTCATGGGCTTTTGCAAACCCAAATCTTTTCACGAGATTCCTGGACTGTTCCTAACTTTTTGACACTCCAACTTTCTCATTCTGTATTATTTTTCATCTAGCTTTTAATTTTTTAAAAGTGTGTGTTTTATGTGTGTGTGCATGTATGTATATGTATGCAGATGGCTGAAAAGGCCAGAAGAGGGTGTCAGATTCCCTGAAGCTGGAGTAAAAGGTGGTTTGCTGTGGTTTGATCAAGGAAGAGTCCCTGAAATCCTGGGGACACCACCTGGGTCATTTTAGGTTCCTGTAAGTTCTCTTCACAATTAGAACCTCCAAAAAAGACAATGAATCTGTCAGGCGAACTTGCAGGTTCCAGGTTCCAATCAGAAGTCAAATGAGTAGAACAGTTACAAACTCAAAGATACAAATCTGTTCTACCTTTAAGGATACAGTCATTGAGCTGGGGGGGGGGCACAGCTCAGGGAGCTGCATTGCATGCCAGAACCCATGGAAGAGCCTCAATACTGAACAAAACCAGAACGTGTAATTCTGGCTCTCTCCAGTCAATGCTTGTTTAAGAAAAGGTTGAAAGGCAAATTGCCAGACAGGTTGATGAGTTATTTATTTGTAAATCCCCTAAAGAGATTTCAAAGTCTATTTTGGTAGTATCAGTGCAAGAGTACTAAAGAGTTATGACAGTGTTCAATAAATTAGCTGAATTAGGTAGAGATTTGAGAGATCAGATGTGTATTGTTTTATTATGATAAACATGGCACTCTATCACAATCCTGCTCACAGTTTTTAAATTTGAGTATTTCAGCTGTGTGCTTAGCAAATTATAAAAGATTTTATCCACAGGAGTACAACACAGTGTTTCCTCCCAACATACTGCGAAGATCAACATAGCAACAACTTGCAGCAAACAAGTGGTTAAAAATCAACAGTCAGAAAAATATGATACTTAGGCAAATTTTTTTAGGTTATTAATCCCTGTCGGGTACCTATGATATCAATATGGTTAGAAGGTATGTTCCTCAAAGGTTTGGGTGCAGGGGCTTGATCTGTAAGCCACTCCTGGAAGGTAAAGAGACCTCTGAGCAGCCGCATGGGCCCTGCCCATCCAGAGGTTCATCCCACTCTAGTGGAATGAATTAGTTTTTGTGTGTGATTGGGTTATTAAAGAGCAAAGCCACACCACATGGCTGCTCATCCTGAGATGCTGTGTCTCTTTCTGCTTGGCTGCCAAGAGCCTTGCTGAGGACACCGGTGTCATGAGGGCCACCAGCCCTCATGAGATGTCAATAAGCCTCTTTATTTTATGAAGTGCCAGGTCTCAACAACAGTGATTATGACAAGGGACCAAAACACCAGTTCTCGTAGACAAGCCAGGTTTTCCGGGCTAAAATAGCAAACACTGGGAATCCGCATATTCTCCAGCATTGCTGATCTTCCTCTCTGTGCACAGAGAAACTTCAGCTGCCCCTTTCCTAATTTCCCCTTTCCAAATCTTTCAGTTCTTATCTGTTGTTTTTGCCCTGTTTTGTGTTTTTGGGGGGGAGGGAGTAGTACTACAGGAAACCATCAGTTTTTTGTTTTTTGTTTTTTTTGGTTAATTTTTGTGTCTGCTGGAATTTACCTTTTATAATAGCATCTCCTACTCTGAACACTGTTTTGAGGCGTCCATGGACTCACTGGTGGTGAAATTGAGGCTCAGAGGAAAGAAACATCAACTCAAAGCACACAGCCTCTTGCTTTTTAGCTCTTTTAGTAATTTTGGCTGTAGAGAAAACAAAGTTTTCATTCAAGTGAGCCGGTGCCCCTTTTTCTCTCCCCAGAAACTGTAATGGCTATAAGACCTACCCAGTGAAGCCAAGTCTCAAACCTTCTAGACACGTGGTCACAGCCATAAACCTTCAACTCCCACCGCACTTCTGAGCTGAGAGATGGGATTTGTCATTCTGATAATAAACAACCCGCCAACACTTCCAACAATTAGAGCAAATGGTCCTTTTCTAGATACAGCAGAGTGTAACCTTCAACAGTTAACTTTTCTCCTCCATTTGCTCTAAGACCAAAGAGCTCTGGCCTCAAGTCACGGAGACAGTTAATGCAAGGCACCGTATGCTTGTCACGGACTGGGAGTAATCATGATCAAGGGCGGAACACACCAAGGGGAGGTAGTGAGACAGCAGCTGGGCATGGCTGGCCTGCTACGTTAGCCACCCCGTGAGCTGAGTAGATACCTCAGCAGTCCCCCGTTTCTCAATTAGAAGACACCAAGGCATCTTAATAGGGACACTGGTGGGCTTGGTGCCATTGTCACATGCCTTGAAAAGGAAAGGCCTGGAGTCAGTGCAGACCAATAATACAGCCTGTCCTGCTTCCTGCTTTCAACCTGTTAGGCAAGGAAATGCCTTTATGTGGGCAGTAATCCCACTGTGCCCCCAATGAAAAGACGCCCCAAGAAACTGTCTATTTAATAATAAACTGTTGGGTTTTAGAACAAAAACATCAAAACAAATAGGACAGAACAAAACCAAGGAAGTAAGACAATCAGAGAGGTGGAAAAGCACCCCTTGAAAATACACCAGAATGCCCAGAGCATTAGCTGACTTGTAATAGTTCCTAGAAAGTTGGCTATTGTTTTTAACTCCAGTGCCCATTGATTCACAGAGGACTGGAGCTTTGCTGGTGCCAGAAGTTAAGGGTTGAACAAGCAGGGTCTACCTTTCGTGGGGCTGATATTCTGTGTAGTGGTCAGGCAATAAACACACACACATGACTACTGTAGAAAATATGATATGCCTAAATCAAAGTAAAGAGCAGACTGAAAGTGCTGGTACTTTAGGCTTCCTCTCAGCACTAATGTACCTCTCATCTGAAAGGACGATGAGGACTTTTTTCCCCTCATCATTTCCTGAGTGGAAGTCCTAAAATGAGAGCACACACTAATAACAATGGGTATAAACGCCAAAACAAAACAATATAAAATTGAAAAGCTATTCAATATGCAATCGCCATTTCCACATGCCCAAGACCCTATTTATAATTTCATTGCAGCCATTCTGAAAAGGTAGAGAAAGAATCACAGGTTTTTGAAAAGAAATTTTGCAAATAACATGGCAGTATTGCAAAATGCAAATGTAAACGCTGCCGAGCCATCTGCTCAGTATTACGGCAACACTGGGGAAGGCTCTGAAAGAAATGATGTTTGAAATCATTAAAAAAATAACATGTCAAGTTTAAAATACTCAAGGATCTTAGAAGCAGCATCAACACATTCAGCAACCATATGGCCCTACAGCAGGTTAAAAAAAAAAAAATCACCCTGCTTGTGATTTCTACTTCAGCCCAATGGTTTCTAAAACTCGCCTCTTTTCTCTATTTGAGTACTTTTCCCCCATTGAATTCCTTGGTGTTTACAATTTCTTGAATTGTACTCGAATACAATAAGCATTTCACCTTTTCTGTAGTAGAAGATGATGTGGGGAGTGGATGGATCAGCTGTTCCAGAAGACAGGACTTGGAGGCGGCAGGGAGAACTGTTGAACACGTCTTGTTTTTACCACTGACTTAGAAGACTGATTACACAGTCACAGTCATAACTGCTAATCTCACCAGAGAGTACGAATGTCCGGGCACAGGGCAAAGTGCTTCTCACTCATCATTCAGTGATCCCACTTCTGCGAAGCATGTTCTATTATTACCCACATTTGTACAGGAGCATCTTCCTCAAGGTCATACATGTGGCATGTGGCAGGGCCAACTGTGTAAACCCCATTTCATGGACCACATCTATGCCTTCAACTACAATTATACATGCCAGCAATCAGTGCTCATGTGGCTGTGGGAACAGATGCGTGTTGATTTTTCAAGATTACTATAATTCTCAAGATTAAAAGTATTTTCAAGGTTGAAAACGCCACGAGTATCTCAGGGTAGGTGCTAGCCGCCTTGTCTCATCGAGAAGAAAATCAGGAAGGGGTGCCTTTAGCCCAATTCAAAAGAACTGAGTAGTGGTCTAAAAGAAAAATCTCCCAGGGACAGAAGACACAGTAAGAGTTACAGTGCCCAGAAGACGCAGAGCCAATGGAGGAAACAAGCATCTGACATGACTGCTGAGCACTGAGATTAAAAACAGAGTTCCCCAAAGAGGAATCACAAATGGTTCAGAAGCATAAAGTCATGTCCAACGTTTTTAGTCATCAGGGAAATAAAGATCAAAATGAGTTTGGGATTTAATTTTACACCAGTCAAAATGGTCAAAATTAATAAAACAAATGATAGCTCATGGTTAGTGAGGATGTGGGATACGGGGGACACTCGCCCATTGCTGGTGAAAGTGCAACTAGTACAGTCACTATGGAAAGCAATATGGCGGTTCCTCAGGAAGAGGGGACTAGATCTACCTTCAAGATCCAGCTATCCCATGCTAGGACGCTTCCTTTATCCCACCACAGAGACACCTGCTCTGTGCTTACTGTTGCTCTATTCATAACAGCCCAAACTGAAAACAGCCTGGATTCCCATCAATGAATGAATGTATTAAAATATTTGGCAAATTTATACAATGTAATATTACTCAGCTATTTAAAAATGACATAAAATTCAGAGATAAATGAATGAAGCTAAAAAAATCATATTGAGTGATGTAACCCAGACCCAAAAAGACAAACATGGTATGTATTCACTTACATGTGGATGCTAGCTGTTAAATCAACTTTATTTTCACGGATTTTCTGTTTGCATAAACATGTGTGTGTCAGTGTTTGTATGTGTTTTCTGTGGCTCTTCCCCTTTTGTTTGTTTTGTCCTATTTTATTATTATTAACATCATCATCATCATCATCATCATTATTATTATAATGAGAGACAAAGAAAGGTTGTGGATTTTGGAGGGGGGGTAGAGAGGAGTTGGGAAGGGAAAACAATAATTAGAATATATTGTACAAAACAAAATCTATTTTCAATTATTAAAAAAATCCTTCCCTTGTATTCAGTCAGAAACCTGAAAAGTCAGACAGATTTCCCCTATTATGCAAATATTTTAATAGTATTTTATTTTTATTTTTATTGTGTGTGTGTGTGTGTGTGTGTGTATATATATATATATATATATATATATATATATATATATATATATGGGTCACTGTGTTACATAAGGATATTTTCTTGTAAATCATATTGTACACTCAACATATTCCACCCCCAACACTCCTTCCCTTCCATTACTCCCCTTTGTTCCCAGAGACAATTTTCTTTTACTTACATGTTATGTACGTGTGTGTCATATACATATGTAAGAATTTATATATCTGTATATAATCTATGAGTCCCAAATGGTAAACATTTGTCTTAATATAATTAGAACTCGCTTTATTTGCTTAATATGATTATTTCCAGTAATATTAATTTTCCTACAAAATGATATAACTTCCTTATTTATGACTTTAAAAGTCATAAATACCACATTTTCCTTATCTATTCCTTTGTGGCTGGATACTCAGGTTTGTTCCACAAGTTAATTATTAAATAGTTGAGGCTAACTAACAAAAGATATTTACAAAATTATCGTCTAGGCAGTCGTTAGAGATGACATGTCCTACACAGAACCTACAGCACCTACACCAAGAAAAGGAACCCCATTCAGCTCTAGATGCAGAGTTGCTGTTGGAGGAAAGTTGCAGCTTCTGAACAGAGGTAGACCAGTTATACCTACCCTATCATCAAAACAGCACTGAGCAGACACCATACAGCCTGGAAAATCATTTCAACAAGTGTGATGGAAGAGCAGCCAGTTACCTACCAGTCACATCACTGTTTACATTTTACTAAATATCAGTTTTATTTGGGGCTGACCACTCCACAGACATTTATTCTCTACACTTTAACTGGTCGTGAGTTTCTGCATTAACTGTCATCTATGATAAAAGGAAATTTTACTGATGAGGTCTGAGAGCTGCACTAATCTATGGGCACAGAGAAACAGATTTAGAGAAAAGTTAGATACTATGTCTATTTAGATCTACAGCAGGGCTTACGAACTCCCCAATCACTGGTTTTTGGCCAGAGTTATAGTGCCTACTATACATTTCCTTCTGTGCACTGGGCCGCAAGTCTGACTAGAAAGTAACTGGTTACCCCAATGACATTTATGCCACTATTGCAGCCACAGGCAATGCGTACCTTCCTAAAACTCCAGTCACGAGGGATCTGTGCCCCTTCTGGTCTCCTTAAGCACTGTACTTGTATGGTGTATAGACATACACAAAGGCAAAATACTCAAATACATAAAGTAAGTATTTTAAAATTAGCAGATTCTGTTATATACATATTCTGTTGTCCCCAAAAGTATCAAAACAAGATTAAAAATATTAAAAGAGATGAAGACATAGTTAAAATATTATATTGGGATTATTTTGTATACAGTGTACTACAAGTTCAATATTATGGAGCATTTAGGGATTATTCTACTATAGTATATGAAAGATTATGTTTTAAAATCTAAACAACCATCTTACAAAAAAATACCTTTACCTAAAACCTTTAAAAACAAGCAAGCATTTTTATATACTGTAGCACCTTTAGAAGCCCATCTTAATTCCTAAACATGGGGTGTCACTTGGGTATGAGATTATATAGAGTTATGTCCTGGCCCAATTAAAAGTTCTCAAAGGTTTCTGGAGAGAGTATATTCAGGGGAAGGTGGGAGTTTGAACTGGAATTTTCACATGGAATTCATCTGTTGCTGACAATAGGGAATGCAAAAGAGGACCAGTACACCCCTCTCTTTCACCTGACAGTCTGACAACTCAAAATGAATGAATCCTACTAGGCATGGGAGCATGTCTGTAGTCCTGGTACTGCAGAGTTTGATGCAGAAGGATCACTTAAGGTCAGGCATCTGCAATCATCGTGGGAGACATAGTAAATCTTATCATAAAATGAGGGAGAGTGCCAGCTATTTCCTACTTAGTAAAATTTTCCTAGAAAAAGAACACAGAGATAGGTCTTTTCAGCTATTGAACAATTTGCATAGGTACAAAGATTTCAAGATTGCTCAAATGAGTATTTATTTTCTCAATGGGAAAAATCTGTTAAACTGATCATTCAGTCTAAATAAATGAATAGTCATAATTGGTATCTATGTTTGGGGTCCCTTTTGCAAGCTGTTGCTATAATTGTGTCACTCATTTATAGGCATAACCGAGTGACTCAGAATGCAATACTGCACCCTACTTCTTTGCATTAATTGTGATGATCACAGTTGGTTTATAAGACTGAATAATATTTAACCCTAAAATAATTATGCTGATTATCAAGCTATTTTGTAGCATATAGTTTTAATATAATCATCGCATTTTCAGATGAGCAACTACAACGGGGCTTTTCTTTTCTGGGTCTTGCTTTACTTCCAAGAACGCAGGGGTTCTTCCAAGTCATTCAGCCAGGCGCTCATTAGGAAAAGAAACTGAAGTGAAAGTGCCATGTGATTTTTAGGTGCTGTAAACACTAAAATGCAAGAGCGTAACACGGGAACACATACACTCATAAATGCTGGCTTGGATCAGTTCCAAATTCTGCTCTGGATGGTGAGAACGCCCAACCATCCTGTAGGCCCTATTCACTCCACCCTTCCCGATGGCTCTATTATAGGTGAATTGTCACTTCCTTTGAAGTTGACTCAAAGACTGTTGTGCTACTCTCTTCGGGTATCTCCTGCCCTACCTTTCACATGGGCAGGATCTCCTCAATAAACCTTAAATGCATTCAATACAGGATTTTATTAATTTTTTCTCCCTCCCTAGAAGCAATGAAAGAAACTTACCTCTACTCTACTGTCCTACACTGAATGTTGCTTAGAAAGTATTCACCCTCCTTCTCTCTCTCAATGGGTGGGTATCCTCCCCCAGTCCTCAAATCTGGTTGGTCAAATGACTTTGCTTTGAAGCCAAAGGGCTAACTGAGGATTAAGATGTGTTTGCTCAGAGGCCTTGCCCTCCAGAATCTCCTTCATCACCATGAGAAAGGGATTTGCCTTAGGTGGGCTGAGAGTGAAGGAAGAAAGAATTGTAGAACAGATCTGTGAACAGTTTTAAACAAGGAGCTGGTCTTAGCAGTTCCTTCTAGACTGGCAGGCAAAGCGACAAGAGCAAGAGCTAATAACTGGGGTGTTTTGAATCTCAGTGTTAGCTGACTAATACACCCACTTTATTAACCCAGAGTCAATCACATTGTGTAAAATCCACCAAAGAAAAAGAGCTCTACTTTTCCTATGCCCCGAGTACATTTGAAAACGTGGAAGCATTTCCTCTATGACCACTCTCCACTTGCCTAGTCAAGCGTTTCCCCTGTCAGTCCACTCAGGCTTCCATGGCTCCCCTCAGATCACATGACCATGTGTCCCTTCAGAGCTGCATCTGCGAGCATGTCATCCCACACTCTGCCCTCTACAACCACAGAGCTCTGAATACAAACTTCTTTTCTCCTTTGAGAGTGAGCCAAATTACCTAGAATTGTTAAAATTACCCATTGCTGGGCTTATTTCAGAGTCAGAATCTCTGGGCCAATGGTTTCCAACTTAAAACAAGCTCCCTACGAAACTCTTCTGTTACCCCAAAGTCTGGGACAGACTGATGTCTGGATGTGCCAACTTATCATAACCCAGCCAATACCAAATCCCAGAGGATTCCAATAATCACTGTCAACACTGCTATCTGATTATCTCTTAGTTTTGTTTTTATGTTTGTTTTCTATCAGCTTTAACACATTTCTTTTTCTTCCCTTCCCATTTAATGATATAAGAATTCAATTAAAATCAGGAACTTTAGAGGGTTGAAGAGATGACTCAGCAGTTAAAATCACTTGTTACTCATGCAGAGGACCTGGGCTCAGTTCACAGCACCCACATGGTGGTTCACAACCATCTGTAACTCCAGTGCCAAGGGATCTGATACCCTCTTCTGACCACTCAATGCTCTGTTGTTACCTCAGTGGAGCACTAGCAAACACATGGTGAATATATATACAGGCATGCAAAACACTATTAACATAAAAAATTATCAACCCAGCAATTTTTACAGAGATTATCATAGTAGCCCTTGGACTATGATCATATGCCAAGAATATGACCATTTATATTGTCTCAATGTTGACTTTTTCTTTAATTTATATAGTTTTTCAAAACATATTTGGGCTAGGTAGAAACCATACTCAAAGTACTGTCCTTGCATTCCAAATGCTTTAAAATTTCATTTTTTTATTGAGAAATTTTAATTGCTTTAAAACTGTAAATATTTTGAGGCATACAATATAAATTTGACATGTAATAACTATCAAAAATTAGCAACCACATTTATCAGTATCTACCACTATCATTCTGTGTATGTGTCTGTTGCTTGTCATGTCAGGCAAACAGGACTATCACTTAGACTGACCACACTGTTTATCAGATTCTCCAAACCTGTCTGTTTAATAATGGAGTTTGCAGTGTCCCTATTGCCAGCACCTCACCTTGTGTGTTCCTAGTTCCCTCCTTCAGCAGAGCTGCCTCACATGGAAGCTAATCACAAGCCTGCATCCTTTGCATTCCTCGCGGAAACAGAGCAGATTCCCAGAGCGCTGCCAGTCAAATGGCGGGCACTGGGAGACTGCGCTAAAAGCGATGCTGCCTCCCCCCCCCACCCCCAATTCCATTTCATCTGCTGCACGGGAACTCTCACTGGACGTGTGTGATGCAGGCAGCATGGCCAAATGACCAAGAAGATTGGCTTTGGGGCTCAATTTCTGAATTTGCATTCTGCACACACCGTCTGATTCCTCTTCTGCACAGATGGGAACGCTGACCCACTGTATGCACCTGTAAATCAGGTGAGTTATCACCTTTCAAAGTGCTGCTGTTACTGCCTGAGTCAGTACAAGTCAAGATTTGCAAGTTGTCGTATTTTTAATCCCTTAGTGTATTCCTGACTTCTATTTAATGGCTCCCTGTTTCCTTAAATGTTTTAGTTCAGGATATATCACCCACGATGTGTGCGTACGTATTAAGAACAGTAAAATAAACGTTTGCATGCCCGAACAGTTTAAGATGCAGCATTCAAACAATAACCGTTAGACTCCCCGTGCTTCCATTCACCTCCTCATCCCTTTGCTCGCCCAGATGGAGCACATGCCATTCCCATGCTTTCCTTCATAGTTTTACTACATGTTTTTATTACTATCAAAATAACTTTCCAAGTTGCTCATAATTATTCTGTGACCCATTTTCCTGCTAACCGTCCCCATCTGCCACCCTTTCTCTGCTCTCTCCTCCACTGGGTGATTGCAGCAGATTATGAAAGCTGTTTTGTTCCCTGCACTGGTCAAATTGTTTTTTCTTCCACTGGTTGAGAGCTCTTCAATGCTCCATTGTTACAACCTGGAGTCACTAATGACAGATGATTTAAAAATCTTCAAGATCCTTTTTTAAAACAAAAATGCCCAAGCATTCCACTTCCTCCTTAAAAGCTGAGTATGACTGCATTTGCTTTTTTAAGTTGCTGAATCAAGTGGCAGACTTCTTAGGTTTCATGGGCCTTACTTGGATGAACACACTACCCAGAATGTGTTCTTTGCAGAGCAGTATTACACCCATAGAGAGCTCTGAGTGTGTGTGTGTGGGGATTCCCTTACTGGCTGTGACAAAAATATGCTGCAGAGTGTCTTTATAGGGTCTAAGTTTCATACTTCGGAAAGATCACACGCTCTATCTCAACCCTCTCACCCCAGGTGAAAGAGAATCCTCATAAACCCCGGATTATTTAGATACAGTTTTAGACCCCCCACCTAAATTTTTAGTGTCTCGGGCCTGTTTAGGTCTACACCAGCATCCATCCAGCAGGCTGACCCCGTGTTCCGCAGTATGGCCCTGAAGCTGGCCAGCATGACACAGGAAGGAATTTCACAACCATCTCTTGGTCTCCATGCTTTCCAGCCTATGCAACAGCTGAGTGTAAAACAATATTTTATAAACACTGAATAGATTTTTTTTCAAGCCCACTGATGCATCCTTCTGTTGAAGGCAAAGACACCACGAAGGGGCTCAAATGAGGCTGTGATTACACTCATTCAATTTTCTCTTCTCAATTAAAATCTAGTGCCAGACACCAAAGGTTTCCCCTTCCTGTCTTTCTACTTTTAAACGGCTATAATGGCAATTAAAAAGACCCCTTCAGTCATTCTGCACTACTTTACTCTAAACACTTCCTACAATGTAATGACCCTATTTTGGCAAACTGGTATCATAAGGACTTTTTATTAAAATAAATACAGTTTAAAATAGAACACTCAATAAATTATCCCGGCAGATGTTTTCCACCAAAGGCACTACAGAAATTCAGAATCAATCCATTCCCCCAGACAGCATTCCACCTTGCTGAGAAAAGACTCCACTGTTCATTTTGTACAGCCATTGATTTCTACAATATCATCAAAGAGGCTGAAGAGGAGAACCAGGAGTCTCTAACAGGCTGGTGTTCCCAGTGCTTGTCCAGGGTTTTTGTAATGGTCTATTTCAGACACAAAACAAAATAGAAAAACAAAAAAACGGACATGAATAAAAATTATTCTTTTTTTCTGAATGTTTAACTGCTATAATGTAGAAGTAACTGTTCTGTGCTCTAAGTACAAGAGCATCGTATGGGCTATGAAGTCAGATGGTGTCCTGATTTAATGCACACATACTTCAGAAGCCGGATCATCCTATGCATCTCAAACCTCGTTTTATAAAAACAAAATTGTCAGAGGAAATTCCACTTAACTCCAACTCTAATTCTTTAACCATGAAGTGAAATATCTTAAATATAAGTATGACTTAGATATGCTGAAGAATATTTGGATTCCAATGGTAATTCATGATTTGTGTAGACAGCATTATAGGGAGCACTGAGAAGTTATCTATTAATGTGTTTGTTGTACTTTGATCCCCAGACACAATAAATATGCTTTAATGCAGACTGCACACACAGTAGACCCTTGTTAAGCAAGGTATGCAGAAACAACTGGGCTAAGCATGGGGCCAGTGTATGAGCCAGCTGACAGCACTCAGTAGAGCAGCCTGAAGTCAGATTAGGATGGACACACAGGACAAAAGAACATGACGGGCTCATGATCTCTCTTCATTTGCAATCCATAAGCTACAAAGATGCTGTATCTTCATAGGAACAGAGCAAACTCTCTGTACTGGAAATGGCAGAGAAAGACACAAGATGTAGGAGGAGAAACGTTCACATTGTCAGCCTATCTAGTTGGTACCTCAATTCTATGGAATCAACTTCCGGAAGGAGGAAGAGAAAAATGGTATTGCTGCAGCACTGGCCAATATCTCACACTACTGGTGGCATCTGACTTCATACTGAACCACAGAGATTTTAAAATTATGATTATGATTCCCTTAGCTTCTTTTCACCTTATGATACAAAGACCTTTGTAACTGCCGTACAACATACAGAAAACTGGCAGACAAAAGGTGAGAGTCTCTTCCTGAGGCCCATCACATCCTGGGCGCCATATAAGAGTTCTCACAGCCATACCACCTTGTTTATTCCCTAAAGATGACATCAGAGGTGGCAAAGATATTTTCACTAATGTATCTCCATTGTGGCCATGGCTGAGTTTCACGACAGCTGCCATCTTGCTACACTCCACAGTTATTTTACAAAAGAACAGAAATGAATTTGTGAACAATTGTAACCATGTACTTAGTTCTTTGAGAGAACCCCTCAAGATAAATGCTATGGACAACTTATCAAGGCCTTACGCCCAACTGTTCCAAGGCTGATTGCTTAGAGCTGCTCTAAATGAAACCCGCATTCTAGACTCTAAAATCATTCTGTTCAAAGAGGAGTCACCCTATCAAAAGTAAGTGCTGGAAAAAGTAATTAAGTATTAGTTAATAGGGATTCTCCAAGTAATGTATCAAGGAAACAGACTGCAGTCTCTCCCTGGACTCCACTTCATAGCACAGCGTTCACGAGACATGAAATAGGATGCAAGGCCTCGCATATTCATTCTTTGGGAGTATGGCTGATCAGATTCAGCATCACCAAAGAAACTCCAAATTAAACCAATAGGCAGTCATGCATGTTTTGCAGCTGAAGACTTATGGATGCTTGAGTGTCATCTCTTGCTTCTTAGGCATTGTAATATGAATTGTTTTCAAGCACTGAATAAGAAGAAATGAAGTTCTGAAACATCCAGTTTTAAAACACTACAGCAGTATTTGGGGGCCACCCATGCTGCAGAGAATGTGTTGAGGTTGGGTGGAAACCACACGTGAAGCATAAAGTATATGAAATACTTAAAGAAAGTTAACAGAGTGGGATGGGTAAAGAAAAAACACTCAGGGCCTAAAGGCAAAGTTCAGCTCCTGGGGCCCAGACCTCACACGCTGGAGAAGGGAACAATTGTGGCACATTCCAGCCATTAGAAATAGGACAGCTTCTCTGAGCAGGGTCTCTCAAATCAGGAAGACAAAGGGCAGCTTCGTGCAATAAACAATGGGACCTAGCAACGGAGTGGAGGAAGAATCCTCGGTGACAACTAACATCAGCCACAAGTAGTTCGTATGTTTGATGACAGAATGAAACTCAGACCTCTTGAAGCTGATGGGCCAATCCAACACAATGTAACAGAACACTTATCAATGGGTCTTGACTTTAGATCCCATGATGCAACTCCAGGAACACAGGAATTGAACCTTGGCAGTCCATGGTCATATGGTTGGGAGTCAACAGTGAGGCAAAGATGATGACATTTTTAATTTGATTAATTATTCAGAACAAAAAGGGGGAAAGACCTACATACAGACTAAAACCAGCAGTGTACTAGGTTTGGGATGTCACTTGTTATAATGAAAAGCAAAGTGTCCATATGTCCAGTGAACAGGGGTCGACTTGTGACGGTTAACCTTCACCATCACATCACCCGAGAGTCACTCTGAGTGTGTCCATGAGAGTATTTCCAAGAGAGGTTTAACTGATGAAGAGGGAAGACCCATCTAGAATGCAGGTAACATCATCTCATGAGATAGTCCAGGTTGAGGTAAGAAGGAAGGAAAGTCAGAGGCACAGAACTCACCTCTCTGTGCACCTAACCCTTGTAAGCACCCACTTCTAACATAAACCCAAGAGGATGAACCCAAGTGTCTGGTCTGGGTCACTGGATACTGTACAAACATTTAACAGTATTGAGAATTATGTAGCAAACTTAGTGACCAAGTATAACTTACAGGTATCACAGGCCTGGAAGAAAACTCCAGGGATCAGAAAGAATATCAGCCCATCTTCCCAGGGAATGGTTTTCCAAGAAGATTGGCCAACAATCCCCTTTCCCTGCAAGCCTTGAGAGAACGTAATTGGCTAAATTCCTGAGACATGTGAGAATGACAATTGGTGGAACCTTCTCTGATATCATTTTGCTCTTTCTCCGAATCCTCCCTCCCCAAGCAGTGTAGACAGAGAGGAGCTCACCATCTTCCAACCAGTTCCACTGTGGTTTCAAAGGATGCTCCAAGGGTCAGAGCCAGGGTCACCGCCCTTGTGACAAAATGCTGTACCAACAGCACATTCTGGATTCTGAGTGACAATACAGAACACCAGATTGTCTTCAGGAAGTGTGAGCATGCTAATCATGCCCCCAGGACAGGTGGGCACAAGGAGAGAGAGTGCTTAGCTTAGCTGTACCTCACAGCTGTCAAGCTGGGCCCTCTCATTAACACCCAGGGCTCTTTCCTTTCTTTCTTGTAAGGTGCTTTGACTACAGCTCATGTACTTCAAATGTGTCACTGAAAAATGCACAGATGGGATCCACCAGATCATGAGAATGCTTTCACAGCTTTGGAAAGTGTGCTGGGTTTCTTTCCTTTAGAAATTAAAAAAAAAAAAAAAAAAATCCTAAATTCTAATTTCTAGCCCTTCCCACCTTTCTTCCTGAATGACAAAGAGGCTTCTGCAGAAGCCAGTGTTCCCAGAGCTGATAACTATTAGGGCAATAATTAAACTGGGTTCTTTTTTTTTCTTCTCCTTTTAAGCCCAAACCCGGCTAATTGTCTCTGCTAATCATGCCTTCCTATTCTACAGAGGCTCACATCTGAAGCTCATTCGACAGTAGCTGCAACCCACTCACATTCAACTCAACACCAGCCCAGAAAAGGGGGACAGCAGGGAACCTAGAGGGGGGCCTGACAGGAGCTGCCCTGAGGGGGTGTGTCCTGAAGTGGGAGGCAGTAACACAGGGAGGAGGCTCTCTAGCTCATTTTGAAAGTTCTGGATGAGGAGTTGGGTTTCTTTCTGTCTGCTGAAGGTCTCTCTCTCTCTCTCTCTCTCTCTCTCTCTCTCTCTCTCTCTCTCTCTCTCTCTGTGTGTGTGTGTGTGTGTGTATGTGTGTGTGTTTCTGTGTTTTTGTAAAGAAATAAGACAACGAGGCACAGGGAGGAGATCTCAGATGGTGTCTTTCTTGATTGACCCACTCTGCTTCCTGAGTCAGGTCTATGATGCTCTGGCTAATGATAAGGAAGCAAGGGAGACATACAAGGTTATGCCACTTTCGGTGCGCATTGTGTTCCCCTGTGATGACGCTATCTCATGAAAGAAAAGGGAGCTATCCAGCCACGTTTTGTTTTATTTCTTTCAGATGCATGTGTGTGTTGGGGGCGGGGGTGGTCATGTGTCACAGCACGCAAGTGGGGTTCAGAGGACAACTTTCAGGAGTCAGTTTTCTCCTTCTACCATGTGGGTCCTGGGGACAGAACCCACTGAGCCATCTTGTTGGCTGCCACTTTTAATTGAAATTCTGCATTCTAGACTTCCAGGTGGGATCTGCCACACCTCCTGGCTCATTCAGAAGTTTCACTTAAGTAATTAATGATCACCATATCAAGTAGACGACCACAGATGACCATAAACATACTCTCCAGGATGGACAGGGTTAACCGCCTTTCCCCAAAATTCTCTACAGAATGTATTAATAATGGCTTTCCATTATTAATAATAACACACTATTTTTTAAACTCAGCAAGGACCATTCATTTTTTTAAAAAAGGGTATTTCCTCAAGCACAATTTTCTTGGTACTTTCAGTGTCATGTGCCAGGTGTGTGTGTGTGTGTGTGTGTGTGTGTGTGTGTGTGTGTTGGGGGGGGGTAAGGTGAGAGGAGGGAGTGGACAATAACTAGAACTCACGATTTATGGCACAAGCCCACAATCCAAATATCACTGGCACTGTCTTGGAGGTTATAACTGTCCTAAGGACAAACTTAGGCTGTAAATTACTCTAGAGTTGTGAAGGCTGGACGGTGGTAGCACATGACTTTAATTCCAGCACTGGGGAGGCAGAGAGAGAGGCAGATCTTGTGAGTTCAAGGCCAGCCTGGTCTACAAGAGCTAGTTCTAGGACAGGCACCAAAGCTACAGAAGAGAAACCCTGTCTCGGAGAAAAAAAAAAGTGTGAGAAAGCATACAATCACACCATTTACTTTATGCTAGGAGGGTGGCAACTTTGTTGTCTTGCAAAGGGACATTAGTACACTGTAGAATCAGCATCCAGGGTATGCCAGACATCAATCAAAGTCAAAGTGCACTAACAGAGCCTCACCCCAGAGGGTTAATGTTACAGGAAAAATTTGAAGGGGAAGCTGGATATCTCAAGAATGTCCCTGGCGGATACACTCTTCTCTGGGAACTGACTGTAGGCTGTTCCTTAGACCCAGAGAGAGTAGAGCACACTAATGTTCCATAAATGACAAGCTAGACAAGGGAGAGCTGGCCCTAAACACAGCAGTGAGATACTGGCAGAGGTGGCACTTACACCTAATGGCTCCCTTAGATTGTTTGCAAGGGCCCTATTGAAGAATATATAACAAATGAATTAGGTCATATACCTTGCCCTGCAATCCTTCTAGTTCAAACAGTAGTGCTGAGATAAACAGATCCAAGCAAATTATGGCCCTCCTTGGATTCTGGACTACCCTGGCCATTCCTTATCATGTTCTGCTCAAGTTCATCCTGTTGGCTGACTACCTCTGAACTCTGAGGTCCACCAAAATTACACCTCTAAGACTGAGACCAGAGGCAGTGAGTGACCTTCAGCTCTCTTCCCCACAGGGGGTAGAAGACAGAACAAGGCCATACATCCTCTCCTACTATGCAGAATAGAGATTAGTCAAATGAGGTCACATTTGAGCATCCTGGCCCTGAAAAGATCCTGGATGGGATGCTCCAGATCTTCTCATGCAAACTCCTTTGTGCCTCTCAGACAATGACATCAGAGATAGAGAGGTAAGCTCACTAAGCAGATGGATGATATCTACTAGTAGATGCCTCTCTGAGTCGACAGGCCACCCATCTTCAGAAGCGCATCAGGCCCAGTAGTCTTTTAAAAAATACTCAGCACTGTAAATTTGTGTTAGCCTTGCACAGGGCCATGGCTATACTAATCTTCTGGTGATCTCCCAATTTTTGCCTATGTGCTGCTGAACTGGACACACACTGACCCTTCTTTGTAAGGATTTTCTCGATGTCAAGTACACAGTCAAGAACCCTGCACATAGTGGGACCTCACTCCAACTACCAACAGCTGTTGCTGTCACCATGCTTGCTTGCTCCTTGCTCCACTGAGCTCTCTCTGATTCGTCCTGTAAATGGACTGACAACCTGGGAAGCTGATGCAAACCACTGTTCACCTCCATGACAAGAGCACTTCAGATGTCCCTTCAATGTTGAGCTGCCATCAGCAATTAGTCAAATAGTATTTCTTTACTATGAGCGTAACATGTTTTAAGATATGATACAGGATAGCTGTAATGTGACGTTGGAAATCATATCAAAACCCATTAGTATATCTTATACTTTGAGAGAGGACTTAACAAGTGCACAGTTTGACCAAGCCTCTCAGGTCATGTGGAAGTTTTGGTTCACTGAGTTATACAGCTCTCCTATATGTTAGCATCCTTTACCACACGAAACCCAACACACATTTGTGAAGATCATCACTGAACTTGCCAGGAAAGTATTTTATATGCTACTTGTAAGTTAAAATAGCTCCTGCTGGCAAATATAAGTTTTCCAAAACTCTAACCTTTATCATTTATTTATTCAAATTTTATCATTAACAGAAAACACTGTCAGATATTTCCCTCAAATTTCACTCCAAGTTGTTTCTGACAAAATGTTTCCCAAATACCCAAGTTCAAATGCTAAAGATTGTCTCTCAGCCGCTCTTTAAAGGAAAATAGTGACTCAGAGGAGGGAAAAAGCTAGCGTCTCTCAAGACAACTGTGCTAGCTGACTGAACTAATAATGGTGCAAAGTACATCTCTCATTTACAGACCACCAGGAAGATGTGTTCTCAGTCATCAGCGCCGGATAAAGTCAACAGTGTTTGCTGCATCACCAAATACATTCTTAAGGAAAACTAGAGATTTTAAACAGCATCCACAAGACCACAAGTAACACATTTGGGTTCTCGAGACACCAAGACGGGTGAGATGTCACTGTGCCCTGGGCCCGCTGTGCATCTTAAGCCTTCCCTTGTTCAGCATGGTTTGCAGAAACAGTCACCAGTGACAAAAACGTTTGTTTCTTCAGCTAGAGAGGTAAGAAAACCATGACTTTCTCTTTTCTTGTTCACTATGTTTTCTTTTTCTTTTCTTTTTTTTGGGGGGGGGGGTTTCGAGACAGGGTTTCTCTGTGGTTTTGGAGACTGTCCTGGAACTAGCTCTGTAGACCAGGCTGGTCTCGAACTCACAGAGATCCGCCTGCCTCTGCCTCCCGAGTGCTGGGATTAAAGGCATGCGCCACCACCGCCCGGCTCACTATGTTTTCTTGACAGTATTTTAAAACATTCCAATCAAAGCAAATATGGATATAATGTGGAATAAAATACAAACTTTTGGCAATAATTTCTGTAACCGAAGAAATACAACTCACTGAAGTGTGTGATCTGGATCGTGGAGGTAGTGAGTGGTGGGTGGGAGGCTACAAGGGACTTTACCTAAGATAACAGAGAAATCATACTATATAGTGTTCCTTAGATCAAAGTTACATTTCCTGAGCAAAATGTGATCAATCTTGGTAGTTATAAAAGTAAAGGTCACTCACTGTTCTTAGGAAATAGATTTATATATACATATATATTAATATATATAATATTTCCCTCAGTGGCTGGGAAGATGAGAGGGAGCAAGAGGGGGGGGGAAGAGAGAGAATATATGAATGTGAGCACAATCAAGGATGCACAGGCAAAGACAGCCACTCAATATAGTAAATTTTCCACAACTACAGATATTTTTAGCCTGCCGATTCAACTAACTACAAACACAAAACTATTTGACATAAGTATTCTCACATTTTTTTTCTAATCATTATTCCTAAAGCCAAGACACTACATCAGCTTTCTACCTTGCATGATATCATGAATAACCCAGAGAGGACAGACATTGTGCAGGAGGTATGTATGGTATGGGTCACATGCACAAACTACAATACTTAATACAGAGGCTCTGAGCATTTTATAGTTATATATAGACATAACTCTGGAACTTGAAGAATGACTTTATGCATAGCAAAAGGTCAAAATTACTGAGCTCGGCCAAAACTGCTTTGTTTGTAACTTTTCTTACATATGTGAAATTATTTCAAGATACAAAGTAATAAGACATTCTCCTGAGAACACTCTATCAGAGCTCATTGGCAGTCTGTTCCCTGCTCCTCTCTAAAGCCTCTTACACTCTCCATACTGTGTTCTAAGCAGAGCGGCCACAGGACCCTAGCCTCCCACCCTCCAACAAGGCCAACAGTAGCCTTCCCTTTCCCCAGTGCCCTTGATCTTGCTGAGCCTGGGGTTCTTCTCTTGCCAGGGATGTTCCTCCTCAAAAGTACAGCCATGCTCATCTCCCCTTCAGATCATGGACCTGCCATCCCATCTAAGGGAGGCCCCCCACTTCTTCTGGATCTATTTCTATTTATTTACTTACAAATACTATTATTATATCTAAAATATTTATAATGATCTGTATGTTTGCCTGTATCTTTATAAACACTAGAAAAGAGACCTTCAATTTGGGATTACCCAAAGGTTTTCTTGGAATCAGGATATATAACATTTAGCAGGAGTTCACTAAATGCATACTGTCTGGAGGAATAAACGATATCCCCAGGACATGCCAACAGTAGGCACTCAGCATTTCCTACCCACTAGGGAGTGCTGGATATGGCAAGTCCGCCGTACAGATGTAGTGATCAGATGACAATGTAAGCAAATGGGTGCCGGAAAGTGTTCCTTTAAAGACTGGATTCTGGAAGAGGAGCGGCCTCTCTGACTATCTACTGAGCCCCATACATGGTTTGGCCTGCATTTGTCAGGCATGCTCTTTGACATTCACTCTTTAAATAGCCCTGGTGTGGCTTTTGTTCCATGACTCCACAGAGCGGTTCATGAGAAAGTCACTCAGGACCTGATGTCGCCGAGCACAAGGGCCTATTCTGATCTCTAGCCTTCCTACTGTTGTAAGCGATGCTTGGCAGAGTGGGTCCTCTTTTTACAACGAACGCTTTCCAGGTTTCCACGACATCAATGGCTTCTGGTTTTCCCTGGCTCTCCCTTGTGTGAGAACTCCTTCAATCATTTCAGTTCAATGGTACAAAGGACCCAGTCCAGGACCTTCCTCATTTTTCTTATATGCTCATTCCCTAGGCTTGGCTGGGCCTGCTGGCGTCAGCTATTACCCAAACCATGACTTGTGATTGTGTATCTCCAACTTCTTGCGGAAGCCCGGGCTCATTCTTATATGGGATAGTCACATCCATTTGAGTATCTCAACCCATACATCTGTAACTAAACTCTTGATCTTCACTGCTAAATGTCTACCATTTTCTGCCAAGATGAGATTTTCCTAGAAGCTCACCTGCTAAGTTCTATATCCAGGATGGCTTCAAGGCTGCTATCTGAGATGATCCAGCCTCATAGAATTCTCCATTCAGGACTTGATCAAAATCCTGAATTTTCTCATGGTCCCCCAAAGATTACCAGTGCCCTTGATCAGAAGGAAGTAAGTCTAGAGAACAATGCCTACATTCCCAAAAGATGGGTCATGGGCATTTATTATCATTTAAGGGGGGTTGGGTACAAGTTGTTATTGGTAATGGTCAAGAAAAAAGCTGAACAAAGAAGATTAAATTCAGGGATCTCATTCTAAAAAGAAAACAGGGGATACAGAAATCTGGTAAAGTGAATTAGAATAGAAAATGAAATAGGTACAACATGTTGGACTCACCAAAATAGGATATATAATGGAATATTTTCTCTGAATTTGCCAAATACTAATGGGCTAGCCATTGTTAATGTAATTATTGCCTGTATATAGTTAGTGTACTTATTGTAAATTTTTTATATTAGTTATAACCTTTTTCAGACAAAAGGGGGAAATATGGTGATATTTTGCTTGTGATCTAACAAATAAAGATTGCTTAAAAAAATCTAGTCCAGAGCTAGCTAGACTAGCTAGCCATAGAGGCCAGGCAGTGGTGGCACCTTTGATCCAGGACTCTGGAGGCAGAGGCAGAGGGATCTCTGTGAGCTCAAGGCCACCCTGGGTTACGTGAGAGGGAATCAATCTAAAAGAGAAACAGAGCTCACACCTTTAATCTCAGCACTAGGGAGGTGGAGACAGGAGTGATGTGGCTGGGTGGAAAGAGGAATACAAACAAAGCGGGAGGAGACAGGAGTTAAAGAGCATTCAGTCTGGGGGTTCACGGAGACAAGGTCTTGCCCCCTTTGGTCAGAGGATTCGGTAGAGGTAAAAAGTCTCTCTAGTGACTGTCTCTTTTATTTCTCTGATCTTTCAGAATTTACCTCACTAACTGGCTTCAGGTTTTTATGATTAAGACCAATTAGAATTCACGCTACTGACTTATTTCATAAGACAGAACAACTCCATCTCCAAAAGATATTTTACATCTGCACATTCTGAGACATTTCAAGACCTTAGGGTCTCCTCACTTGTCTTCCTCTCTTCTAACGTATTTCCCAGATTTGATTCTTGCTCTACTTCATTCTTTACACAGATGCCAGACTGTTCTGTATAAGGGGAGAGGGATATAACACTTCCCTGCTTAATACCAACACCTTCCATGGTCTGAGGTCTTAACAACCAAAGGCTGAATGAAGACAGCCTAAGTGACTCTGCTGACCCATCCCCGTCCCAAACCACTCTGCCTCAGGACAACTAAGCCTTGGACACACTGACTTCCTTCAGCTTCCATAAAGTATACACACGGCTCCTCTCTTAAGCCATTTGCACCTTGTATTTTACAATCCAGGACACCCTTCCTTAACCTTTTCAACCAAGTCATTCATGGACCCTCAGCAATAATGGGCATTTACAGCAAGATTTCAAACAGCACTTAAAATTTTACTGGTATAAGGTACAGTGCAGTCTAGTAATTTTGGGGATACTAAGGCCTAGGGTGGGATAAGGGGAGAAGACAGGAATATAAGGCAGCATATATGGAGATCAGGAGGGTATAATCTAAGTATATTTCTGAGGCAGCGAAAAACAGGTTTGTAGGAAGTTCTTGCTTGCCACTCATCTTTGACAATGGTGACAATTAGTAGATACCCAGAAAGGATATGCTGAGGGACCCCCGTCATCTGTTTCTAGTTTTCACAATTGATGGTTGGAATGTGGGATGGGAGGAAGAGAGGAAGAAAGGGAGCCCCGTTAGGAGCATACACTTGGGGGCATTGGCCTGACATTAACTGGACCACCTCCCGCTGTGATGGGGCTGTAGGGAGCACTAACACTGAAAGTCGGCACTGTGGAAAACTAGAGGAACTGACAAGAAGTATGAGGAAAGAGGCCCCAAGGAGCTCCGGGTGGGACAGTGGAGCCATTACAACTGGTGACATTACAGACAGCCATTTCCTTTATGATGAAAGTGTCATCAGCACTTTATTAAAGACTCTATCATTCCAGAATTCACAGCATGCTGACCAGACACAGAGTCAGGCTATTTCTGGAGCACAATGAAAAGATCAAAGGACAGCACAACACACGGTATAATGTCCTACTCGGTTTACCAACTGGTATACCTGTGCTCCCCAAACAGAGCGACGGCACTGGGTTAGACATGAGATGCTAATTTCTTCCATTCTACTCCAAAGAAATTCACCAAAGACTGCAATCTTCATTCATGCCACAAATATTTATAGAGCCCACTGTATGTTGGAACCCATGCTAGATGCTGGAGAAAAAGAGGCAGCGAAGGGACCACAGATGTTATGGATGAAAAGTATTCGTTCACAATGAATAGATGAATCAAAGGAGTCACTCTTCCTCTGTCACACGCCACACCGCTCTTTATCATTCCACTGTAGGCCAACTGACCTTGGTTATCGCTCACTGAATGCTATTAAGTGCTCATCAGTTAAGTCCTATGTTTTTAAAAAAAATAAGCAGCCAATAAAATGTGATTTCATGATGGTGAGCAGTAGGGGAAAAACAAGACAAGGAAGTTTCCATGACATTGTGACAATATTCCCATCAACCATGGATTTTGCTTCAGTCTAGAAGAGAATCAAGGCAGCTTGATTAAGGAACAAAAATCTTTCAGCCGAATTTCAAGAGGCTAAATTACCACATTAAGAAGAAATAGTTCTTACAATGGAATTCTCTCCTGTATGATCACATTTAATTAGATTTACAAAAACAACATGAGATAGGGAAAAATTCCACTCCATAATCACTTAATTATTGGGATACACTAGAAGTGTTTTAACTCACTCATGATGGATTGCTAAACACAATATCTTCTAAAGTCATTCAAAGTCTCATGATCTCTTAAATACACTACTCTGCAATAAGCATTATAGGTTTTAGCTAAAAAAAAAAAAAAAAGAGAAAGAAAGAAATGTGTTTCCAGTGTTCAGTCAATAGCTATTATTTGCATTGTTGGTAATTACCATGCTTTCTGGGCCCGGGTCTCTGAAAATTAATAAAAAAGTGAAAACTTGGAAACAGGCAAAATCAATTACTTAAGTAAACCATCAGCAAACTCTTGTGTGAACATGTGATGTCTCCCAAGACAAAAGAGTGGAAGCACATAAGAGCCAATGCTTACACACAAAATCTAATCTGTTTCAGAGATTCTGACTTAGAACACTACGGTAATAAACTGTAAAGACTTCAACACTAATCTTCTATATACATCATGAATAGAAAGCACCTTTAAACACAACTTTTGGTGCTTAATGCCAGCAAAATATTCTGATAGATGTGTCTAGTCTTCAGGCAATTCCACACTGTATAACCATCAAGAGTGCTCTTGAACAGATTTTGATGGCACAGGTAACCCCATCCCGGTAGCACTGTGATGCAACCAAGCAGGTAAACCTGAAATACCTGAGACTATTGCTGAAGCAACACAATGTACTGTTTTATAGCATTTTTAGGAATATACTCAAAATGATGATTAAAAGATGTGGCAAATATGTATACTAGTAACATAGTTATGTACCACTGTGATCAAGAACATAACCACACATAACTGCCAGTGTGGTCATATGACCACAGTTCAATAGATCACAGTTACACTGGCATCATCATAACCATGAGATCAATTCTGTGGTCCAGGATGTTATGACAGCCACAGAACTTGACATTTCAGCTTTTTATAAGCTTAGAGGATCATCTTGGTTACAACTGGTCCTTTTTGAGCAAAACACCATTATGTGGTGCATGACTGTCTGAATTAAATGTAGACAGAAGAAAAAATAACTCGGGCAGCCCAAAGGCTGCAAAATTAGGTCACTTTAGAGGACTGCCAGGTTGTCTTTATGTGCATTAAAGTCTACGGTCACGGGCAGTCCAGGACGCTGCTTGGATTCTTCCAAGGAAGTGATAACTTACAGGGCTGAAAACAATTCCAGAGCAGGTCATGGTGACAGAGACATAAAGCACACAGTTCTCAAACTGTTTTCCAGACTGGATTCTTCAACAAAGGTACCTATTATTTATGCTTTTGAAAAGAGTCTATGATGTCCCTCCGAGGTTCATAATGAGTTCTGCAGATTCATAGAATTCCTTTCTTGAAATCATTTCCTTTCCCTGAACTGTTAGGTCTCTGCCATCCACCTTCCAGTGTTATTTAAATTCGGAGTATGAACAGGATTGTGTTTCTATCTTCTGAGCCACACTCATTGACTTGCTAGTGGCTCCATAAATGTACATCACAACAATATTGGTCATATTAATGCAGTACTATGAAAAACAGCAGCATACCTATCTGCTTCCTCCGCCAGTTCCTTGAGGTATAGCATGTAACCTATGACTAATTTCTTTACTAACTGTGGTTAGAAGAAAGGCTGAGGGTGCCCTGTCAAGGAATTCTGACCTTTTGGGCAGGTTAACTTAGGTCAGCTGGGCACAAACAACTGATCTTTCTATACTCATATTTTGTCAAAGGAAGTAAAAGACACTGGTCAGCAGTTCACATGTGGTCAGGTTTATAAGTCATTAGATCCTGCCAACATGCCTCAAGACCAGAACTGTGTTCTTCTGTGAGTATAAAAAGCCCTTGTCTTAATGCCATGACCTCTCTCTTGAGTTTTATGTCCATTTTAATTATTTTTAATGTCCATGGGAACAATTAAGTGGCTGCATACTCTTTTTAAGAGGGATGAGCTATCCTTAATTATCATTGCGACTTTCATTAAAATATAAAAGTCATTAAGGACCAAATGTTAAAATATCACCTAAAATAACAATGAAAGTAAGAAGATGCTTAGATGTTCGTTCAACTGCTATGAAGCCACACAAGTAGGAACTCAAATTTCAATTCTCTGCAGAATTTCTGCAGAAGGTATTAGCTGCAAATACCATTTGATAGGAGAGCTTTAAAAGAAGAGCAACAAGGATAAATTTTCATGAATTCATCCCTGATATTTTGTGGGTGGTGTTTTTTGGGGGGAGAGCTGGGTTGTTTGTTTCCAGCTTTGTATAAAAGAAAAATAAACAAACAAAAGATGGGTGCTAGCAGGTATGACTATGGGAGGACACAGGTCCATCTGCACCTCAACTCAGTGAGTGCGGAACCCCCACCCACGTCTGTGCCTCATGCCTAGGAGGGCTCGCTGAGCCCTGGGATTTGCCAAGACAGCTCACAGAGATGTGATTCACCCAGGTCTCTGAGTCAGTACTAGAGCTGTCTTTCCTCTTAGGAGAAGCAGACAGACACTTGGCCTTTCAGAAAACCTCTGCGATGAGTCACAGGGGGCATGCACTGGCATCCGGAGGTAGTGGGTAGAAACCAAGGCTTGAAAAGTGGTTGAGTGGAATGACACTGTGTGAGCGCATGCACGCATGTACATATGTATACACACACACACAAGCACGCACGCGCACGCACACACACACATACATACATGCACACACACACGCACGCACACCAGGTCACATGGGCTGGCTCTTTTGCAATGCCACCAGGAGAATCCCTCATCCCAGGATCCCTGGTATGCACTTTTTCACACATATATAGGCCTCCCACTCAATTTCAAAAGGGTGCTACCCACCCTGGCAAAAAAAAAAAATTAAGCCTACATAGTAGCTGGGAAAATACACAGCCAGGGAGACAGATGGCTTAGGGAAGAAGCAATCTGGAGCTAAAGTGAGGGTGTGGGAGTAGAAATGTGGGCCGGGAGAGGAGATCAGAGAAGAAAGGACGGGCGTGAGTGTGCAGTGACAGATGACAGAGTGCTGTTTGGGACAAGCAGAGGAAGCAAAGGAAATGGAAGTAATGTATTTATGCATAAGGGCTGTATCATCATTAGCAAAAGTCCCCTTCTGTCTACTCAATAAGTCCCGCTGCTTCAGACGGAGGCAGACAGCAGAGAGCACTTGCTTTGCCGAAGAAGCAAAGGTGACTTGCTATCCCGACATGCTTTCTATTTCTGATCGAAACGAATCCAAACTGAGCTAATTTGTGTACAGCTGCAGGCTATATAAACACGGCTGTTTAGAATTCTTTATAAAGTATAGGTCTTTGTACTCAACACTTCATCGAAGTTAATAAGTAGGTGTCAAACTCTGAATTAAAATTCCCACAAGAGGACACAGCACAAAGGACAATAAAAATGATTTTTAAATAATCATAGGGATAAATAGCATCTACTTCTGACTGATGTAAGTGCTGGCATAGAATGTTATTAGGCTGCCGACACTGTCTTTTGTTCAGGAAGTATGTTTTATTCTCTCGCCATGTCATTCATCATCCTAATGAGCCCTCAAAATGTAAATTAAATAGCAGAGACAGATCCATTCGAAAAGCATCTTTTAAAAAAAAGGGTAGGTGTTATACCATTTTTCTATTTTTATTTTCTACTTGTGTATTGGTTCGATTTTCTTTCATTGAAAAAAAAAAGCCCTCAGTACTTGAACACTTCATGGGGTAAGTTCATGCAATTCATATTTTCCGTAAATAGTTCATTCATTCTCCAGTTCTCTGGGGCCAACGATTTAATATAAAGAAAAGAAAAAAGAAATCTCATTTTAAAATGGTGTGCCCTGTAAATGATGTTTGATCCCAGAAAAATCTTAGAAGCCTGTGCATGCATTTACTTTTTAGTTTTATTCACAAGTGATTTGGTCCAAGGAAACCCTCAATGGGAAAGGATTAGTGGAAATTTCAAACAGCTTTAGTTTACTGAACTGAATGCATTAATGGCTAAGCAAACACCATTTCAACCATTAATGATAAAAGAATAAGGTCATGAGCCAAATTAGTTGCGATTTCTTGTTATGTATCGATAAGAACATTACCCATTCCTATGATGAATAGAGAAATCAGGGTTTTCTACTTGACCTGAATTTATGCATGAGCACACACAGGAGTGACTGAGCTGCTCTGCTGGGGAGGGGGCACCAAGGAAAAACAGACGGAGAAAGGAAAAGAGCAGCAAATCAAGCCTCATTTCAGCATGATTGGTCCTCATTTGCCTCTCCCTCCGTCTCTCTACCCTCTCTTGCTGCAGCCCATAAATCATTCTTTGCAATCTCGAGCTGTCCCTGCCTGTGTGAGAGCTTGGCTCACCCATGACTCTCTCCAGCTCATCTTCTGTGTGGGTGAATGTATATAAAATGAAGAGACAAATAATTGTGCTGTTGAGGTTTGCCTGATGTCCAGGGAACAGCCATTAATCTGGGCAATGGGGCTTTGGAAATCCCATTCTGCAGAATGAATTATCGTTAAGCAATGATAGGCATTCTAAAGACACTATATTTTTATGAGGTCAAAATGAGGGGGCAATAGCCCCAAGGGAAGGCTGAGAGCATCCAGCTGTGAGAGAAGCCACCTACTGAGTAGCATTACATGGAGGCCTGGCTTCCTGCCAGGGCAGATCCAGCACAGGCTTGGTTGGAATAAGCCCCCAAAGATAGTCTGGTCCATGCATTGGGAGACTATCCATTCCCTGTGATTGCACCCCTGAGAGCCCACATTAGAAATGTGGCCTCCCTCTTTTTATGGATGTATGTTTCTGGGCAAGGGAAGTACACAGAGAGTCTATACATCTCTCTGGATACCCTGTTCTAAAACATTTACTTAGCCATATATAATAGAGAAGGTGCTTTTTAAAACAATAGAGCTGAAATCAATGAAAATCTCAAGACTGTATGTACCCTGAGAGTTGGCCACGTGAAGAACAGGAGTTCCAGCCTAAGTGTGGTCACCACATTCCTCCCAGTTGATTGCTATTTAAACAATATAATAGGCACAATAATTAGTTTCTGATGTAAGAACTACAGTGATTGGTGAGGGAAAAGCTCATGCCAGGGGGTGATGTGGCCTTGGAGATAGGTGGGTGACCAAGAGACAAGCATGCAGGTCAAGGGGTGTTTTAAGCAATGATGTGAATGTTACTCCTGTTAAGGAGAACAAGGTTTTGTTCTATATACAACGGAACTAGGAGATAGAGGTGAACAATGACAGACAGAGCTTTAAAGTGGAGCGGAAACCTCTGAAACTTCTTCTAGAGTCTGAAAAGAAAACCAGCTAGGATATCAATAAGCTGTTTTATATTTGACTACAACCAAGAAAAACAATATATGGACCAGGAGGGGGAAAAAGCCTATTATGAAAAATGGGCATTTTAACCTTTTCATTGCATTAATAATTAATATGAATTTGCGCCAATATGGAATCTTCATAAAAACACGAAACTCTCACACATAAAAACCTTTCAAGTATAAAAGAAATAAGCTGCCCCTGCAGGCTTTCAGAGGAGATTTCCAGTGAAGAAGGCTCTCGCAGTTAGAAGGCATAGACTTTTAACCAGATCTAAGACTCTGGGTGAACAGGCCCCCTGGTAAATGACTGACAGTGTCACTAGGAAGTCTACAAAACAAAACCCATGCTTCATTAGTCCCCCAGCTGAACTCGAAATCCTCTGGCTCAGAATAAATCGCAGCCTTTAAAAATAAATTCTGTGCTGAACTAACATCTCAGAATCATTAATCTTTGGAGTGACCCTTCAGTTTCGTTTGGAAGAGGACCACCACGTTTCTCAAAGGTCTTTTTCTCTTTTGGCAAACCAGGGCTTCAAGGAGAGAAGGAAGATAACACACTCTTTCTTCTGTCAAGTCCCCGCTTTCGCCCTCGGGGTGCCTTTCTTTCCCCTTTTCCCCCAAAGAAACATCCTAAATCGGAAAATCAGCAGAGAGCTGTATACTGTGGCAGGATGAGAACTCAGCATTAGGAATGTGTGGCAATAGGACAAAGCCAGGTAAAATTATTATTAGACATTTGAGGCAGAAACGAAGCCTGATCACCGGTTAAAATTTTGTCAGGTTACGTTATTCTTCATTGCAAGGACCTTGTTTATCATGTAGTACAGAACTCAGTCTGATTGCCCCCCTAAGCACCCACAAAACATGAAAAACGTACACACTTATAAGACCATGAAAGGGTCACTTTTTTTGTGCACAGGGGACAAACAGTGACTCCTTCTGTCTACTGGGTGTGACACCAGCAGAGAGATAGAAGCAGAAATTGGCCTTACTATTATACAAGGAAAAAGTGAATTAAGGGTTTGGATGGTTTTTTTGGTATGTTTGCACCATATGACATGACTAAATCAAGTTAATTTAAGCATATCTATCACTATCCCATGCGCTTAATTTTTATGTGGTGCAAAAAATTAAACTTTGCTCTCAGCAATTTTGACATATGCCCTATTACTATTATCTAATCCAGGTGTTGGCTCTTGGATATGTCTGTGCTGTCCATCAAACTGCATGAGAAGATCCCCTGAACTAGATCTAAGAGGAGGCTCACGCCATAGATTGAAGGCTTCACTGTATTCACTTCTTCCACTGACCTCCTGGCCTATCGGAGTCCTTTCTCCACCCAGGGTATTGACTGGAACGCTCTGTGTGGTGTTTACTAGTCTAAGATGATTCCTTTGGAACCTGGAAACGGCCCAGCACCTTTTTAAGCAACTTCACCTTGAATTACCGTGTTAACGTTCAAATGGAATTTTCATCATTTTGTTCTCCATGCTTAGCAACCTTCAAAGGCTCTCTTGCCCCTAGAAGGAAAATCTAGTCTTTAGAGCTCAGGGCAGTCAGTGTACACCATGAAGCCTATGCACGGCACATCTAGGCACTTCCAGTGAAGAGTCTATGAGCCTTCCTGTTGGGGGAATCCACTTAGCCTTCCCAGCTCTCTCAAACTGTCACTCAATACTTCCCCCTCTGGGTTTTGAATACCCTTAGTGCCAGAAAGATATTACAAATATTTGAGATAACAGGCTATGTTAAGTAATGTGATATGGTCATTACATAATGTATACATTTATCAAAACAGCACACTGTACACCATGACTGTCACAAGTAGAAGAGCTAAACAATTTTCTACCACAGGTCCGTTTGAAACCTATCTTACATATTAAGGCTTTTTGCTTTTCTTCCTCCTCAAAGTCTACCCCCCACACCCTTGTACTGGGCCTTCATTCTTTGCTGAGCTACAAGCATGCCACATGGTAACTGTACTAGTGTCCCCTGAGACCAGGGATTTCATCTGGTGTCCTCATACATATATCCTGAGTGCAACACAATGTAAGGCCCATACAGCAGACTCAAATGTTCTTCAGCATCTAAACACTCCTTTCTTATCCCTGTCCCCAACCAAAGGCATGCCATGCCGAGGTATTCTGAAATGCTGATATGTGTTTTAAGTCAGTGGTTCTAGGGAGGACTGTCTGAGGAGAAGGTGCTGGGTCTTTCAAATCCTTGCAATTAGACTACTGGCCCTGTCAAAAATTAAAAAGCCCTACAAGATCTTGAGTCTTTTCTGATATATGATGCACAAATGCGTTCTGTCTGTTGATGCCCTGCATCATGATCCTGATTGGACAGCTGCTCTGTCGGGTCATTTGCATGAGTCCATCTGCAGCTTTAGCAGTAGGGCGTACTTACAAGACTGGCGATCAACCGTATCATAGGGGAAGACTTCTTCACCTGCCTTGTCCCTTTACAAGTAAAGGGAAGCAGGATGGATACTCGACAGAAACTAACTCGATTTCCTCCTTTATTATGGAACACACATCCGTCCAGAACTAGGATCATATAGGCAGTTAAGTTTGGTCTAGTTTACTCCTAATTATTGGATGAAACAGGGAGGAATGACACATGACTAGCGGAACACTTCCTTGAGTCCTTCACATAAACATAAAGAACATTCATTTCAATAAATCTCTCACGAACGCCTGTCTACACACAATCCCAAGCTCATTTGTTTTTCCAGTCAAATCTTTTCTACCTACAGAGAGGTTGAAAGAACCAAGATGTGCAGCCTCACTACTTTCTTGAAGATTCTTATACTTGCTTCTCGCTGGCACACCCCATAGCTAGATAAGTCCTTACCTTGTTGCACTTGTCAGTACCTGTTGTGGAATCCTTCCTTTTCACCAACCAGCCTTAGCCTATCTACCACCTCATGGATGCCCTATGTATGATGCTAATGGCTAACTCAAACACTGGTGCCATTGCAACAATAATATTTATTTTGGAGATAGAGGGAGCCTGTGCAAAGTTTGGCAACCATCCCAAGCATGTCCATGAAGCCCGGATGAGGAGCGGAGCTAAGTGAATCCTGTTCTCTGCTGGCTGTCTCCTTTCCTTGCTAGACCAATGAAAATCTGGGCATTTACAATGAATGGTTGCCTTGAAGACTGTTTTAATGTCAAATACACTGGAGTAAGACCATACAAAGGGTCTACCTACATGCTACACAAAAGATACTTCACTGGCCAATCTAAGAAAGAATTCATAGGCAATAAGGCAGACACAAATTATATATAGAGTGACTGCTGCAGAGCAAATTCCGTGATCTCTTCTGATTATAGACTGGCAAAAGAACAACGCGGATTAATGAAAGCCGGGTACTACACTAAGACGTGGGGGGTGCGTCTTCCTTAAAGGCTTCATCTGTTAGACTTCAATTTAGAAAAACTCTTTCTGAACTATTGGCTTCTACTCACACCGGGCCAATCAGAAATAATGCTCTTTCCTTAATTAAATTTTGAGTTACTTCCAATTTCTGAAATATCCTAACTTATTTCATAGCTACTGGAAATAGGACAGCCGAACTCCATGTCACACCATCGCATGTGCACCACCTGTCCACAGCTCAAACTCTAGGGTGCGGTTCCTGAAAGCACTGAACATGCTGACAGGAGACAACTGAGCTCATCTGGACTCATCCACCTCGCCTGCCCAATTTTGCTCCATCCCTAGAAACACAACCTAAGAAGCTAAGAAAAAGAGCAGTCATAAAACACAGCCCCGTGACAAAAATACAGTCCCTGAGTCCAGAAGAGGTAAAATACACTGATTCCTTTTGGAAACAAGGAATTATTGAGATGGGAAACCCATGGTTAATTGAATCATCTTTCAGTATGAAAAGACAATTTCTCCAGGACCGGTAGTCTTTTTAATAATTGGTTTTCCAGGCAAATTTTAGTTTTGTATGTGTTTAACTCAGACTCTTTTTAGTTTATGAGGCTCCGTTTAAGACAACACATTGTTTTTACTCATGAAAATGGCAGTGACTGCAACTAGAAATTTGCTTATCACACTGTAATATAACTACCACCTAACGACACCTGTCTTTTCCAGAAAGAGAAAGCTCTCTATGTATTATATCTACTTCCTCTTCACCAACTTACGTTTTAGATTATGTGGTGAAAATAATTATCATAAATTGACTTTTACTCTTCCCATTTTCAGAGGGCATTTAATTTCAGCAACCCTGATTTTTCCTTTTGTAAGGATTTAACCAGTCATCCCCATTTCTAAGAAGTGTGAAACATGTATATCCAAACTGTGGCTTTTTACCAAAAGAGCACAGCTGTCTTGTCCAAGCATCACAGCTTTTCAAGGAAACATCAGCAATGCTATTCGTGGGCCTCCTTCTGCCCAAGAGGCCAGTGAGAGCGGAACAAAGAAGTCAATGCCCCCTCAATCAATAGCCGTCACAGGCCCATTTGTCAACCTCGGGAATCTTTATTTCCAATGAGGCTTACACCATTAAAGTAAGAAAATCAGACTTTCCATTTTCACTAGTTTCGAGTAAAAGACGGGAGAATTTGACTCATAAACAGAAAGGCGTAGCCTCCTGCTTCAAACCTTTAAGAACTCATGTTTAGGCTCACATCCTAGAAGTGGGACAGATGTGCTAACTGGAAATGAAGGAGCCAATTTACCAATTCTTTCCTTTCCTCATCTCCTGAATCAATCCCCCAACAAATCTGCATCTTGTGAAGAAAAGGAAAAGGTTTTGAGGCACGTTCTCTAAGATGCCATGAATAATAGATTTGAGACCTGTTTATTAGCAGAGATGCTGGTGCCATTGTTTCTGAATGATGTTGACACATGTCCTCTCAACATGTGCTCTCCCCATGACAGATTTATAGGCAGGACGACAAACATCACGTAACACACACGTAACCTCTCCCTAGGGCCTCAGGCAGTCGTTCACGGCTCTGTGAGCCTACAAAGCTAATCTTTTCTCTCTCCTTCCTTTGAAAAAAGGCAAAATTATGAATATGAAATTAGATGCAGAAGAGTGGAATAGAGCTTATGGCCCAGAAGTCCTGAAATTGATGCTTAATTTCACAGACTCTCTGCTGCTGCTCCTACACTAGAAAACACTTTCCAGGCAAACTCTAAAGAGCTGCGCCTTTGATTTAGTCTTCTGGTCCCTGTCACCATTGCCTCCTGCTCCTGAGATATTTTGTGTAAATGTATACAGCAAAATATTACAACCTCAACTGCAGCATCTGATGGCTGGGAAAACTTCAGGCAATCAGTCGCACTCGGCCATCAGTGACAGGACATAGCACGGAAGAAGGGCTTTGAAAATTTCTAACACAATTCAGGAGATGGATGGGATTTGTCATTAGGTATAGACTGGAATTTTTAATATATAATTTATGCAGGTGGCCCTCAGTCTATGAGTTAAGCATTTGTGGGTTCAACCACACATTGAGATTATTGGGGAGAATGGTGTTTACTCTGAACATGTACAGACTTACAATTAATTTCTAAATGATATCCTATCTCAAGAATTTACATAGCACTAATGTCTTATGCCATAAGAGATGATTTAAAATACATGGAAGGCCATGTGCACATTTGGATGTCAACTAAGTATACAAGATTTTATACAAAAGAGATTAGGACAGCCAAGTGTGTCCACAGTGAGGTCCTGGAACCAGTTCGTCATACGTATGAGGTATGAGGGCGACTGTATGTTTAAGCAATTTGCTTCTAATAATTTTTTAAGTATTCATTTTAATTGAAGTAAATCAAATATTTAAAAAGAAAGAATACATGAGAAGAAATAATATAGAGACTTTTAATGTTGATTAAGTCACAATGTGTTGACATCTCATTTTCAATAGGGACTATTTCTTCTCACTTTCAATAAACAGTTTTCCCAAAAGCAAAGTCCTCTCTAGAGCAGACATGATGTCTGACCAAACAAATCAAATATTTCTGAATCTGGGGAAAAAGAAAGCCCTGGTGGTCATAAGAGAGGGAGGTACTTTGTTACTTCTGTGAGTCCATTCCTTTTTTATAGTTATATCCTCATGCATGCAACCCCACACTGCTGCTCCCCTGCCCAGCTGTCCTTCAAACAGCAGGAGGTCAGAGAACAGCCTTTGGTGTGCTCTAATTCTGTCTGGGTAGACGTGACCTCCATATGCCCCTGGCCTACCAGGTGCAGCATCTCTGGCCTGCCAGCTGGATCTTCCCCACCTCCATCCTGGGATGCAAGCAGACAGGGAGTTAGCTTCTATGATCACTGGAGCCTAACATTCCCAGAACTGATATCTTCCTGATAGCAAGGCTGTGGGGCAAGAAGGGAGCTTAAATCACAGGTTTCTCTATCATGGGAGCGAAGCGAAAGCAACAAAGCTGGGGACCACTGATAATGTAGAAGGCAGTTTATCACTCCCAAGAGGAGAGGGCATGCGCCACACTGCAGAAGGCACATCAGAGAAGCACTGACATTGGTCAGGAGGTAGAGGAGAGGGGGAAAAGTGTGAGCAGGAACTTTCCTATGTGTGCTCTGTGGAGGAACAGTGAGATGGGGCAAGCAGCCTTAGAAAGGAGCTTGGGGGATTTCAGGTACTTACGGTTATAGGGGTAACCTCTAGGTCTCTGGTACTTTGCCCTTTCATGATGACGGTATGGATAGGGGCCAAGAAGGTGGAAGTCCAATAAAGGAGGGGGCTGGACTGTGGGCCTCAAATTGGTTTCTTTCAACAGGACAAAATATCCTTATAGCAGTTGGCTAGATGTTTGGTGTTTTAGGAATTACCAAGCCTTGGGAGGATCAGGTCCTGTAAGGTCACCAAGGCCCTAAGATATCAAAACATTGATGAGCATCATCAGAACAAGGGGAAAGAAACAAGAGACAGGCAAAGATGTCATAGTACACAGAAAAGGTGGGCAAGTCCACCCATTTTGAGTGGGCGCTGTGTAGAGGAAGGAATCCTCTCAACTGTACTTCAAGTGTCAGGGAGGCCTTACCAAACACTCTGGCCTACTCCTTGACACCCGGGGCAGAGGTGCAGATGGAGGTTACCTTCAGCATTACAAAAGCATATGCAATGTCACTGCGGGAGGTGACATAATCTCATTTTATACACAAGAGGACATTTGAGGATCCAAGACCTTAGACGTACTTTTCCCAAAGACACATGGCTGCACAGAATTGCATGCAAGTCTAGGTCACTCTGTCTCTTAGACACTTTATGGGCTCCGAAACAGAAAGAGAAAGCTGTAATGTCAAAGTTTAAGAACAGCTAGCTAACTTCCTAAAAACATGAAGGGTTGTTTCTCTGATACCTATCCATTTAAAAGTTCATTACACCTGAAAAAAATGCAGGCTGTCACTGTCCCAGTGACTCTTAAGCTTGCCTGAGAATTATTACAATGAGATCAAGGATGAATGAAGTGACTTTGTATATAGACATATAGCTGCAAAATATATTTATCATGGGCTATGGGTATATTTTGATCTTTTGGGTAGGACAGTGTGGGCCTCCAAAAGGAAGTAGGTCTTCCGTCTCAGGTTTGAGAGGATCCTACCTGGGTTTATCTGTTCTGAGAGCAGAGCCCCTTCTACTGCCATTCCTGTGTCGGGATCAGACCCACTGAAGTAACTGGATCAAGCATGATGCTTCCTGCTCACTGCAGCATTTGAGATTTACAGAGGGGATTGCAATGGTTCACAAAGAAGGCGGCAGATACTACACAAAGTTTTTGGAATCCTTGCCTTGAGCAGTACCGCCGGGTCTGTGAAGTGTGAGACCCAGGTTCTTGTTTGAACACTGCCAAAAGACAAATCCTATCATGATGGCTTTTCTTCTTCTTCTTTAGGAAGGATGGAACTTGTTATAATGATGATACTGAGGTTCCATGACAGTAATTCTCTGTGTGTATACATTTACATGCATGTGTGGGTGTGCATGCACACATATTTACATATGTGTTGCTACCAGAGGTCAATGTCTAGTGTCTTCCTTTGTTACTCTCTATCTTATTGTTTGAAGACAGGGTCCCACTGAATCTAGAACTTACAGATTGGCTAGGGTGGTTTACCAGTGAGTTCTGAAGATCTGTCCATCTGTCTCCATCTCCCCACTTCACCAATGCAGGTTAGAGATGGGTATGGTTATATACACCAGGCTTTTTATGTGGGTACCAGAGATCCAAACACAGATTCCCTATGCTTGTGAAGCAAACACCTTATTCACTGAGCCATCTTCCCAGGCCTTGGTCCCATGACAATTAAAAGTCATGTAGACATCTTCGTCTACACTAGAAACTCAGGTTTCATTGAAAAAGGAAACGATATACTTTAATGAGCCAATAATAAGTGTTGGAGGCTCAATAAAAACAGAGGTAGATTAGGTAGCCATGAAGAATGAGATACAAAGATGGACTGCTGGATTTGACTCCAAAAACTTGGAGAGAGGCTCCATGAACATTGTCTTTCTCATCTGTTACATGGATGGCAACTCCTAATGCAGACAGTTACTGCTACAATTCAGTTTAAATGGTGACAGCAATGCTTGGCCAACAGCAGGCTCTCCGCAAGAGTTGGTTTGAGCTTTTAACATTTTTGTAAACTTGATCAGAAACTCATTCATTTAATAAGAACAAGTACTCCCTAAAATTAAAGCTTATACTCAGAGATTCTTGGAATCTCCAGCTTTGTATCTCTATTGGTTTTGAGATTTCAAATGACTAGAAAACTAAAACTCTCTGTTCATATTCAGCAACAAATTGTCTCTAAATGCTGAGCTGCATTATAACTTTTAGAACAATATTACTTAGCAGGAGTCATAAAAGTTAAGTACAAAATGATGAACCAAATCTCATAGTGCTGTTTACACTACAAAGTTTAAGAAAAAAAATCAGTATTTCACCCTTTTATAGCCTGTTTCCTGCCCATCATTTGTTTTTTAAGTAAAGTTTTATTGTAACACAGTGTAAAATAGTATTTATGGCAGCTTGCTTCATGGAGGCGATGAGCATTTTTAATGGAGGCAATATGGACCACAAAACCAAACACATCTACTATTCAATCCAACGTGGCTCTTCAGCAGGTCCATTGTTGCTTTTAGTTCATTCATATTTAGGCATTCATGTTGGCCCATCACGTTTAATTATTTTTCAATTATATTGTGAAAGCCTATTAAAAGTTGAAGACTGATCCAGCTACTCTGCCAAACTTATAAGAAATTGTAAGATATTATAAGGTCTATGGAAGGCGACAAGAATCAGGCAGATCCTGGAAGCCTTCCCTGGTATTACCACCTCTTTAGCTGACCAAGAATCATACTGTGTTTTGTCCTTAGTCCTTTCTTTCTTCAGGCCAACATCTGGACCTGCTACACTGTTGCCTCTGGCCAGCATTCTTGTCCCTGGTGGCTGAGTGAACCCATTCATTCCCCTAGGGGGCTTCTTTCTCCACTCAACACAATCTACCAATTTTTCAGTACTACACATTCATTGCTGCTTAAAATGCTATCAATTCCAACAGCCCATGAGGTTTGGAATGCAACACCATGATGACCAGGATTCGCACTCAGTCTCCTGTGGTCAACAGGGAGACAGGCAGGCCTTCCAGCCTTCTCCTACCAGCAGCTCATCCTCCCTCCTGTCCTCACCTCCTCTACCCTCAAGCTTCGGTTCTGCTCACATCACCTCCAATTAAGATGATTTCCTCTAGAGGTCTCCTCCCAGTACTGGGCCCACAAATGTCTTTAGTAAGTACATAGACTTGGCATGCCTGGTTTTAACAACACAAAAGAATATGCAAAATATTGAATATCGGCGGGGGTACTACTTCTGGGAAAAATACCCCTTTTTACCTCTTGCAAGCCCACATTCACAAATGAACAATCGTCCTCCCAACTCTAAATTTTTAGCAAGTTTACACTGCAGTTCTCTGAAACAAAGGTCACTTGCTCAGCTACACATAAATAAAAATTCACAAGCATCTTCAGGAAAATCAATACAGGTACTAAAAAATCTAAGTTGATAATAAATTTTAGTTCCCCTTGCACATAGCTCAGGAATGTCACTACTTACTGGCCCTGCTGTAATATCAGATATCTCAGAAGAGTATTGATTTTGCCACTGAAGTGTGACTAAAGGGATAAATAAACTGCTCCTGGGGTCAATCGATCCATTTATCTTCACTGGTATTTTATAAAAAGTCAAAGTAGCATAAACTTTGATAAATAAATGTTATCGTGACAGAAATATTGCTGACAAAAGGACTTGAAAGAAGAAAGAACTGACAATTCTGACGCTGGAAAGCCACACAATTGGCCTCACATTTTAGCACTATCACGAACAGCCACACACACACAAATCGCCCTTCAACTGCTCTACATAATCTATGTGGCCCACATGGATAAAACACACAGGTCAGGAGTGTCAGCCTTGTGAAATGAAGCAACAAGGGGGAGAAATAAGGGAGTCATTTCTATCCCCTGATTAATCCGAAAGGAGCTGTGAGGTCTCCAAAACAGACAAATGTTTCTGGATATTGTCCAGGTATGTTTTGGAATAGCAGAGTGATTTGGATCTTCAGAAATCAGGATGGGGTACTCTGAAGTGGCATTTTAGGGCTTCCACTTAACTGCACCACAACGATCCCATAAAGATTTCAATGCAAGGCCAGCAAACTTACAACGTCGTGCCTATAATAGGGTATTAGGGCTCTGGAAGAATTTTAATTCGAGTGTGGGAGAAGTGGGGACCCTGTGAAGAGGCTGTAACTTAGCATGAGAAATTACACTAGCAGTGCTTGGAAACAGTGTGCAGAGACAGCATTGCCATCCAGTGATAAACAAAGCCTGGATCATAGGAACACACTGGCTGATACTGCAATTTCAGCCCCATAACCAGTCGAGTTAAAATTACCATACCCCAAGGGACACCCAGCTTTCGGGATGTAGAAACTGCTAACGGACTGCAAATTTAGTTTGGACCTCAAAGGGCTTTCAAACTCGAATTTTTTTTTCTCAGTCTTAAGGCAGAGTGTTTAGGTCCTCGCCAACCCCTGCCCCTCCTCTTGGTTAAAACCAAGGGTCCACTCAGGAGCTCTTTCTTTTCCTCCTTTCCTTCACACAGAATCCTGGGCCACTGCTGCCACAAAGCCTGGCCCAAGGAGGCCTTTCTCAGGGACTCAAGAGGAAACCCTGCTCAGTACTTGGCGAGACTCGAATCTCCTGCAGGCTGGTGTGATGCCCAGCAGGACACAGTGGGCACTTGATACAATGGCATTTACTGACTGGAAGTGTCTGGGTGGCCAGACTGGGCATGGGATTCTGTGAAGGTCACAGGATGTTGGCAATGTGGTTAGAAGCAGCTGTAAAAGCTGCACTGGGCAGGAACAGAGCGGTAGCCATGGGTACAGTCAAAGGGAGGAAAGCCCATGACGAAAGGCTGTCTGGCAGGTTTGGACTATCTCCACAAAATAGGGCTGGCACATACTCATGACAGCAGGCCGCTAGAAGGAGCCCAGAGTGCACAATGCTGCTCATTTTCTAAGGCTCAAGTGCAACTTAGCTGCAGACATAAAAATCTGTGCTTCCTTCATAAGACAGGTCCTTCCACGTCATCTGAAGCAATGAGTGTGTGCACAAGAGTATGTGCATATGTGCATGTGAACGTACACATTTGTCGTGGGCTTTGAATTTACTGTGAAAAGTCTCTCTGATATTCTGATACCAGAGAGAACAGTTTGATAATTATTTCCATTTAGCAAAACAATATAGTAGGCTACCTCTGTAGTCTGAGCTCCCAAACCAGGCACTCTTGGCTAGACAGTGTCACACTGCCCTCTAAGTTCCTATCTCTACACCACAGGGTAGTACAGCTCTTGGTAGCTCTTGGACCATATCAGGGACGTTTCCCTTTGGTTAAGGCAAAATCCCACAACGGGTCAAGGTACAGCGATAAATGTCTAATCCACAAATGGAACATGCTATCACACCCATCCTAGAGGAATTAGGGACCATCATGGAAGAGGGGATAGAACAACAGCAAGAGGCAGACGTTGGGAAGGGCCAAACCGGAAGAGATTCCTCTAGACACGGCAGGACCGCTGAACTCACGAACTCCTAGCAGTTGTGGTTGCCTCACAAAGTTCACTAAGAGTGACTCGGTCAGCATTCTCAGACAGAAGGAGAAAGGAGCTCAGGAGCTGAAGAGCTTAGCTGAGAGCAACTGACAGCTGCTGGGGAGGGAGGTCCCTAGTAGTGAGACCGCACTCCAGTGGATGCCCACAACCGTAGGTACATGTGCAGCACAAACAGAACAAGGTAGGTTGTGTTAAGAGGGCATGCTCTTATAGTTGTGGTCACTGTCTCAGGGAACGGTGCAGCCAGCCACTGTATCTGCCTGTGCTAGGAACCTGGAGTCAGTCTCAGCCACTTTCTCCTCAGTCTGCCCGAAGACCTGCCTTCTCTATAGATGCCTTTCTGTTCTTGTAGTGTTTGTTCTATTTATTTTATCTGGTCATTCTCATCTCATCTGTCAAGTCAACTTCCAACCTTCTATCTCCTTCCCTGGTGTTGCTGTGGTGTGGATGTGTCCTTCAAAGGCACGTGTATGAAAGGCTTAATCCCCTGACTGATAGTACTGGGAGTTATCGTGTTTAGGGACTGGGACCTCAGGAGAGCTGCTTGTATTATCAAGGACATGTCTATAAAAGTTACTAATTATCCATATTGACTCATGCTTTCCCTGTCTGCTTCATGAATATATATATATGGTTTGCTCTGCCATGTGCCTCAGCCATGATATGCTACTCTTTCCACAGGTAAAAACAAACAAACATTGGGTTCAGTTGATGACCTCAGATAAGAATCTCTAGAACTGAAAGCCAAAATAAAATTTCTTCCTTATAGGTTAAGTATCTCAAGTATTTTATCACGGTCACTCAAAGCTAACTAGCTACACACTGATTTTCTAGAACACCCACCTCACCAGGTCAGTTCCCTGTTCAAGGTCCTTTGACAGCTGAGCCCTAAAACCAGAGGGCCAACTGCTTGTCACAGCCAAGGGAACACTTTATGGTAAGGGCTCAGAGCCCTCTCTTTCAATTCTTGTCATCTCCGTGCCCAAGCTCTTCATGTCCACCTACATTCTCAGGGTTTGCAAAGCTCCTCCTCCATTCTTGTACATCTTTTAGGTCTTTGATTGGGTGTAATCTTCATCTAGTCCCTTCATGATGGTCCCTTACTAGCTGTTCCTACTGAGCCCTTTGTGTGGCAGCCATTAATGCTGTTTAATACTTGCCCATCGGGCTGGAGAGATGGCTCAGAGATTAAGAGCATTGCTTGCTCTTCCAAAGGTCCTGAGTTTAATTCCCAGCAACCACATGGTGGCTCACAACCATCTGTAATGAGGTCTGGTGCCCTCTTCTGGCCAGCAAGCACACACACAGACAGAATATTGTATACATAATAAATAAATATTAAAAAATAAATAAAGAGTCTGAGATCAAACAGATAAAAAAAATACTTGCCCATCACTGTTAAAAATGTAAGCTCATGCACTAACATAAAAACTTCAATAGACAGCATCATTTGTATCTGAAAACTCGCAAAGTTGGAAAGCTACATGCTACAATGATTACAACATATGATATGATATACACCTAATGTGATATATGTGTAAACGGGAAATACAACTTATCCTTTATGGACACAGAAATTGGATAATCGTTTAAAATCAATTAGTGATGAAGCTAATCATCGGTGAGGGTTTTCAGATAATGTTTTGAACATACACACGCACACACATAGCTTTGTACAGGTCTGGATATGTTTAGCTGAATTCTGGGACTGGCTCAATAATGCAGGTGTACCTCATTTTACATGACAAGCACGCTATTACAACTTCATGCAAATCAAATTTCTGTGAATCAAGGTTGATTTAAAATGTCCCATTTGAACAAATTTCATGTTAATTCTATGTTAAAGGGAATAATCGCCTCCAAATGTAACTTTCTTGAATAAAACAGACATTCACTACTGGATTTAATTAAAGCAATATTATAAAGTGATTAAGTAGATTTCCCTCACCCAATGAAAACCAAAGAGAAACCAGTGATACAAGACAGGTACACACACATTACCAGAATCCACCACAATACAAACAACAACATGATTAAGCTGTCTGAAAGCTTCTTATGCATAATGAGAGGGAAACATAGAAAAGTTAAGTACTTAGACTCTTGGGAATTCTGTTTGATTTACTAATTCAGTGTTTTCCTTTTTTAAAAAAAATCCTTTAGCCGGGCGGTGGTGGCGCATGCCTTTAATCCCAGCACTCTGGAGGCAGAGGCAGGCGGATCTCTGTGAGTTCGAGGCCAGCCTGGTCTACAAGAGCTAGTTCCAGGACAGGAACCAAAAGCTAAGGAGAAACCCTGTCTCGAAAATCAAAAGAAAAAAAAATCCTTTATTCTTAACTTACAATTACCAAGGAATGAGGTGTTCTCTCTCTCTCTCTCTCTCTCTCTCTCTCTCTCTCTCTCTCTCTCTCTCCCTCCTCCCTCTCTCCTTCCCTCCCCCCTCACACACAGAGAGGTATAAAAGTCTTAAAAGTACCATCTCAATTTTTATAAACAAATGTGAATATGTAGAAGTAAATCGTAAGGTATTTATAAGGTAGGATTATTATACTTGTACAATTACACCCCATCTGAATAGTTTTTAGATGTTGCTAGTACCACACACCACTGTCATATGTGCCATTTAAGAAGATAATGTTCCCCCAGCACATTGTGGTTCACAACACTATGAGACTCATTCCATATTTGGGAGTGTTCAAATGTGAGAAAGCATGCACCCTGAAATCAACACTACAGACTCATCAGGCACGTTTACGGGGTATCCCAGCACATGGGATGGCGATGAACAATATTGAAACTCCTCATTTTAAAAATGGGGTATTTGAAATGCAATAAAATATTAATTTATCTTTTATCTGTGAAAATTATATCTATCAATAAAATATTGTGAGGTGTAGGCTGAGTTTTCCTTACTCAAAATGCTTTGGGCCAGAAGCATTTTTGTTTGAACATCAGATATTTTTTTTCTTCATATTTAGGAATATTTCTTAAACATAACAACGTATCTTAGGGAAAGGATGGGAATTTGAGCCTGAAATTTACGTTTCATGTGACCTTACACCTATACCCTGAAGATAACTTTACACAATATCTTTTATTAATTTCATGTACAAAGCAAGGTTCATGTATGCTGAACCATCAAGCCTAAAGGGTTGTGTTGGAGACTCTGAAGTTTCAGATTCTTTGGCAGTTTTGGATTTCAGACTTTCAGACCATGGATGCTCATCTACAGTTGACTGACAGACTAAGTTATGCCTGCTTTAAAAATCACAGTTCATATATTTAGAATGTAGTAGTAATAAAGAATATGCAGGCTCCCAGGAAGTGCATAAGAAGTTTAAGACACACAGGGAAAGTCACAATCAATTCTGTATGTTTTATTTAACGAGATCTTGGAATGCTTTATCTGAATGTGATCCTCTGAAGTACTGTGAGGTAAAGGTGCCTCCAAGTTTTAGGCTAAGAACTTTCCTTGAAGGGTATCTTGTGCGCCTGAAGCATCTTACCTGATGGAAAACACACCCCGTGGACTTACTTTCTCATCATACCCATCTGAATGGAAAGGTGCTCTGAATTGTAACTGCTAAGGACCTGACGATGCTACCAACTATGAGTATTCCTGGGCCAGCAATAGGAATCCCTATTTTGTTGATCTCCATTGTATTTATTTCCCTTAGCTGACATCTGGCATCCTCTAAAACCACTCCTACCCTATACAGAGAAAGAATTCTGTAGCATTTGTTTTATGCTCAAATTCACCAAAACATCTTACACAACTTCTTTACTGATTTCATTTTACATCTGAAAGCCTTGCCCTTGTCTTTCACACCTGTTCTGCCTTCCTGAGTTCGTAAGTATGATCATGGAAACTGTGTCGTTTCGGATAGTTTTCCATCTATCCTCTACTGGGAGTAAAAACTAGGGCTCCTCCAAAGCCTGATCTTCAACACAGAAATGCTGGCTCCGCAGGTCGGACCGAGCTTTCCCTCTGTATCCTCCTCTATGCACTGCGGAACGGTTTACGTCTCAGGAACAACTATGCAAGGGCACCGTGCCCCACCTTTACAGTAGAATGCATGTCTCCTGTGAAATGGCAAGCCCTTCATTTCTAAAGGCTGAATGGGACAGCACTTAGAAATGCATTCTACTTGGCTAAATTTAGACTGCAGGAGAAAAAAAAAAGCATATCCAAAAATACCCTCTGGCTTAGGGCTTTTTTCATGTGCTTCTGAATTAATTTATTGTTCACCCTTCACTCCCAGCATCTTGTGAGACAAACTCCAGTAAATTCAGAAATATCAGGCCCTGAAACCTGCAATTTCAATGCTCTGATTTAGACACCTAGTGCCTTTGTCAATTACAAGAGAGCTCTTTTTCTATTGATCTATTTTTCAATGTAAGTAACATGGCAGCTTGGGAAATTTGTTTCTTTCTTCAATAATGAACTTTGCTTTTGCCACTTTCCGGTGACCCTACCCCAGGAATCCCTCTCCTTTGTATGACGTGGAAGACATCCCACATGAAGATGGTCAGTCACAAAAGCCTTTATAACGATCCAACACTAACTTTATCTACATGGCCCTCTTTGCCAGGTGTCTGAAGTCCAAGCCTTGATCCCTCTCCATGGTGGTGAACAAGCTTCTCATGGACTAGGACACATAGTATCCACCATTCTGACTTCTCCTTCCTCTCCTTGCCTCCCTGCTGCTGTGCCTCTGGCTTCTTCTCCCCAGAACTTTTGTCCTGCTCTCCTGCCTGTCGATCTTCTGACTGTTCTCCTCCACTGTCTACATCCCCTGTATCCCTCATGGTAGCATCCAAATGATGAGACTCTGCCTCCAGGAACATGTGGGAATCTGACGGTGCTGTACATTCCAGAGGGTATCTGCTGCTCTCCCTCACACCCAGTGCCCGGGTCTTGACAGAGCTGATGGCAACCTAACTTTGCTTGTTACGAGAAGAACCTACACGACATTCCTGACTGTCACGGTGATCAACCAGGAGGGCAGACAGTAGCCTGTGCACTTGCTTCAGAGCCTTTCACAGAGCTTCTCACTGCATGCACTCCCCGCTTCCCGCTTAGAAATTAGGAGTACACTGCTGTCAGCTCTTTACTTATCTTAGATGCCTATTCCTAAAACAGGCAGTGGAGGACTCGCACCGGTTTCCTGTTTATTCTCTCCGCTCTAGTGTGTTCATTCCTGGCTCCCAACCCAGGAAGAGGTGCTTTGTACATTTCAACACATTGGTACAAACAGCATTACCAGGCTTTTGTTTCCGTTTTTATTTTAAGAACTGTAACAGATATTCATGAGTTTAATTTAACTGTCTACTTACTAGCAGCCACACTTGTTATGGGTTGCAATAAACCAGCTGAGAAATTAAGCCCTGCACTTGCTCACACCGTAAGCCATACGTTACTTTAAGAGTCCCATCATTAGGAATGCAGCTGGCACTCGTACAGCGGTGCAGATCCTAATGACTGCCATTGGTTTTTGTCCAGATGTTCCCATGCATCACACCCTCCTCTGCCACTAGAGAAGCAGACCCATACCATTTTTTTTATGATTGTTGTTATTCCTTGTGCTTGATAAATAAGCTGATATGCTCTCCCTGCATGATAAAAGAAGATGAAACCCAGTCCTGACTAATGTGTGGCTGGAGGCAAAAGAGGAAAGAAACTCAAATAGGTTCGAGTGTTATTCTACATACCTCTTTCCTCTCACTGGAGCCAGCTGATTTCAGGCCATTCTCACATTTCTGGAAGCCAGTACAAAGTAAAGAGAAAAGCCTCAGTAGAAACATCAGTTGTCAGACACAGAACCACGGTGACTACCCATGGTGCATTCCTCATGCCAGAAGAGTTCGCGATCACGCCAGACCTTAAACATGGTGACGTCGGCTATTATGGCAGTCATGATTAGGATAACACCATGCCAGATGTTAGGGTGGCAGAATCTTAAAAGTCCCACAAAGTCAACATTACTAACCCCTGCTTACAGAGAAGGAAGCCGAGGCAAGAAGGCTAGGACGTATTCCTAGCTGTGGAATTAGGATACAGTAGAGGTGGGCTTCAGACTCAGAATTTTCAACCACCATCCAGACTCTTAAGGACTTCCATGTCAACCAGCTTACTCTGACCATGTCCAACTGTGATATCTGCTCATGTAAACTTGGCCAAACTTCAGTTCCCAGTTACTCAGAGAGAGCTGCCATTGCAATCAGTTGGGGCAGTTAAGGTATTTTATAGAAAATATTGAAATCTATAGTCTCCTGAGAGTCAGTAGTCATTTTTGTCTAGAACAGCGAGTCTAGTTCTCAACCTGTGGGACACAACCTTTATGAGGGCTGAATGACCCTTTCCCGGGGGCAAATGTCCTGCATATCAGATATTTACATTACGATTCCTAATAGGAGCACAATTACAGTTATGCAGTAGCAATGAAATAGTTTTATGGTTGGAGGTCATCACAGCATGAGGAACTGGATTAAAGGGTTGCAGCATTGGGAAGACTGAGAACCACTAGCCTAGAAGTTTCTATCGTATCCCTTTGTCCATACAATGACCACAACATGAAAACACAGTGCAGTAATAAAGAGGACACTAGAAGTCTTCACTGTTTCATTACAACACATAAATGCTACCACACAGCCAACAGACTAAGTTACCAACCAAGCCTTCAAAACTGTGCAGGAGACTGAAAACATGCATTATAAAATATGAATGAGAAATGTGAGGATAGTGGTCTGTTCTTTAACCACTGCCTGGACAGAAGCCGGTCTGCACACAGGAAGACACCAGAGTTCCGCCCCACACGTGGTTTGGTTTGATATTATTAGTGTCCAGTGAGTGGTGTCCTTGACGAAGCAGAACGTCAACAGCCTTGCTCTTCAACCTAGCACGTTTTGTATTTCCAAGTTGCCGTATATGAAAAGGTCGTTTGAAACCATCTCAAGCTCCATACCATGAGGGAAGAGTTAACAACTGTGGTGGTGACCTAGGACGGGAGAGATGCTTGGCTTTCTGACAGGCAGCAGGAAAACCAGCAAGCCAGATCTAAAATTGTGGGAAGTGGGAGAAAATGAGCAAAGTGGACAAGCGGGACAGGCCGCTTGAAGAGAGACAAGTACCCAGTGGGTAGTTCTGTTAAGGCAAGATAAACTGAAAGGCACCTCAGATCAGAGGCCGACACTGTTCACTGGAATCAAGATTGATGTAGGAGGCATTCCTCTGCCAAGTAGAAAGAGAAGGGAAAGGCTGACCCTCGTGGGCTTCCACGTGGCCAGTACACACAATATGTGTTTACTACTAAGATGGACATTCACTAAAAATTCAGCTTTTTATTCAGAGCCTAAGTCCAATGATCATTACATAGAATGGGAGAAAATGAGTAGTGGAAATTCCATCAGGAGGCAAAAGAAGTCACCCCAAGCCTGCAGTGTGAGTCAGTGAATTGAAGACAATATAGGTTATTTAACCAGAAAAGAAGAACTGCGTCTCTAAACTAGCATCTAAGGAATAATATCTTGGCAACACTGGAAATACTTCACTTTTATCTTGCACACAGAGTGACTGAGTTTTGCAAGAACTTTTTAATTATGTAAAATGGTAAAAATTACACACAGCACAACAGAATTGGGCTAATTTTAGGCAGCTTACACAGATTCTCATGTATGTTTAACTTCTTTTTACCAAAGGCATGGCAGATAAGTGACTAAGTATACAAAGAAGGGTTGACTTTTGCCTCCATTAAGGATAAAAGAAGACCTGGACTGTAACAGGGAAAACAGCTAGACATGTAGCTAAACCTCAGTTAATATGAAGTGGCTAATGATGGTTATTATCATCATTTTTAAAATAGCAGCCATGCATGGCAGCTTACTTCTGTAATCCCAGCACTCAGGAGGCTGACAGAGGCTATTCCAGCTGCACAGTGAGCCTGACAGGCAGTGTACGTAGACACAGTTTGTATAAATGAATAGGTCTGGATGGCTACCACAGTATCAGCACGTGGTCCTCTGCAATCAGGAGCAGTACAACTCTTAAAGCACAGGAAGATGGACGTCTAGGTATATATTTGAAGGATAGGTGGACAACAGGGAAAAGCTATATACGGTTATGAAGACTGGCCATCCCAGTCAACAACGCACAGGAAACACTGTCTGGAAGGGGGGTTGCAAGCATTCAGACCCATCCTCGGGTGGAATTCTTCTCCAGGGAAGTCTCAGATTTGTCTTAGGAACCACTGAACCGATTGTACCAGGCCCTCTGATCATCCAGAAACTGGGTGCACCAGGGTCCCAGATCATCCAGAAACTGGCTGTAGATTTTAAGCTTTTCTGTAAAATACCTTAACTGTAGCAACTGATCACAGAGGCAGCTCTCTCTGAATAACTGGGAAGTGAAGTTTTGTCAAGTTTACATGAGCAGATATCACAGTTGGACACAGAGTAAGCAGGTTGATGTGGAAGTCCTTAAGAGTCTGGTTGGTGGTTAAAAAATTGTGAGTCTGAAGTCTACCTCTAGGTCCAGAGGGTAATCTTCTGGTATTGGCAGATACTGCATACACATGCAGGCAAAACTACTCATACACATACAGTTTTTAAGACGTATCATTTAAACATCAGTTGTCAGCCGGGCGGTGGTGGCGCACGCCTTTAATCCCAGCACTTGGGAGGCAGAGGCAGGCGGATCTCTGTGAGTTCGAGACCAGCCTGGTCTACAAGAGCTAGTTCCAGGACAGGCTCCAAAACCACAGAGAAACCCTGTCTCGAAAAACAAAAAATAAATAAATAAATAAATAAATAAATAAATAAACAAACATCAGTTGTCAGGCTAGCCTTGGATATGGAAGAAGGAGCTGCAGAATCATTAGTTTATTACCATGAAAAGTACATGCTGCTAGCTCTTATGAAGTAATCTGTCCCAGCTAACAGCAAAGCTGTTGGAGCTCCTGAAATGATCACCTTTAACTTCATCATCCAAATCACTGTGCCATTCACGTGTCTCTTCCTCAGAGAAGAATGGGAAACAACTTCCAAAAACTCACACATTTGTCAACTGCTAAGTGAAGGTACCCTGCAGATGGACTCTAAGTTTCCTAGTAACTGAAGGGAAAAGGGAAATGTGAAAGGTGCCAAATCTCCTGGTTAAATGTCAACTTACTGGCCTCTCTCCTTGTACTCATCCCCTCTGGCAATGGTCTCTAGGATGTTCCTATGCTTCCGAACTCATTGTGAAGTTGGCTGAGCAGCACTTAAATTGCACAAGAAAGCAGGCTGCAAATGCAGATGTCTTGTGTCATTTGCAAAATGTTCATTCCAAAACCCAAGCTGCCATGCCATTGCCATCCACCTGTAAGGATGCTTACCAGTGACTGAGTGAAATGAGTTGACTTGGGACCACCAAAAAGCCAGAGAGTCTTGCTCCCAAAGCATCCATAGCACAGGGACAAAATCTGCTGCTCTCCATTTGACGTTAAAGAACTGTGACGTTGCGCCATGGTGCTGAGTTCTGGGAACTGAGTATGTGAAAGCAGTTTAACATTTACGAGCTTGACATGGTAAAGGTTAACTTCTCTGATGAGTCATCAAGATGTCTTGTTAAGAGTGGCAGAATTATGACTGGCAGAGCTAAGGGCTCAAGGGAAAGAGAAGAGAAATATGCATGGCCTGGACGCTGGGTCTCAGCAGAGGATTCCTTGCAAGTGATTCCGAGATCAATGGGAGTAATATATTGTTTTTAGCCCAAAGCAGAACATGATTACATTCACATTCCTGGAGGAAGAGTCAGTCCTAACTTTATAAGTGATTGGCTCATAAAAGGCTTCATTTATTAACATTAGAACACAGCATTATTAGAGGCTTAGGGGGGAAATCAACAGTAGCCCACGGGAACACATTTACCCATAGAATTAACCATCAATAGATTGGTCTTCAGCTTAAGCATTACATGTGATGACAAGCACAGGCCGTAACTGCCACTTGGTCATTTACGTTTATAAAAATTATGAGTCAAGATCACAAATGGGGCATATACGCTTTCAAATACCATACAGCTTGTTATAACAAATCCTCAAATTTACAAACAGGCTGCATGCCCCATTAAGACCCAATAAATAACTTCTCTGCGCCACTAACTCTGAAGACTTTTCTTCACCAAGGCCCCTTCCAATCACACAGAGCTTTCATGAGACCACAGTTGTATATAAGTAAATGTGATTGTGCTAACAACTAACCAAACGAGTCCTTGAGATCAGCATGAGAGAGACACAAAGTCACACATTCAAGTGAAGAAACAGCAAATGCAGTGGTGAGCAGCCTCTCACAGAGCACTGTACCCTCATGCCACAGCAGGGGAAAACTAACTCTTAGCTTACTTTTACATGAAGATTAGTTTTGCCTCGGCCAAACTATGTCAATGTGCAGACGAGATTATTGTTTTGTTATGATACGTCTGGGTGGTTTATGCTACAGTAATAACTAGCCCCTACGCTCCATGAGAGGAGGAGGCACAAAGGCACGTGAGGGTGCCCTCTTCTCAGAAACAAGGACTAAGTGTACACAATAAAAGAGACAAAACAGCCTCCATCCACACACCTTATCCCCCACGAACTCCAACTGTGTTACAGCCTGGACTCACAACTCTTCACTGCCGTCTTCTTTTCGAAAGCTTTATTTTATTTTTATCTTATGTGAATGAGTATTTTGCACGCATGTAGGCATGCACAGCATGTGCTTGCCTGTTGCCTGTGCAGCCCAGAAGAGGACACTGGATTCCCTAGAACTGGAGTTTTCAGGTTAGCTGTGGGCAAACATACAGGTGTTAGAAACTGAACTCTATGCAAGAGCAGAGCAGCAAATGCTCTTAACCTCTCAACCACCTCTCCTGACTCCGCTGTTTTACCTTTCTCCTTCAGGTCAGAGAGCAAACGAAAGCTGAAGCGCTGAAGTAATTTAATGGAAAGGAAAGGGTCTTCCCGCCACTCTTGCCATCGTACCTCTAAGTCACAGCAAACTTACGGGGCAAAAGGATTACAGTAAACAAAGGTTAAATAGTAGGTTTGATTTTTTTTGTTGAATAAAATAGCAATTTTGAATGAATATTAACAATATTCAGCAAAGAAGGAAATACACTGTGCAGTGAATGCAGGCTTCCTGCTGTCAGGGTAGAAAAGCCCTGGAAACACAGAGGGGAGGGAAGACCAAGATGAGCAGTGCAATGAACTGGAATGGAAGATGTCAGCATGAACTCTGACTCTGTGTTAAATAGCTGGGTAGGCAGATAGGTGGATGACAGTCACTGTCATACCAACAGATGCGTGCACGTGTATGCAGACGTGCATATGATAGTACATGAAATATATACGCAGCACACCTCTGCTTAACGAAAGCCTCCCGAAGCAGCAACACTCAGGTTCTGAGCACACAGAATAATCAGCTCCCTGGTCTCTGAAGTCCATAAAGAAAGAGGCACTCTCTTGAGAAATGATTCATTTCACGTCTAGAGTTGTTGAATTACTAGATAATTCTAGAACATATTGCTGTAACAGAGACAAGCATAATGAAGATATGTCTCATGAAAGAAGCTAGCCTAAAGGACATCTTCCATTGGTCAAATCTAGTAAACATTAAAACATTGTGGATGAATGACCATAACCTAAAGCAAAAATCCATGAGTTCATACTGATTAAGTTTATTTAAAAAGCAGAAGGAAAAAGTCTTTCTTATAGAAGAATTCAAACTAATAAACATAAATACCAACTAAAAACCAGAGAAGTGATGACACCATTGTAAAACAAGCTTTAGGCAAGCAGTGACTCAGGCAAGGACCATCAATGAGTGAAGAAAAGCATGATGGGAAACGCACCGTCTACCAGCCTCAAATGTACACGTTAATAGCACTTACTAGTTAACTACTGTGGAGAAAATTGGCAGGAGCCACCTTAACCAAGTGACTATGTACCTACGACCCATCCTAGGCTAATCGATGACACCTGATTCTGAGCACTGGGTCACATGATGATGCATGCCAATACCCACAGGAGGGCTCAAGATGCTTCATGGCATTTGGGAAAACCTCTCCCGTGTATGTTCTTCTCTTTCCCATCTTTTTTCTTTTTGAAACAGGGTGGTCCTTATGATCCAGGATGGTCTTGAATTCCCAGAATCCTGCCTTAGCCCCTCTGCCACAAAGTCTAGCGCCCTCCATCCCTGAAGGATATTCCCGGTTACCTGAATTCAGCACGATGCCAGAAGGCAGGAGGATAAAGAGTGGTTCTTATATTAGGTTTCCATGGTACTGAAGGTGGAGTGAAGTTGTCTGGAAAAACAAATAGATTTTACCCGCTCCTAATAATCCTTCCTTGCTCTCCCTGCCTCTGTATCAGCACCCTAGGACACCCTCTGCTCTATGACATCCTTCTTCCCTATGCTAGCCTTGTCTGCTGGCTCTGGACTCTAATATCATGATATGATATGATATGATATGATATGATATGATATGATATGATATGTTATATAAATGATTCAAATTCTTTATTGATATCAAGATGGATTGCTAAACAGGCGATCTAATTTTTCAACATTAAAAGAGACACAACAGTGCCCCAACTGTGATTCTTGGTGCTAGTAATGGGACTCTATCTCATTAACAGTGACAGGAATTCTGCAGCAACTCCATGAGACACAGCATTATCTAGTAAGAAAAGTAAATGATGGGAAACAGTTTGCTATCTGACAGGACCCTGCATTATCTGCCCCACAAAAAAGCATACAAAAAATTCTGGTGGGTATTTATTACCTGGCTGTAACTTGAAAATATTACAGAAATAAAAATCCTTGGAAGAAGAAAAAAAAAAATTCTAACAAATTCTTATAGAGCCAAACAGCAACGTGCTAAAGCAGCATCAATTCTGATAAAAGAAAGGGAGGCTAAGGGGAGAAAACACAGCTTTCTCCTTCAGTGTGCTTTTCCTAGGGGAAATAAATAATTTACGGTTCCTTCAACCAAGCGATTCTCTCCTATTATTTAAAAAATATGTTCCGTTGCCTCTGTAGAACAAAGCAGAGAGCATGCTCTCCCTGTGTGCCATAGCACTGCCGCAGATCTCACACAAGACACAAGGATGGTAGCTTGAAGTCACGAGGAAAAGTTTCCAAGTACCATCTCATTTCAGTGACAAGGAGAAGGTGAGGTCTGAAATATCCTGAACTATTTAGATAATACTGAAGGCTGTGCATGGTGCCTCACACATATAATCCAGTACCTGGGAAGTAGGGGCAGGAGGGTCAAGAATTTGGGTCAAACTCAGCTAATAAGTTGCAATAACTGACATGAAATTACTTTTTCATTGCGTTTCACATTTCGCTAAACCCTACAAGGAAGTATGTCCTTTCCCTGACTATTTATACGACTTCTAATTCTTTGGCACCTCCAAGGGCAGAATAACAGATCAGGTCACTGTTCTGATGTCTGGACTCCAATATTCTACAATAAAGGATGTCCCTATCCGAATAGTACCCATCCAGCCTAGGGCACTGCTCAGGATATTAATTGTTCCTGCTTTTTTAATCCATTGGCACATTTCATTAATTCATTTGCTCGTTCTGAAAATAAATACTGATGAGTGAAACAGACAGAAAGGATGCAAGTATTCAGGACGGCCATGCGCAGGCGCCATACAGAACCGCTGTCTCAGCACACCATGAAGGGTGAATGTATCAGTTTTTTGAAATCAAATTTTAATGGAAGTAGCTTCCAACAGCAAATTTCTATGTTTCTATCTCATTTTCAGAAGGTACCACAGAAGAATAGAATCAACCAATAAGCTAATTCAATAGAAAAAGTTTAGTATGAACACAAAACATGTTGTTTTCTCTGTTACCCCAAACAATGCTTGCACAAGACCCTATACCCCTCTAAGCCTCGAGGGGAAAGGCCATTTTAATCTGGGGCATAAAAATACTGAGCTAGGGTGAAGATACTCACTCCTAAGCTTGATGTCAAAGAAAAATAAAAAAAATTAAAAAAAAAATACTGAGCTATTGTGATATGAAAGGCAGGATGTGCTGTACATCCCAATCACTATGGTTACAGCTCATGGTGCATCACAGGTTACTGTCTCCACTTTAGGAGTATGGACAACACTCATCACTGCCCCTCCCAGGTAGGACCATGGAATAATTTCTCTCTGTTATGCTCTACCTCACAAAAGAAATGGATAAAAAATGGATTTGTAGCATCTTATTTTTTCTTGTATGGATGACCCACAAGCATAAGACTATCTCAAATATAATGAGCATGTTTCTCACACCAATGCTCATGGCTGAACACACCAATTAAAGCTAGATGCTTAATTTTCACATCTCAAATGAATCTAACCATGTAAAGAGGACATGTTGTATGCCCTCTTGTACATATATTTACAGAGGTGTTGCTCTGGCGATTCTAGAGTGAATTGTGAAATTCTTTCCAAGAATACACCCAATTATCCATGCAGCTTCCATGAACAGTAAGCAGCTATTCTGGTTGAGGTGATTTTGGGTCTACAGGTGACTTTTGTTCACATTTAGAAAATGAATAATAAGTTCAATCTACATCATAGGTTTATAGCTATTTTTATATTTAAAAATTGTATTTAAAGCAATTCATATTAATTCAACATTCTCTTCTTCCTAATTAATCAGAAGCTCCATTAAGTCCAAAGGTTAAAATACAGTATTCCAAACTTAATTCAGATACGTAGAAGAAGGTACGAGGACTTTAATAAAATAGAAAACTGACAAGCAGAAAAGAACCAACAAAGCCATAAATCAGTTATTCAGGAATATAAAAAACCTTGGTAGCCATTCGGCAATACTGATCAAGATCTGATAAAAAAAAAAGTAGACATCACTAATATCAGAATAAAACAGTGGATTATCACTACAGACTGTATAATAAGTTAAAAGTATGAGGGAATGACAATTGACTCTACAAATAAAATGAAACCTGTTGCTTGAAAACACAATTTACTAAAATTGATACAAAAAGTAGAAAATATTTCATACCTACCAAAGATATTGAACACGCAACTAAACAGCATTATAAAAAGTTAAAATACTTTCTACAAAAATATTTAAAAATGAAAAACATTCCGGAATAAAATTAAGAAAACTGTATTTGATCCTTATACTTGAACTTTATACTTATAACTGTATTATTACTGAGACAGCAGAGATAAACAGACAGATTCACATAGATGCATGCATCAGAAGACAATATGTTCAAAACACCAATTATCCCCAAACTGATCAAGAGGTTCAACATAATATCAGAAAGAAAAAAAAAAAAAAAAACACTAGTAGGATTTTCTCAAAAGAAAGAATACAAAAGTAGATTCTGAAACAATCATAGACCTAAATGTAAAGGCAAAGAAAAACCCAACTAAATAAGGGGAAGATCATATCACTTCGGTAACAAGCATTCTGCCCAGTAACCCATAATCACAGTCTAATGGTGAGAAATGCTTTATAAAAGGGGGAAAAACGAAGGCTGAGGAACTGTTGCAGATAAGAGGAAGGCTATGGGGCTGAGAAAATGAAATGTCACATGGTATCCTGGACTGTGTCTTGGACAAGACATTAGAGGAAGCTGGTGAAATCCAAACAACGTCTGTAGTTTATTTAAGAGAGTGTAGTTGTCAAGTTGTTAACTTTGATAATTGTACTATGGTTATGTGAGACGCTAACTTCAGGAGAATCTGGGTCCAATGTAAACAGACACTCAGAGTACTTATCAGAGTTCAACGTGTGGTATTTTGACTTTACAAGGGTACAGAAGCAGTGTGTATCCAGTAGAGACCATACTTCAAATGTGATTTTTTTTCCCCTCAGGCTAGCCACATTTGGGACAGGGGTCTCAGGCAGCCGTAGACAATAAGGGTAAACTGATGCTTCTATCGTGTATGCTGTCTTACAATGTTTGGGGAGGGGCCCTGGCATACTAAACACATTTTAATATTTCAATCTATGTTATTTTCAACCTATAATGGTTTTTTACTAAGACATAACCCCATTGTACATTCAGGAACACCTGTACTAAATTTCTGAGGTTTTAGTTATTTTAAAGTTACTTCAAAATTAAAAGGGTTTAACAAAGCTGTCAGAACAAACAATATATTACTTAAAAAGAACACAAAATGGAATATTTATGATTAGAATATAAAAATATTCCATTAATTGTTCATTTTTTAAAAACAACACAAGATAAAGACTGAAAAGGCATTTAACAAATAAAGGTAAACAAGCGGCTAACAAGCCATGTGAAAGAACATTCATCATCACCTCTGTCCAGAAAACAGAAGCACAGGACATCAGCACCCACCCACCAGAATGATGAACCGATGAAGTCTGACACCACCAAATGCAGAGTGGCCAGAACGCTTCTCAATTCCCAGCAAGCTGTAAAATACTAAAATCAGTGGATTTAAGAAATGCTGCTGCAATTTATTAAAGAGGTTAAAGAGTCTGTAAGCATCAATTCCACTAGTAGGCATTTATAAAAAGAAATCGAGCCACATTTCTATCTATAAGCCTGTAGCACAATTTCCAGATCCATTTTACTCACAATATCTCCAAAATAAAAAAAAAAGTTCAGATCTTCATCAATAGATCAGCTAAATTACCATGTATTCACATAACAAAACCAAGGACTCTCAGAAACGTAATGCTGAATGAAGAGAAGCCAAAGCCAAAGTCCCACAGTATGACTTATTTACCGTGGATCTAGAACAGGTAAAGCCAACATTTGGTGATAGAAGTCAGGTCAGTGCTCGTGACTGGAGGACAGGGAGAGACACTAGAGACAACGGGATGGGACTGACAGGGATATTTGAAATTGCATAGGTACTACATTCCAAGAACAATGTAGTACCACTCCTAAGGACAAAGGACCATTACACAATCTTCTCAAGTTAACATGTTTTTCCTTCGTGCTACTTCTGTGAAGGTAACTCCCACAGTTCCTTGCCTCTAACACACTTCTCTGGATTGTACTATGGGTTGGTAAGAGGCAATCTTTTGGGGGCTCTTGCCCAGGGCAGGTTACTGCTCTGCTGCAGGCCTCTGAGAAGTTGCTCAATCCTGAATACCATAGTCACATTGCTTTATTCGTTATGACCACTGTGCCATCTGGGACATGAGCATTATTAATGTCCCTTATTTTACACACTTTTAAAGAACATACACATTCCCTATTCCCTTGGCTTCTTCCCTTGGTTTTACACCTCCAGGAGAGTGTAAAACCATCATGCCAAATTGAATCCACTTTCCGAAACACTCTTTTCCTCACTGCAGGCAGCAGGGCTCAGGAGAGGTAAGATAACACGGGGGCAATCTGAAGACAAGATACAACTGTGGTTCTGTTTAGCCCTGATCTGCTGGGGTCTTCTCACAGCTGTCATCGCTTCACACCAAATGCCAAGTCCCTCAAAGTTAAATGGCTCCGTAGAGAGTCACGGGATTGCGTGCCTAAGTGTCGACAAGGACTTAGGTCTGCACCACATCTGTGATGCTTAGCAGAGGACAGATTGTCAGCTTCTCGATAGGAACTTTCAGTGTTGGAAAGCATATGGGAGAGCTGGAAAGAAAGATGCTTTGGACCGAAGCACCAGCAAGTACTTCATTTCACATTCTACCTAAGTATTCTCAGGAGGGGCGGTTCTAAGTTATAAAGAGCTAAGTCATGATTTTGCAAAAGAAATAACAATAGTCTGGTTGGAATGGGAAGTCCACAGAATTCATCCAAGGGATCTTAGAGCACAAGAGACAGTCGTTCTCCAAACTGCATATGAAGACGTCTAGGAGGCTGACTGTATGAGTCATTCGAATCACTTGTTACAGCAGAGCTTTTGCAGTAGTAATTCTATTTTGCTTTGGGAAAAATATTCTCCAGATAGAATAATGTTGACGTCCTTAGATTATGACAATTACACACAGAACAAAGAAAGAGAACACACACCGTCCATGCCAATTTCCCAGCATGCACACAGTGAATATTTGGATATACTCACTGTGTACCATAGAATTCACCTTTTTAATCTTTTTAAAGCTTTATATTTATTCATGAGACTTTCACACATATATTCAATGAAATATAATCCTATTTGCTGATAATTTTCCCCAACCTTCCCCTTATTTCTTTAGCAAATTCTCCTCCCAACATCATAAAATAAGTCCAATTAGTTCGCCCATCTGTGCATGGGTGAAAGGCATGGCAATCCTATAGTGGCTATATCCCTAGAGAAGAGAATTGATTCTCCCCCAGTAACTATCAGCTACCAATACTTCCTCATTAAAGAATGGGGGCTGGAGATTATCCACTCTCTCTAGGCTGGGATTTTGGCAGGCTTGTCCTTGTGCTGTGAGCCCATGAGTACACTTGTGGTGTCATGCCCAGAAAGCAGCATAAAATTACCTTTTAATGTTCTAACTATTATTAATAAAATTAAACAAAGGTAAAGAATAAAATAATTAAAAATTACTTGTAGAAGATAAAGTCCCACTTTAAGAAACATCTCTGCTTCCTGCCTATGAAACAGAGGAGAGAAACTGACTTTCATACATGAACATTCCTGTGATAGGAATGTTCTGAAGAAACACTAATCCCAGTCATCCCCCAGATGTTTGCAATAATGAGTTCACTGCTCTGTATGTATTCAGTAGGTGCCACTGAACAACGCTCTCTACTAGAGGAGGAAGGGGATTCCTTTGGTTGCACGAGCTTACATTTTTGTGGACACCCCTCCCTCCCATCACCAATGTATTTCCTGTTTAATACAAATCTTACATCTCTGTCAAGGTTCTACCTGTGTGTTGACTCCTCTGGTTTGTCTTTCTGGAGCCTACTATTTCTACCACAAATTATATTGTTGCTATACCCCTTACTTCAAAGCCTCAGCTGAAACACATGAATTGTGCTCTCTGCCCTTCTCCAGTCCTCTCTGGATTCTTCCCACAGTGCTTACACAGCACTTTGCAAGCAGTCTGTGCTCACTAAACAATAGCTGAACTCCTAACCTCTTCGCTGGAGTCTGGAATATGTAAGAGGGCTGTCAAGACGAAGGAGGCAAAGGAATGGAAGCATTGCATCCAAGTCTAGCACCCTCCTTCTGTCTATCGGACGGTTTATAATCTCTGCTCTGCTCATAGCCATAAATCAACAGCAATGTTACAAGATCAACCTCATAGATTTCAGATCTAGAAATTGTTAATATGACGTGTAAAACCCCAAGTCCTATTTTGCCAACTTAATTTTGCTTTGTGTACATATTCCAAACGGAGTTTCTATTTTAGAACTATAGCATCAAATGCAAATGATAAATCTTTTATAATAATTATCATTATCAGTTGTTTTTCCTTTGCTCATCCAACTTATTAAAATTCATATCAGACATGGCATGGCAACTCCCATTTCTTCAATAGTGATACACCCATATAAACGATGCTAATAAGTATGCTTGCCTCAGAGAATACAATCTATCCTAAGAAACAGTTCTCACCATGACAGATCACAAACTAGAATTCTCCATTGCTTTTGAGACTCTAAAGCTCAAGGAGCACTTATTATAAATTATTTCTGTTATCAGTACAGTACGTAGAAGGTACTCAGAAGCCCTGCAGGATGAAGGGCCCACAGTTAGTCTTAGACAGATGGAGGATAACTCAAAGATGAAGAATAGTATGGTGAACTCAGCCTTCCACTTCCGTGGAAAACTGTATTTCCAGGCTTCCCATGGGGTCCAGTTCATGTCATGAGTGAGGCTGTTGAGTAGAGACTGTGATCCAGAAGTAAAGAACGCGTGGAGGGTAGAGATCCGCATGTAAAGAATCTGACGGAAAACTCAGTCCCTGACGCCACTGGCTCAATCCAGAGAAGACACTCCAAAGCCCACACACTGCACGCCCATGCCCAGGGACTGGCTCTGTCTCATGACGATGGATCAGGAAGCAATAAAGCTGAGGTGTGTGCTGATATCCTCTGCACACTAGAGGGAATACAAGCCTCCAACCTCTGCAAATATTTTCATTGTAACCTGGAAGGGCTACACATATGAAAATGATGTTATCATTCACACATTGGGTAAACATGTGCAGGGCCCCAACTTCAACTGTACAAGGAGTCAGAGATTAAAATAAATCATGCAGTCTTCCTGGAACTCTGAGCGACTGGGCCATAGTCGTAACATAAGCCAATAGGTACAACAGCGGAGAGCTTGGAAAAGGTACAGTGTTGGGGACAGCAAGGCCAGAAAGGAAAGACAGAAAATGTGCAAGAGCAGAAAAGCACCTCGCAAGAGTTATGATTCTGCCTACCCTTCTCTACAAAACATGGGCACACTTGGAGCATGTGGAGAGTCGAGTGTGTACACTTCTCACTTCCCTAAACGCTCCAAGAAAGAAGTTTTTCATACAATGAAGTCCCTAAGTCAGAACTACCCATTTCCTATCATTGAATGGACATAAACACATGTGATCCCTACACACAGAGTGGCATACACTAGAACAAACAGACTTCTTTCTATGGGAGAATTTACGATTGAGGGCCACTTTGACTGAGTATGATTTTCTGACTTCTGTGACTCTATGGAACATGTAGAGTAAGGACAGAGCCTGGCAAACACACAAGGGTAAGAGTGTTAAAGTGGGTCACTACTGTCAGGTCACCATCCATGCCTTCAAAACTACCAAGCCCATTCAATAATGTACCCATGAGCTCTTTCTGGAAACATGGTTTCTTTTCTCTTCATACATTAACAGGTTAAATAATTTTAAAAACTCTTATTGTTTTATTTACATGCATATACATGTATATGTTGTGTTATGTGTGCCATGTGTGTATCTGCATGGTATATTTGTGTGAGATGTAAAACAATTTGCAGCAGTTGGTTCTTTCTTCACACATGTGGGCCCCAGAGAATTACAGCATTTACCTGACTCATCTCACCTTGCCCCTTAAAAACACAGCCTCTGAGGTCAAACACAAGAATTCTGCCTACACATGCAAATGTGTAAAAACCACAAACAAAAAAATAACAGCAAAAAAACTGCAGAACGACATCTTAGTCAGATGATGTCAATCAACGGTCCTTGATTTCTACATTTTCCTCCCTAGTCCTACAGTCAGATGCAGACTGTGGGTGTCAGTCCCGGAATTGTGGAGAGCATGCATGCCTGCTTGCTTACAGGGAAAGATAAAGAGACTGAACCCTTTGTCTCCCCACTTCTTATGCCCTACCTGTGCAAGCCAAGGTCTGCTTCAAATCCAAAAGGTGGGAGATAAGCAATTAAACAATTTTCCAAGGTTTCCAAGTGAATCATAACCAAGCCTGCTCAGACTCTCTGTGGCTTTAAAATCTTAAGAACCTGAAAAAGTGTCCCCATCAGAGAGGCCTGAGTGTGTGTACTGGGTCCCCCCCCCCCCAGCACATGGGAGGTGGTTTCATGTTTCAGAGTCTGTGAAACAGCCATTGTGGGACAGATGTACTGACTGAGAAAGGAAATTAAAGCTTAAGACTAAATAAGTCCATAAAAACCTCAATGTTGTAGGCAAAGAACATTCTTTAAGTCTCTCTGATACGCACACAGGAAGAGAGCAATTCTTCATTAAATGCAAGTCCCCCATCTTCAGTGGTACTGACAAGGGAAGGCTGTGTTTTCATAGGTCACCTTTGCAGCATATACTTGCCTAATTATATTTGTAAAACAAGAACAGGCTGGACTTCGTCTCTCTTGGTGTCAGAACCTGAAAGCTGCTACCCATGAAAGAATCTCCCTCCTCCAAAAGCTCTGTAACTCAATCTGAACCCACGGAATTAGGAGGCTCTTTTTATCATATCGCTTCAGGGAGAGAGGCCAGTCCTACTCATTCTTCAGTGGGAGACACATGAAGATGCCAAAACACAAGATCCGGCCCTTGAGGCCCTGGCGATCTGCTGGGTGAAGTAACACCTCCGTTGGGGCTGTAGACTGTCCCATCCTCAGTTCATATGAGCGTGGAATTTTATCAACCCTGCTGTCAGGACTTGTCAAATTAGTCTGGTGCAAACTCATATCAAGCTTCCCATGGTAGCAACAGTCGTTGATTAGGAGAACTTTGATCACAAAGCACTCTACAACAGCATACAGTGATCACATGAATTACACACATAAATCAATCTCTCTCATGCACACACACACACACATACATGAATGCACACATGCTTGCATGCACACTTTGAAGGAGTTACACTTTCACATCCTGGATAAAATGCTATGGATTATAAAGTCAGCATTTGAAACAACTGAAAAATAATTTACATCAGTTTAACCCACTTGGGGGTTATGATTAAGGAAATGATACAGATAAACAGAAGTAAATTCATTAAGTATTAGAAAACCATTAGCTCCTTCACCATTTACATAATCACAAGTAATTAAACGATTTCTTCTTCTGCTCCCCTCTCGCAGGCCCTCATGTCAGAGAGTTGCTTCTGAGTCTGTGGCAAGATCAGGAAGTGGTGAATCCTTCAAAGTGGGGACTAGTGGTGTTTTTTTCTCTTGAGAGCACTACAGGGGCCCCAATCTCTCTCTCTATTTGCCAGCCCCTGCCTCCCTCCCCCCTTTTCTCGTCCCCACTCCCTGCTTCCTAGCAGCCATAAACAGAGAAGTTCTGTTCCACTCTAGCCCATGTGCTCTGCCTCAGCACAAGCCGAGGGATGAACCAACCAACTACAGACTCAAACCATGGGCCAAAATAAAACCTTAGCTCCTCACAGCCACCACCTCAGGGATTCTGTCACAATGACAAAAGGCTGACCTATGGAACAGCTTGGCTCAAAACCAAATTGGGACGTAGGAATCCTTTATTCGTTACCAAGTCTGGATGCATTTCTCCTTCACTTAATGTGACTATTGGTTATTTTTAATGAATCTGATTTCTTGTTCTCCCACATTTTTCAAATTAATCACCCCCAACACGCCAACCTTCTCCAACATACATTACTTGAAGAAAAATGTTCTCTTGAAACAAAGCATCCTCAGATGCCCCGTTGCACTGACTTCATCTGATTTAGATTCAAGCTCATAGGCAATAAACTACAAGGCAATTCAGAACTTTTAAAATAAATATGATTTACGTCCAATATTTTGCAAGCAAAGATTGCTTTAGTAAAGTATTCTTAAGCCACTGACAAGGCTGGGCTACCAACGACTATCTAACAGTGAGCACAGTATTATAGCATTCAGGAGAAGTGAGCACAGTATTATAGCATTCAGGAGAAGTGAGCACAGTATTATAGCATTCAGGAGAAGTGAGTACAGTATTATAGCATTCAGGAGAAGTGAGCACAGCATTATAGCATTCAGGAGAAGTTTTACAGGTCCTGTGATGGACAACAGGAACTAAATGCACTATGACGTGCATAGTTCTTTTTTATTTTTTATTATTTTATTTTTTGATCAATTCTACATGTAGCTCAAGAAAGTAGTATTTGGATGTTAAAGAACTTTTGTTAATATATGAAAATTGGTCACAGTTCTTTGAGACGACAGTGCTCAATGTACAGGTAAGGGCTAGCGGATACGCTGTTTAACTTTGTATCTTTCAGTCGAGAAATGATAAAGTAATGTTTTATACATGCAGGGCAAATTATTTTTTAAAAAATACTTCTTCCTTTAAGGTTGCACTCTGTTAAGCAGATAGGCAAGCAGCGCAGCACACACCTGCGCCCCTAAGGAAGGTCTCCAGGAGCCTGGGGAAATGGGGATTGCAAGGATGAGATGACCCTGAGATGGCAGGCCTGTGCAGTGAGCCTGAGCTGCCAGGGCGCTCCCTCCTTAACCTGAGTGATGAGGGGTGCCAATCACACACGGTGCATGGCAGCTGAATGTGAAATCTCATGCTGGAGAAGGCATTTCTCCTGAAAGCTGAGACAGGCCCTCTCTGTCCCTTCCCTGTCTTGTTACTCTCCTCTTCCCTCTCTCCAAGCCTCCTTCTCTTCTTCACTATAGTTTGGTTACACATTCAGACACTAAACTTCTAATAGTCACCACTTTGACACTGAGATTGAAATTCACACGGAAGCAGGCCTAAGTCACAGAATAAGTCTTAGCATGTTTTACCCTTATAATTGTGTAGCTGGTTCAGTTTCAAGATGTTGAAAAACAATGAGTGTCTATGAGGACCCCAGAATCGGTTTGTCTAATAACAAAATGACAACACAGATGGAACAGTGCTCCCCCACATCACACTGCGTGGAGCTGGCGTTAGGTCTGGATGCGCTGAGTCAGGACCAGGACTCATCCATTTGTTGAAGTTAGAAGTGACTAATGCATCCTGTGTCCAGGAAGCTCTCAACCTCTGGCCACCACAGGAAAGCCAGAGTACACAATTCCCTTTATATAGAGAGAAAATACTGATCGCCATGGTCAGGCGGGAAAAGGCCTGCTGGGACGGCTGCTTGAGAGTGGGAAGAATGCTGGTGGAGTCTCTTCTTCCTTGTTCTAAATACGGCAGCCCCCGTCCCCTGTACACACTGTCTTCCAAGATCCAATGGATGCTACCAACTCTCTGTATACTATATTTCTTCCTACACGCACCCCTATGATAAAGTTTAATTTATAAATTAGGCACAGTAAGAGGTTAACAACAATTACTAATGATAAAACGTAACAATTATACCCATATGCTGTAATAAAAGTAATTTAAAACTCATGAATTATTCATTTCTAGAATTTTCTATTCTATGTTTTAGAACCACGGCTGACTGTAGGTAACCAAAACCATGGAAAGCGAAACAAGAAAGCACTAAGATATTTAAAATAATGGTTATTTATGTGCATTGCTCAGAGATAATTTGCATCATGAAGTTTAATCATGTACTGTATCTCTGGGATCAGTTTTGTATCAGTCATTCTACCTATAAAGGTCAGACACCACAGCTCAGTGCTAGATCACAGGGTTAGTACAAAGGATTGGGTGCAATCCCCATTGTCCTGTACAGGTTAGGTACGTTCATCTTCCTTGATCTTGTGTTATAATCAGTGTAAACTCTGCTTGTTCTTTTTTAGAGAAAGAATGTTTCGGGAAGATATTTCTCCTCCTTCTATGTTTTCTGTTGATGAAAGAAAACAAGCCTTGGAAGAAGTAATAACCAAGACTATTCTACTGCAGATGTCTATTACACACCATCCGTCTGCAAGGGACCAGGCCAACAGTGCCGACTTTCCTTGCCCAGGGACAGCAATAGCCTGGGTTCTATGCCATGTCACCCTCCAAATTCCATGCAATTCTATGTGTGTAGGAAGAAATATAGCATGTAGAGTGTAGGATTCTGTCTGTTCATCCTGACTGCCCAGTTCAGTCATGAACTGGGATGACAAGAATGGTCTTCTGAATTTGTCTGTCTGGCATGCAATAAATGTGCTTCAGTGAGGGTTTGTAAAAGCCGAAGGTTTCTGTACTACGTGCTATACAGTACTACGCCTGTAATACCCGTGCCACTACAAGACGGTATGCAAGTGGGAACCAGGCTTGAGACTTAAAAACACAAAGACAGAGAGAGAGACACAGAGAGAGAGAGACAGAGAGACAGAGAGAGAGACAGAGACGTGGGCATGGGTCATCTTTGGTACAAGAATGCCAATGTCCCATTTACTGTACTCAGGGGCAGCTTACATAGGGATCCTTAGCCACGCCCAGCTCTCGGATCTTTCAGCTGTAGGTCTCATCAGCCTGCCATCAAGGACTCATGCTTAGAGCAGCAGCAAGCACAGGTGTTTCGCTCAGTTCACTCCAGCAGGCAAAGGGTCTGAGGCAGGCAAAGAAAGTCAAGGGGCCAGGGATCTACAGCAAGGGTTCCAGCCTAGAGATCAGGTGGTACTTTCAGGAGTTCAAAGGCTACTCAGAGAGGGAAGCAGGTTAGGAGTTCCCAAATGACCCTGCGGAAACAGTTGACCATGGCCAACCACTGACTTTCTCTCCCTTTGTTCATGTGCTCCAGAGATCCTGGACTATTCCTTTGTCTGGTCCCTTGGCGACCTAATATATGATACAGCCCTTTTATTACTATGTTGAATGTGTTCCTAGAAGTCACAAAGCCATGAAGTAATTTCACAGAGAGGCAAAGTGGATTTGCTTACCAGATGATAAATATCTATGCTGATAACGAGAATAGATTTATGTTTCCAGAAAGGCATGTGATGGAACAGAGAAGGTGCTGTGGCAATTGGAGCCATGTACTTACAGTAATGAAAACTTCCTGAGATCTCTTTCAGGCAAATGCAACATGCTGAAAATTAAGGATGCAGAGGTTTTGTTTGTTTTGAGGTTTTAAGGTCCATCAGAAAAACAAGGGAGGGGTTTTAAACTGAAGGTGTGATTCCAAGTTAAGCATCTGGAAGGGTCTCTTCAGTAGAAGACTAATTAACAAAGTATTCAATGTCTGGAAGGAATTAACAGAATAGTCCAAGGAGGGCTTCAACTCTCTGCCAATCTCCTCAGAACATGCCAACTCTCCTCAAGTCCTTATGGCCATCTCTGAGCTTATTCCATGAGTACAAACTTTGGGGGGCATTCCCAACATCTCCAGGATAACCAGTCATTTATCAAGAATGGTTTAGAAGAGCAATGTGGGGAATAGTAAGGGGCTTTAACCACACACACAGCAAGTGGGGAGCTAGAAGCTTGCTCAAAGTCTTCTTAGTAGAAAGATAGCAACTGCTCTTTCCACTGTGTGTCTGGAGAGTAATGACCTAGACAGCACCTGTCAAGTCAATTGTGAGGTCTCTTTAGGCCTAAGGCATAATGTGCCTGATCACGTAGTCTTAGATTTGAAATTAAGCAGTCAACCTCAGGTTTAAAAGGTACACGGATAAGAAATATGAGTTGTCATAAAGTTCTCAACATCAAAGTGTCCGAGTTCAAATCTTCTCTTGGTGGGACCCAGCACAGAAAGAGCTATAGAAGCAACTGCTTAAAGCAACAGGGCCTCCAGGACACCACTCCCATGCCCTGAAGTGAATGTTCCAGCATTACCCCACAGGAAGAGAACTGGGGAGGAGCAGAAGGAATAACCTGGAAAATGCACACATGGGATGGAGAAAGGGCAAAGGGGATACTTGACCAAGGTCCAAAGAAAAGAGACACTCTGATGGTCAGCTTTCCTAAAAGGTTGCCATCAACTGAGATGTCTACCCACCTCTGTCATTTCTCTCTTATTTTTTTCCCAGTTAGTTTTGAATTCATGAAAGGAAGAAGGGGGTGTATTTGTGAGCCTCCCAAATGCCTGGCCCCTCTGTTAATATAAAGAGGGAGGCCGAGTGATCCTCAGTAATAATGTAAACAAATGCTACCACCGCCAGTCTGCACTGGCACTCTTTCTTCCCATCTGTAGGACACCCCCCCCCCCCCCCGAATCTCTTTCTATCTGAAGTCTGAGCAAAGCAGCCACCAATAACCCAGCAACCTGAAGCATTTCCTTTTCATTACTTTGCATACTGGTCATTGGCTATAGTACTTTCTGAAAAATTCCTTCTTACTTTCCTTAGTCAAACAACTTATCTATGGTCATTATTCTCATTCATTCATTCTACAAATATTTAATGAGTAGCTTATAACTCTCAAGGGGAAAGGGGCAGCACTTTGTTTAAGAACTGTCTCTGAAATATTAAAGTTCTCAGAATAATAATAATAATAAAATAACATGAGCTTTACTGAGAAGATAACAGTTTTGCCTTAGTATTTGGAAGGAAAGGGATTTCAAAGCTCCAAGGTCTCCAGAAATAGCAGGCCATGCATCAGTTAAAGGCTGTGACGATCTCTTATTTCATACGATGGCTACAAACCTTTGATATTATTTGGAATCCACAGATGTCCATGAATTCTATACAAAAGCCCCATGGTATACACCACCACTACTGTCTTGAACACACTATCAAGGAGAATACATTTGTACTTCGTCCATCTCAATAAAAGATGTTCATAAGGTATCAGAGTGCTTAGTGATACAGAGAAGGAGCTGGGAAAACTTATTCTGGCCATGAAATTCTATGAAGTCCTAGTCAGTAACCAGCTGTTTTTGGTGACAGGAATTCTAAGTATCAGTCGGCAGAAGCAAAATTAAGAAATGGAGGAATGGAAAGTAAGAATTCAGGTAATGACAAAAAGTTCACACTCTGAATCAGAGGAGGAGAAAAACACACACATCATGGTTGGTTATGGAGCCTGGGGAGATAAAGACTGACGAAATGGATAGATATTCCAAGGAAATGCAGAAAAGAGAAGAAATCATAACCAATCCATTACTTGTTTCCTTCCATTTGCTCTGTTTTGCCCTCTGCTTTTCCTTTCTGTTTTCTTAGGACCTTTGGGGGAAGCAGATTGGGTTATAAACCAGGTATTAATCAGAGGACCTAAATGGGCCAGTGTGGAAAGATTAGCAGCAGCATCCATGTGTGGTGCTGGGCTAATCCCACCTTGGAAGGGGTCCTGTGTTGGCTATGGCTCCCAGGAAGCCCACAGGATGGCCGCCCACCAGCTCTGTGAGCTGAGGATCATCACCTGGCCTGCTTTGAAGGTAGGGTTTACCATCATCAGACCACCCAGGAACTGAAGGGACAGGCAAGCCAGCTAAGTTTCAGGGAGATAGCCAAGACACATGGAGGAGGATTACAGAACAAAGAGATCGCCTTATCTGTCAAATCCACATACAAGCCAACACAGACAGGAGGAAACGCAGTGTGTGTTCATGGGGTTTATGGATTGGAACCTTTTCAAGTTTTTGGAGGAAATCACACAGTGGTAAAGGAACAAAATGTAACTTCAAACTCAGACCCAGGAAGGAAAGAGGATTAACATTTGCTGTATTTGCTGGCTCTGGTTCTTGGGGAGAAATTCCTAGAGACAGGACTCAGGATTCTACTTGTTAGACACAGTATGCCGATGACTGTCATCAGGGGAAGATTTCTTCCTTCAGTAATTACTGGCCTTCACTCTCTCCTCTCATCCTTATCCAAACTGGATGTATGTCATCAATGCCTACATGGGATACCACTGTAATATCACCCCACACACATCTGGACTCCAAAAAAAAAATAACATTCTGAAATTATTATTTATATTCAGAAGAAAATGTATTTTTTTTTTTTTGATGGATAGGCGTAAGGTTGGTGCTGGGAGAGAAAGGAAAGAGGACAGTCACAGAGTCACTGGAGCATACAGAAGAGTTGCAAGCAGAGATTGGAACAGAAAGATCTGAGAGCAGTCATAGATCCTGGGAACCTAACGATTCAAGAGTGCTGGTGGAAGGGTGACCCTGCTGGCCCGGGCATGCTAGACTACCCGGGCTTGTCTTGGGGAAATGTGTTCACTGCTTTGGGAGTAGAGTGCTCAGTCCAGTTCTTACATCCAGAAACTTCTTGAGGGATGGCAACCACTACTACTCACTAATCCACCACAGACAGACAACACCTGCTTTGTCTTCGAGGAAAACATACAGGCAAGACAGACTTGTTAAGAGCAAGTCAGATGAACTACTTGTCTTCCTGTTCCTAAGTCTGGCCTTGGTAAAATAACTAGAGAAAACTATGCTCCAGAAATTCATATAACTATAGTGAAGACATGAGTTCATCCAGGTCAAATGTTCAAAACATTGCAGGGCACACGATGCACAGCAGTGGGGAACAAGAGGAGGAAGAAGAGGAGGTGGCAATTTATGTGCTGGGTCACACTTGGCTGGGTTATACGTTCTAGTTATTTGCTCAACTATCAGTCTCAACATCTTTGTGATGATTTTTTTTGTGTGTGTGAGAATAACATCAAAATCAACAGATTTATGAGACCAGTTGTGCTCCATAAGAAGGACAAGTTTCATCTAATCAAAGCCCTCAGGAAAACACAGGTTGGTGTCTCCCAAGGCAGAAGGAATTCTGCCAAAGTACATCGTTTAAATTAGAATGCAACAGCAACTTTCCTTGGGTATCCAGCTTGGTAGCCTACCCTGTGGATTAGATATACTAGTCCCCACAGCAGTGTGAGCCAATTCAATAAAACCAATTGATTGATCAATCTATTCCTGATTTCGATGTTATTGTTTTATAATTTTAACACTAAGGAGACTGTGCAATGAGAGAGAACAATATTTCTCAAAAGTGCAGCTTAAGCCCCTTTTCTGGAGCAAGAGTCCTGTTAGGGAAGGCTCCTGTGTAACTGCAGAATGTCAAGAGGAGCTATTATTGCACATCTGCCTTTCTCCTTTCTAGCAGAAAACAGCTACCAGTGCTCAGTTACCACAAACTTAAGGAACACTCTGATTTTTGGTGCTAGTATGAGGCAAAGATCCTTATACTTAATTGAGCTAATCACATAAAGGAACAAAAGAACCCCATTCTTCAACTGAGGGGAGAAAGGTCCTTGTTAGTTCTCATCTTCCCTTTGCTCAAGAACTCAGATCTTTTCGACACTAATGCTTGTTCCCTTAAAATTGATACATGCATAGGAAACAATTTACAGATATCTGTAAATTGAAATGCAACATCCAAAGATAAGAAATCCACCTTCTGCACCTGGCTCCACATAGGCTGTGCCTCTCAGGAGACAAAGAAATGGTCACCATCTTTCTCTCAGTTCCACAGATGAATACCTTGTACTCTTTGTTCAATCTGTGCTTCTGGAAACATCTGACATGGGGGCTGTTCCTGCTGGATTAATGAGACACTTTAAATGTGAGGGGCGAAGGCTGTACTTCTCTCATTGTCTGTTCATGGCACTAATAAGAACCACTTTGCAGTTGTCAGTTTCCTATTGGGATAATGCTAAGGTTTTAAGAGTCCATAAAAGCTTTATATTTGAGTCTTGTTCCTAAATGATGACTCTATTGTTCAGGCGGGGCCCATAGCACTGAGATTATAGCTAGATCTGTGGCACCATATTGAGTGAAAAGCTAATTTCAGAGAATTCTCCTTGACAAAATGCTAAGACCGGAGACTTCTCAGGACCTTGTCTGCCCAAATGCACATGTCACATCTGCTAAGTCAGGTAACCTGGATTCTCTAGAGCTTCTGCACACTTGAATGGCAATGCCTGGGGTGTGTGGATGCTGTCACATCTAACCCACTTACCTCTGTGACCAGCGAGCATGTTATGCATACTCGGTGATGATACAGAATTTTTCTAATTACCACCACGGTATCAAAAATCATCATCTGTATCACACTGTTCCTCCTAAGGGCCAGAGACAGCCAAACTATCTTTGATAGAAGCACAGTTTGCCACTTTGTCCCCTATCACGAAGCATCTGCTAAGGAGCCTTCTATGAGACAGGTGTTAAAGATATAAAGCTTAATTGACTAATCTGTCCACACCATGAGCAGGTGACTGTCTACTGGGGACTGAAGCAGAGTCCGTGTCATGTTTACTTTAAGACATCACTCTCCCATGAAGCAGACACAGACTAAGTGCCTACTACAAGCTAGGATTTAATGATGAGTTTATGTCCTAGATGGCAAGGAAAGGAGAAAGTCAAAGAGGACAGAGAAGAAAAATAATGAACAAGAATCTTATAAAAACAAGAGTGAAGTCAACCACAAGTGACCTTTGGAATTATTTTAGCTATGATGACTCGAAATTCAATAGTTGATCAGAGAGTCTAAATTAAGAGAGCAGGTCCATGGAGAACTTTGAGAAAGATGTTCATAGAAAAAAAGAAAGTACAAAGCTTACAAGCAGACATAAGGTGAGCATGTTGGAGAATAATGCCACTGACTTACACAGATGACCACCTTGATAGAGAAGGAATCAAGGAAAGTTGCTTAAGTGGACTTTGCAGCAACCATTGCTCCTACTCCTCCTAGAGCCCCACATTCTCATCAAAGAAGGTGCACAGCTGATTACAGCCCCCACAGTCAACCACCTGGCCTACCAGCAGGTTCTGAGAGAATACCATCTGAGCTCCCTTCCCAATAGTTCCTTTGCCCCGAGAAGTAATCAGATGTGGTTCAGGAGGAAATCTCAGGAGAGACCCTTCTGTCTCTTTCTGTTTTAGAAGAAGATGGGCCTTCTCAGCAGCCCAGTTATTTCAGCTGCCCAGATAAGTCTAGACTCATCCTACTCAGCAGCACGGTTACTTTGGCTGTCCAGGTAAGTCTAGACTCTTCCTACTCAGCAGCACAGTTACTTCAGCTGTCCAGGTAAGTCTAGACTCTTTGCACTCAGCAGCACGGTTACTTTGGCTGTCCAGGTTAAGTTTAGACTCTTCCTTCTCAGCAGCACGGTTACTTCAGCTGTCCAGGTAAGTCTAGATTCTGTACTCAGCAGCATGGTTACTTTGGCTGTCCAGGTAAGCTCAGCATGCCCCCAGCTCGTTGACCAAGCATCACCATGCATCAAGCTGAAATGATCAACTCGCATTCATTGATATGTTTTAGGTCTTCAATGTCTTCTAAAGACCCCTAGTTACGATTCATGGAAAACTATTAGGAAGTAGAAATCTCTTGAGGTAGGGTGGCAAGGGAGGTCTTCCAGTCATGGTGAAGTATTTTCATATGGGATAAGAAGACCCAGTCCTTTAGTCTTTCTTGTTTCCATACCCTGGTCACAGAAGAAATTTCTCTCAGCACAATGTACTGCCTTGCCACAGCCCAAAGTCAATAAGGTTAGGTGACTGTAGACTGAAACCTTCACAGCTGTAATCAAAAATACACCGTTTCTATGTTGTCTCAGTTATTATAGCATCAGAAAGCTGGCTAAAAAACTCAACTGCCTATTCTTAGTTAGGGTTTCTACTGTTATGGTAAAACACCATGACCAAAAGAATCTGGGGGAGGGGAGTTGTTACTGATAGCTTGTAGTATATTATCCAGGGCAGTAACTCACTGCAGGAACCTGAAAGCAGAGGCTATGGAGGGTGCTGTTTACTGACTTGCTGGCTCATGGTTTGCTCAGCCTGGCACGCAGGACCACCAGTCCATAGATGGCTCTACTCAAGAGGGTCTAGGCCCTCTCACATCAATCTCTAATTGAGAAAATGCATTACAGATGTGCCTTACAGGCCAGTACTATGAAAGCATTTTCTCAACTGAGGTTCTCCCTTTCCAAAAGACTCTAATGTGTACCAAATTGACATAAACACTAGCTAGCATACTGACCGTATGCCAAGTCAGTGGAGAAGAGAAAGGATCCCCAGGTATCCAAGATGCAGAAAGTAGAAGGTATGGAACCTTACCCTTACCCTGAACCATCCTCCTTCAACATCACCGTGACAAACATCAAGAGACAGTGACACTCCTACTTCCGGATTTAGGCCCCAGTATATAACCATTTAGAAAATGAAAACCCCAAAACTACTGTAGATAGTCATAAAATGTATATTCCTAAAATATGCACATAAAAGAATGGAGTTTAAATGGAATTATCATATAACAGTGAAGGGGGCAATATCCCAACTCTACATCATGTTACTAAATAAAACATCCAGGACAAAGTATAGATTACACCTTTTTGAGTCATTTACCCCCATTTCTATTCCACCCCAAATACTACAGGAGAATGAGCATGCCCGCTCCAATCCACTGGTAGTGAGAGGCTGAGGTCTGAGTTGCTCTGATTCCTCTAATACCTTCCTCCTGTGAGCTCAGACTGACCCCAAGCATCCTGGGGCCCCTTTCCTCCTCTCTGTGCCGCAATGAACAGATGCCAGCAGCAGTAGTTTCAGTCTTTCTTCTCCCTCAGATCTGGTCCTCTGCTATCAGCAGGGAAGGTGATGCAGGTGAGGCTCATCCTCCAAACAGCCTCTAGCTGACCCTTTAGCCTCCTTTCGCGGGCTTTTATAGACAGCTCAGCTCCTAAGGCTGGTGTAAACAGCCATTACAGAAGCCATTCCTCCTCCACAGGAAGCCGACTTCCTAGAAGATGCTTCGGGGTCCAAAAACAGAAGCTGTCAACAAAAACTTCACCAGTGCAAGGCACTTATCGGAAATTGTGTGAAGTACATGACAGGGGGACAGGCCACACAGCAGCAGAACTCCGAATGTCACTCTAAATATGCATGCTGAATGAATTCTACAAAAGACAAGATATGTGCACAGCCAAGTGACTAAATCCATACAGGTAGAAATTCTTCAGTCCCCTTTCATGATATTCTAAACATTTAACAAAAACTCAATCCCACGAAATCTGAACCCTTAGTGTGGGCTCCTCCACAGCCTACCTAACACAGCCCATCTTACTCAGGGCCATAACCCAGTCCACTACTCAGGGCCATAACCCAGTCCACTACTCAGGGCCATAACCCAGTCCAAATGTTAGATTTGCCGCTAATGCCTTCCTTGAAGGCAGAAAGGTTTTGCTTAAGAACAAGGAAAGCAGCTTACTTTTCTAACTCTCAGTGACTTGAAGGAGTCCCCTCTAGACTGGTCTGAAATGCAAAGCTTCACAATGTGGGTTCCCCATTCTGGGAAGGACCTCGAGCTGTCTGTACTCTGGATGCTACCTCTTCTACAAGGAGGGCCTGGCCACCCACGACCTGCACTGCGGGGTCTCCACAGAACCCAGCAGGTTTTTAAAAGCACACCTATAACCAAGGCTGACATTACTCTCTAGGTCCCCCATCCTCCACATGCTGCGGCACATCCTTCTTTCTGGAGTACTGTTGAGGAACCTACTTAGCATTATATGCAAAAAGCTCAGATCTTTGGTATTTTGTTCTGTCCTACTTCATTTGTAACAAGGAAACTCAACAGAGGAAGGATGTTGGGGTACAAAAGAGGAATCAGGTGCCCGCACAGAAGGACAGATTCTCTTCTGAACCCCAAATGGGAGTTCTCAGAGATTCTGCTTACCTAGTACCTAGAGAGAACAAAAATTCTACAAGCAGAGTCCTTGGAAACCCAGGAGTGAGTCACTAGCATGCAGCCTCCTCCCCCAGTCTCAGACCGCAGTCCACACAGAATTAAACTCATGCTGCCGACACGGTGCCAAGAACCTGTGTATTTTCTAGATGTTCATCACAGACATGAGACAATGCGCACAGCAATGAAGACACTAACAACCCTGACTTGATTAGCACACATTGTATACATGGATCAAATTATCACACCATGCCAGGGAAAACGCTCAATTAAGATAATAATAGCTAAGAAATAAAATAACACATTGTTATATACACAACAAAAACCCAAATCCTAAAATTTGCTCATACCACAACCAAGCCCCACAACTGCAGAATAATGCAAAGAAAACGAGGAGAAGAACCCAGCAGCATTCCTATCCAGTCCCTCCACCATAAAACTGTACCTGGAAAAACACAAGTGGAGACACGACAAGGATTAGTTGAAGTTTCTGAGCATGGCTGCAGATTCACACCTGCTCATTCCAGGAAACAGGATCTACCTGGCAAAGTCTGATTCTACTTATGAGGTTGTGCCACACAGATGTATGGGGGTAGGCGGATCAGACAGGTTGGGATTTATTCTCTTGGCTCTGCTACTTTCAAGTAACCTGGAGCATGCAACTTAGTCTTCACAGTCCTCATCAGCAAAAGGAAAATAACAGCACCAAACCGATGGGGCTATCTAGAATTGAGGGAGATAATGGCATACAAATGTATTTAACACATCCTTGCACGGTATTTTACTGTAAATTTTGTTTTCTTTGAGACCCCTAAAAGGAAAGAGGAAAAACTCTAGAGAAGTATGTTAACTCTACTTGGTGTATGAACGTTATAAGCAATCACAGGCATCTCTACAACCCTTCTACAATTCTTAAAAGACTGCTTCAGACATCAAATAATATAACAATGTATACACACCACCATACAATAACCATACTCAGATTCTGCATCCTCTCTAGTACTTAAAAAACCACATCCACTCCTATATTGTCCCTAGCCAATCACAAAAAAGAATATAAAGTCTAGCATTAACAATTTGATGTATCAGGGACAGACAACATGTTACTAATGGAATAACATCAGCTACCCCTTAAGCACAAGAGGGACCACCTCAGCTGAGCTTGAACAAAGAATAACATGATCCATCCTGCAGAAACATGAGCTATAACCTAACAGCAAATCAAATGGGTCATTGCCCTACTTCTGCATCCTACAGGGATTTCTGCATTTGTGATTAGGTTGTTGATTGATGGTGTTTTGGGCTTTCTTTTCTTAGCCTGTCAAAAGGGAGAAAACTAGTTAAAGGAAACTGGACGAGCTATAGCGAATAGTTAAAAAGAGATTCCAGGAGAGGAAGAATGAAAATATGACATTTTGCAACTGAATAAATATGTTTTGTCAAAAGAGATATAAAGTCACTGAATCCCATATGTGAGAGACTAGGGCGTGGGAGACAAACATTTGGCCTCAGGATGAACGATGACAGTCACACTAAGAACAATGAAAATAATGTGGCTGAATAAAATGTAACAGGATTTTTTTCCCATTGTCAACAAGTTGCTCTGTTCATGAAATCATTTTGCCGTAGACTCTCAAGAAAGAAAGATTTTTCATTGGATCAAATTCATAGATGAAGATATAGCCATTAAGCTAGTCAAATATTTCAATTTTGCATAATTATAATAGAAGAATCAGACTTATAAACAAATATGATTATTTAAAACTGTATGTAATTCATGTTTCTAGCCCTAATCACAAGAATTTTAAAAATACACGGTCTCTCGACAACAATGGAAGTCTACTTTGTAGAAAGAAAACTAATACTCAAGAAATGCATGCATAAACATAAATCTGTGTTTCTTATTATGTAGTCAAATAGAACTACTTCAATGAGAGATCCAGCTTCCTTATTGATCAGAAATGAACTGATGTCTAGAATTCTAAGAAATATTATGTATTTTATAGTTTAACAATCCTATGTTCTGACTGCAATGATGTACTTATCCTTACACAAATGATAATTCTTCTCAAATGGTTTTCAAGCAAAAACTGTATGACTGTGCTTGAGAACATTTCAACTGCATCTGACTAGGGGGTGTTTGCAGTGACTGATCTGTGTAAGGCACACGAGTGGAAAGGTATAAAACACACATGTGTAGGGAGACTAGGGAGAGGCCAATTCCACAATTGGTCTAAGTTTATTAGGAATCACTGCTGTGTCACAGCGACTTCTGGCTTTTTCTGCAAGCCCAGAACTGGCGGAGTTCCCTGGAGTGACCGAAGAACAAACAAGCCATGCTAGCTTATCTTGTTTACAGAGCAGGATGTGTGAGTTTGGTCTCCTTCCTCCACATCAACAAGATCTTCACTCCAAAATCCACTGGGTTGTCTCATCTCCACCATGGACATAACTTGCCTGTCCCTGCCCTGCCCTGTCCTGTCTTGTCTTTTCTCCTTTCTCTATCTTCTTGTCCTATACACTAGGAGTTTTAAGCTTTACTAGGAGAATAAAGGTGTTTTTTTGAATGTGGGTACTGCCGTGAAGTAGATTCTTTACCACTCCTGAACACAAACAAATCCCAAAAGTCAAAAAGTAAATTCTACCAACAGAGTCAGCAATGTCTTTTGATACACATTTTGCATTCTATAAATTCAGGGAAATTCAGACTGTGATATAAAAAAAATGCATTCAATTAACAACTGGCAATTCTGACAGTTCCAGAGAGAAGACACTGCTAGAATGGGCAACATTGCTCAATGGGTAAAATGTTTGCTGCACAACCCTGACAGCCTGAGTTGGGTTCCTGAAACCCATGGTAGAAGCAGAGAGCTGAGTCCTGAAAGTTGTCCTCTGACTGACACATACTCTTTGGCATTCATGAACCCATACCTCACCACATACCACACACACACACACACACACACACAACCACAATAGCAGCAGTAATTGAGAAAGTGAAAAAATTTCAAAAGAAGATACTGTTTACATTGTTCTACACTGGGTTATGCAGTAGGGCTCATCTGGCTTGTAAGTATGGAAGGAGAGGCTCTATATAGTTCTGTAAAGAATGGTGGCATAAATGCACCAATTCTGAAATCTCATTAACGTGTTAACAAGGTAATAGTGTAATACACAAAACATCGTCTAGATTTTCAGTGTTTAGAAATGTTTCAATTATCACCAAGGTGATGTAATAAAATGAGGACAATAAAATATAATTAAACATTAATTACAGAAACTATCAAAAATAATTGATTTGTACAAAGCAAAGCATTCCTGTTTTTAAAAAAAAGTAGCTGATGGATAATAAAATATATACAATACTCCATCCTCTAGATGTAATTATTCCAAGGCAGCAATTAAATTTATAGAAAACTGTTAAGCTTCTTCTGTGATTCTTTACTACTAAGAACTCAAGGCATTTTCATGGAATTGCTTCCAAAAAAGTTCTTATGATTGTTTAACAGGAGGCACAGCCATAAGCTCAAATATGTGTTTTATAAATAACAAAAAAAAAATTCATGCTCCTACGATCCTCTGCATGTGTTGCATTTCTGGTTCCCACAAGACCATCTTCTGCTCTGGTTAGAAATGTTTAATTCCCGTCTATCCGAGTCTGAGCACACTTTAATAGCAAGAGAAAATAATTTCAATGCAAAAATAATGTTCTGCAAAGCAAATGGTAGAGTATTTTTAATAATAATTATCATGCCAAGATTTTTATGCCAGTTTGTTTCCTTAACATTTAAGCAAGCAGGACCAGGCCATAAAATCATTCCAGAGTCCTTATGGGAGGCATTAAGTTTTTTTAGAGGGCATAAAAATCACCCCTTTGGATTTTTTACAGCACACTCAGAGTCCAGAGAATTCTCTACAGATAGGCAGCTGTGAACATAAGCTTTTGTACACTGCTGCTGGAAGTAGAGGAGGCTACAAATATTAAATACCTTGATAAGTTTTAACCACTGTAAAATGAAGAAAGCTTTAAGCAAAATAGATGCACATAAGAACATCAATGGCAGACCAAATGACGTCTGAGAACCACACTGTGTGTTAGTGTGCGTACATAGAACAGCCACGGAAAACCACTTACATTGCAGTTTCCCCTTTGTTTACTTTTTTGCCTTCAAACGATGTTTGAGAGTCTTTTGCTCTACCAGGATATTTTCATTATACAAAATGATGGGGACCGTCATATTTCCCTGGGCTCAAGTCATGTCCTCTGTTCACATTCACATCTCCCTCATCCTCTTTTGCACCTTGCTGCCCCTCCCAATGGTCTTCTCTCTCATGAATGGTACCTCTTTCCCTCGAATGTCTAAATTGTGTGTGTGTGTTGAAATCTTGTTCATCATTTGAAAGAAAGATACAATACATTATTTTAATCCAAAGTTACCTCAAACACAGTGAGAGTAGCAGTCAATTATGGAAAGAATCAATCTATGAACATCTGTCGAGGAAGAAAGGAAGGGTGAGAGACAGGACAAAGGAAGGAGACGCTGCAAGCAAACACCAAGGCCATCCTTTGTTGATGTCAGGGGGAGCCTGGATCCTAGGATGAATGACTACTTCCTGAAACAGAGCTCCACAGAAAGGAGACATAAGTTACAATATGAAAAGCCACTAACTGGGGAGTCTGTTACTGCAAATGTCCAGGCCGCATAAGCCCACTGAGTGAAGCCTACCATCTCCTAGATAAAAGCAAATTGGAGCTGGAGGATCTGATTCTGAACCAGTACAAGTTCCCTTGGCCTGCAAAAGCCTTGCTTTCACAGTGAAGGAAATGCAAACGACTTGGCAGCATTCCTTAAATATGCCAGATTCTGACAAGTCAAAATTAGAACACTAAGGAAATTCCAGAGACACGAGTGCTCAGCATCCATCTCCATTCGTGACAGCACACCCAGCATCCCTAAGAAAGAGGCCGGACATTATTCCTGCGGTGTGCAGTCTCAGCAAGGCGGTTCTGAGTGAAATAGGAGATTGAATAGGGAACGACAGACTCCCAGACATTACAAAACTCACCACTGCTGCCTTGACTGAGAAGTTTCAGTTCTACACCTTAAGAATTACAATGTATAAGAGGTCAAGTGTACAGCAAAATACTCTAAGTACCTACTCACACAGACTATAAAATTCACAACTACAGAAGATGGCAGAAACAGGTAAGAGTGGTAGTCGATAAATACTAGGCAGTTAAGAGTCTGGGCCGAAAGACAGCATGCACAGTCTTGAGTATGTAATTTAAATAGGAGTCTACATCACATTCATTAACTGCAAAGATACCTTTCCAATCGTGGGGTGGGGCCACAGTTGTGCATGTGGGCCTGTGCATTATTACACAGAAAGCAATTATCTGCCTTAATGCATGTGGACCCTGCCTCCCAAATGTGAAAAAGTATTTGCATTATTCTTTAAAAAATTTTCACTCATGAACAAAAAGGTTGCATGTAAAATAAGTGAAAAAAAGAGTAATCCAGCGTGATACTTCTCTTAGATTCGCCTCCATAGACAGCCAAATGAGAAAGAATATATATATATATATACATATATATACACACACATACATACATATATGCATATATTGGTGGGACCAAGGAGGGTAGAAGGAATAAAAGAAAGGTGAGCTGGTACATTCCTTAATAAGATAAAGAAGATGTGATGAACCACAAAAGCACCAGCTTTCTGGTATTGAGCCTCCGTGGAGAGAGTTCTTGGGGCAGCACTGCCTCCTAAGATGGGCTGGAGTTTTAAGGGGACCAAGGAGACTTTTCATGTTAGTAAGATTCAGCTAAAATAATTTGGAACTGACAATTAAGTACCAAATTGTTGGGGCGTCAAGATTTGTGATAGATCAAAGTCTATCCCAAAACAGAATGTGGGACAGGGGACTGCCCTTGTTCTGGCGTGCAACCTCCCAGCATCTGATGCCAGGCAGAAGGTGTGTCTCTGCAAGGTAGGCCATGGCCTCTGAGCAGGCAGGAAGGCTGCCAAGAAGACTCAGCGCTGAGCCACCTTAGCCATACAGTCAATGCTACTTGGGCTCGTGGATGCTCAGAAAATGCCTCACTGACTTGAGTCTCCTCCACCACCATCCAACTATCCAAACAAGGAGACTCACCCAGAAGGAAGGCCGTGACTGGTGTGCAGTACCCTACCTCTGCATAAAAGGATATTTTGAGGTCCATGCGTATGTGTCAAGGGGGATGCTGGCCAAAGAAAAGCCAATAGAAAGACAAAGTTTTATAAGTGTTGACAATCTTAGGGAAGGTAGCTAGACAGCCTGGGGAAAGTAATGCAAGTAAAAAAAAAAAAGTTATTCTTAAAAATTCTGAATGTCCCTGGCACAATTCTACTTGATAAATATTTACTAAGCAACTTCCATGTGGATAATCCTGTTACCAGTCCCAATACAAGCACACACCAAGTTTGACAAGAAACAGTCCCTTTCCTTAGAGAGTCTGCAATGAAGTGATGGAGGGGTCAAACAGAGGAAAGTAATGAGTATCAAGTAGGCCTTTGGGAGGACAAAGCACCACTAGGTCTGACCTGCAGGCAGGCACGACTGCATTTTCCTAGGGAATGTTTTTGAAAAATGGATAGTATTCAGAGAACCAGACATTCTTTTTTGCTTTTTTAAAGAGAAGTCAAGAAATAAAAATACTCTCAAGAATGGGACAATTAAGTAGTCAGTAGAGAATAAAATATACAGAGGGCCACAGAATGACAAGAAAAATCTAGCTTTGCCAGGGAAATAGGATATAACAATAATAAAAGGTTCACATGCATAAGACATCTTTCTAAGGCATACCTGCATTCATAAACAAATCCTACGACATTAATAGAGTGCTCTCCTTATACAGTCAGGAAAGCAAAGACCACAAAAACAGACCTTCCTCTTAAGGTCTCCCTCCTAAGAAGCACTTTTGGTCCATCACTAAGTGCTCAGTAGCAGAATGTTGACTGTTCTTTCAGACACACGCACTTATATTTTACAGTGTACAGCATAAATACATATGGCATCATTATTAGCATTGTTATCCTGAGAATCAGTCACATATTTCTCCCTTTTCTGTTTGTAAACAAAGTCTATTCCTGCTAATGCATGTTTGTAATATGTGCTTTGGGTTTTTATTTTTATTTGTGTGTGTGTGTGGGGGGGGGTGTGTGTGCACACACACAGGTTCCCACAGGCCAGAAGAATGTGTTGGAGTTAACAGATAGCTGTGAGGCCTCCAACCTGGGTGCTGGGATCCCAGCTGGGGCCTCCTCCAGGGACAACAAGTATGCTTAACCACTGAGCCGCCTGACTATATCCTTTCCGCTTTTACTGTTTTGCTGGGATGCTAAGGATCAAATCACAGGATCTTTTATGTACTAAGTAAGTGTTGTACCATTGAGCTATGGGCTCTCGATTTTTCAAGACAGAAAATTAATCCATAGTCCTTTCTAGCCTCTAACTCTCGATCCTCCGGCCTCAGCCTCCCAGCTGCTGATCCACACCAACATGCCCACCTGTTCCCCATTCTAAAGCCTCTGCGAGCTTTACAGGGCACCTTCTCCTGCCCCACTCACATGAAATCTAGTGAAACTAACAGTTCCCACAGTGGAAAAAACACAGCAAAGGGTTACTGTATATTTTGCTTGCTGTTACATTCAAAATATCTGTAAGATATTTCCTTGAACAAAATATGATCAATATCTGTTTCCTTGTAAAATAAACTTAATTTATGCAGATTAAGCCAGAGCAAAACAATGTCTTTTTGTTTCCTTGTTTATCTACTACTTGAGATGATCCACAGCACTGTTGAAGTAGCTCTGGCAAGATAAACCTAAAAGTTTATCCTAAAGAAACAAAAAACCCAGTAGCATTAATTTCTGGTCAGTCACTCCTCTACCGTCATCTTGAAAATGATAACAATAAAATAATGCTAACATGGTTGGTGTCCACTGTGACTTTTAGGCTCAACTAGAAATATCAGGTCATACACACCTTAACACACCCTTAGCTGTTGGAAGGAAAGCGGGCTTCCTGAGACTTCATTTAACATCACGAATTTACAGTTCTTTTTTATGTTTACTGAGAAAACCATGAGCACCATATGGACTGACTCAGGGATATCCTGCTGGGATGTTGCATTTTCTCAGCAATATGCTAAGTGTGCTCTCCTTACAGCAACCCCAAATGCCTTCCTTCCTATTAAAACCATGACCCGACAACCAAGCCTGCCCTCTAGATGCCCTGTCCCTTTGCTTTTTCTTCCCTTGATCCTCCCATGGGAACAGGGGCTTGGGGCAGCTAGCAAGAGGCAGCTACGGGTTCCAGGTTAGAATAGAAAGAAATACCTAAGAGGAAGACCTTTCCAGTCCAACATGCCAAGAGCATCTGGCTCTACCTCTGCCAGCCAGTCACCTTTAGGCCTGGTGGTTTTCATTCTGGCTGCCAAAGCTGTGACCCACTTTCATAAAGCCCTGTGATTCTGAGTCCCCCACATCCCCCCTTGCATGTGATGAGCTTACTACCTGCATCAAAATGAGAACCCCACCGAGCCAGGGAGACACCTGCTCAGCTTTCAGTCGCTGCCTTTGGGTTCTCAGTCAGCATGTGAGAGGATACTCAAAGTCACCCATTTCCCAGGGGTACCCCAGAACCTGCTTCTCAGTGCCCTCCACTGAGGTAAAGCAGGGCCTAAGATGACTTGGGCCATGGTGCCCTGCTCTGAGATACCATTTCCTAGTTTGATATTTTAGTCTACCACCCAGAGGACTTGTTCCCCTGAACAGGGGCACTCTAACTACTGCAAACCTGTGGTTATGAACTGCTGGAGTCAGACTGAGACATATTGATCTCCCCTCCCCCGGAGCCTGGGTATTTCCTGCTTGTATCACCCGGCAATTAATCATATGTTGCCGTGAGACATCTGCGGCTTCACTTTGCCATTTCCGTGGCTCTTTGTTCCCGGCTGGCCAATCCACTTGACATAAAAAGGTTGGGGAGATTCCGTGTCTGTGTTTTTCATGCGTTAATACAAACTCGGCCTTAAAGACATGGATAGATCTGCAGACTCCTGATCTAACCCGAATGGTGTAGAATGATTCCTCTTTGATAACCCTACAAGGAAACCCTGGAGATAACACAAAGGGCAAACTAAATCTGAACAACAGAAAGGCAAAAGACAAGTTGTCTGGGATGCTGGGATAGGGGCAGGGGGTGCAGTAGGCTTCTTACACTTGCCCAGGAAGTAGAACAAGGCAATCAAGACCTGGCATTCTGAAACTCACAGTCTATAGCAACAGGGTGGGGACATCCTAGGTAGGGATATCCCTTCTATAGACTGGGAAAGAATCCCAGGTCAACACCAGAACCATAAGAGGCACGGATCAATAATCACTTGACTGTCAAAAATGAGTCAGAAGAGAGAGATCAGCACCAAAGCACTACAGCAGGGGGTCGGGCACCAGTACTAGACCTAGCAATGCTTGTCTTGTCCACCAGGCTTGAGCTACCACATGGCAGCTAGGCACCAAAGAATGGAATCACCGCATCATCCAACTCAGAAAACATTTCTGATTCATGTCCTCCCACACACTGAGACCTCACTTGTCCCATCCGGAGGCCTAGTGGGATCAGCTTGGGAAACTCCTTCCTCCTTTGTTGACAGAGTTTTCAGTCCTGCCTGGTTCCCTTAATCGTTAAGTCCAGAAGAAATCACACAAAGGTCTATATTAGTTATAAATTGATTGGCCCACTAGCTCAGGCTTCTTATTAACTCTTATAACTTTTATTAGCCAAGTATTCTTATCTGTGTTAGCCACATGGCTCAGTACCTTTTTCAGTGAGGCAGTCACATCTTGCTTCTCTGTTTGGGTCAGGGCTGCAGAGGAATGGGCTTCTTCCTTCCCAGAATTCTCCTGTTCTCATTGGCCCACCTCTACTTCCTGTCTGGTTGCCAACCTATACTTCCTGCCTGGCTACTGGCCAATCAATGTTTATTTAAAGTATAATTGACAGAATACAGATAATTGTCCTACACCATTCCTTCACAAGAATTGGCATGAGATAACCCAAGCAAGCTACCAAAAGAGCATTAAAAAGAGAGAGCTTATTTCTGTAACAACCAGAATGTTAAAATAATGCTTTTTTGTGGTTTTTTTTTTTTTAAGATTACCAAGAACAAAGAAACTCAAACTTGGTGACAATCATATGACGTTAACACTGAGGTGATCAAATACTGAACTATCAGAAAAGGGCTTTTAAAGCTAGCATCATAAATATACTTCAGCAGGAGTCAAAGAGATGGCTCAAAAGCACACACTGCTCTTACAGAGGACCTAAGTATGTTTCCCAGTGTCCATATCAGGTGGCTCACAATAGCATGTAACTCCAGCTCCAAGGAGTCCTTGTAGACTTCATCTGACTTCTGTAGGCACTGCACTCACCTGCACAAACCCCCACACAGGCACGCACATATACATGATTTAAAAAAACAAAACTTAAAAAGCACACTTCAGTAATGAATTATTTAAAAGTGTCTCTTCAAACAAACAGAAAAAAAGAAAATCTCAACAAAAATAGAAGTTATAAGGATAAGCAAAATTAAAGCTGTACAATTAGAAAAATGGGGTAATGAACTCCAAGTTACTGGGTCAGCACAACACCAACACTTTAGCAGATTATGTATTTTTTTCACACATCACAATCTGAGACCCAAAGTCATTTTGAACTTGCCTGTGGATCTGTGGCCTACACAGTGCGGTGGAGAATCATGTCCCCCTACTCTTCTTGCAAGGATTGAAGACATATCAATTGATTTCACTTAACCTGAGCAACAGAGAAAGCAACCTACAGAAAACTGCAGAGCCTCGGGGATCTGTGGGATAATGTGAGAAGGATTCATTTTTAAAATCATTAGCATACCAGAAGGGAGGAGAAAGTATAGATAAAAAAAAAAAGATTTACTTAGCAACTCTACCTAAAGAACTACAGGCAATTAAAGAACCGGGAGAAACAATTCTCCCCAGGAAAGAACACACTGAGGAGTTATCCAATACCAAGTGGTCAGATTTGAAAACCAACACACAATGTTGGTGTGTTATGTTATGCAGACTAGGCAAGTTATACTTATGTATTTAGGAACATACACATATATCCATATATAGATGTAAAAATGGTTGTTGAAAAAGAGGTCAAGATTTTGAAAGAAAACGTGGAGTGATATGTAGGAGGCTTTGAGGGAGAAAAGGAAAGGGGCCTATGATGTAATTATACATAATTTCAAGAAATAAAATAATTTATAAAATAAAATTAAGATTCATAATAACAATTAAAATAATATAATGATGATGTCTGGAAATTTCTATCTCTATAACTCCCTGTACTGATCAAACTAGGTAAACTACCAAAACAGATAAGTCCCTCAAAAATCAATAGCAAGATTCATCATAATTGAATTTTCAACCCAAGGACTGAACAAAAATCCTTGAAAGACACCAAAAAGAAAAGCTGATTCACAGCAAGGGGACGGGCACTTCCCACAAAAGCAGAGTTTTCATCTGGAACATGGCAGAGGGAAGAGGAGGCATGGCAGGTTTCAAACACAGCTGTCGACTGTGAAGTCTGTATTTGGTGACAGCATCTTTTAAGGATAAATAAAGACATTCGTAGATGACAACGAAGCAAAGCAGCAGAAGCAAGCCTGCCCTTAAGAATGGCTACAAGAGGTTCTCTGAACAGCAGAATAAATTAAACTGATCATTGCTGTGGCATAAGCAATTCAACTCCATAGAATATGACTGCTTCTGGGGTGGGGGTGTCTTCCTTTAATGGCAGCACTTCAGAGGAAGAAGCAGGTAGATCTGTGTGAGCTGCAGGCCAGGGTGATCTACATAATATATTTCAACTAGCCAGAGCTACCTAGTAAGACCTTATCTACATAATGTATTCCAGCTAGCCAGGGCTACAGAGTGAGACCTTGTCTCAAAAATAAAGCAAGCCAATTCACACCAGATGAAGAAGGTATCTACAGACCAAAGAAAACATTCCATCTAAGTTCAGCTTGGTGAAACAGCAAGTTTGGGGGATTACACACAGAAGCATCAGTGGGTCAAATGGAAAAAGCCCTGGGAATACATAATTATATCACTGAAAAACCTTACTTGAAATGCTGAGTGACCACAAGCTGTACCACTGGGGAGGTGCCCTGGGAGACATATGGACTGCCAAGTTACCATACAGCCGCAAGTCCCCCTTCAAGCTGCCACAACCTATATAACCTCAAGTAGAGAGGCATTTCCTGAGTAACTCAGGAAGGCTCCTTAGCCCCATGAGCTCTGTGAGCCTTGGAAAACTCTCCTTCCTTCCACAAGAGAATGTAAATAGTCATTGTGTTGCAAGAGTTTTGTGTCTGGCTTACCTCACTCAGGATAGTGTTTTCAATTTCCGTCCATTTGTATGCAAAATTCAAGAAGTCATTGTTTTTTACTGCTGAGTAGTACTCTAATATGTATATATTCCATACTTTCTTCATCCATTCTTCCATTGAAGGACATCTAGGTTGTTTCCAGGTTCTGGCTATTACAAACAATGCTGCTATGAACATAGTTGAGCATATACTTTTGTTGTATGTTTGGGCATCTCTTGGGTATATTCCCAATAGTGGTATTGCTGGGTCGAGAGGTAGGTTGAACCCGACTTTCCTGAGAAACCGCCACACTGCTTTCCAAAGTGGTTGCACAAGTTTGCATTCCCACCAGTAATGGATGAGAGTGCCCATTTCTCCACAACCTCTCCAGCAGAGGCTATCATTGGTGTTTTTGATTTTAGCCATTCTGACCCGTGTAACATGGGATGTACTCACTCATATTTGGTTTCTAGCCATAAATAAAGGACATTGAGACTATAATTCGTGAGTCTAGAGAAGCTAAATAACAAGGTGAACCCAAAGAAAAACATATAAGCATCCCCCTGAATATTAACCTTCATCAGGCAATGAAAGAAGACAGAGACAGAGACCAACATTGGAGCACTGGACTGAAGTCTCACGATCCAAAGGAGGAACAGAAGGAGAGTGAGCACGAGCAAGGAACTCAGGACTGCGAGGGGTGCACCCACACACTGAGGCAATGGGGATGTTCTATCGGGAACTCACCAAGGCCAGCTGGCCGGGGACTGAAAAAGCATGGGACAAAACCGGTCTCGCTGAACATAATGGACAATGAGGACTACTGAGAACTGAAGAACAATGGCAATGGGTTCTTGATCCTATTGCATGTAATGGCTTTGTGGGAGCCCAGGTAGTTTGGATGCTCACCTTAATAGACCTGGATGGAGGTGGGTGGTCCTTGGACCTCCCACAGGGCAGAGAAACCTGCTTGCTCTTTGGGCTGAGGAGGAAGGAGGACTTGATTGGGGGAGGGGGAGGGAATGGGAGGTGGTGGCGGGGAAGAGGCAGAAATCTTTAATAATTAAATAAATTAATTAATAAAAAAATGAAAAAAAAAGAGTTTTGTGAAAGGGATCATATTAATAAGCGAATCTCATGAAGATCTCATGTTAGTGACCACTGCTATTCCGACATAAATGGTCATAATCAGCCTGGAGGAAGAATTATACACCACTATGTGATGTGGCACACAGTGTACATAGGACAAATAGTTGAAGCCGCTCAATAAGAAAGGGGAGAGATACTTGAATGTTAGCAAGGTTTCTATAGGCTACCTAAAGAAGGAGAATGATGGGAAATGTGTATCTGTGTATTGGGTCAATAACTAATACACTAACAAAGTTACACGAAGAAAAATTCTTCAAAAACACCCTAGTCTAATTAATAAATGTGGAATAATTTTTAAATCTCCAAAGAACTTTTTAAAAAGAGAAACAAGAGATGGCTCAGAGGTTAAAAGCATTGCCTGCTCTTCCAAAGGTCCTGAGTTCAATTCCCAGCAACCACATGGTGGCTCATAACCATCTGTAATGGGGTTTGGTTCCCTCTTCTGGCCTGAAGGCAAACACACATGCAGAATATTGTATACATAATAAATAAATAAATAAATAAATAAATAAATATTTTTTTTAAGAAAGAGAGAAACAAGAATTAGAAACTTCCAGAAAACAGTAGAACCAGTGACTCATTGATGAATGTACATGTAAATGCCAAAACAGGACACAGAGATCGTCACACCAGATGAAGTAACATAATCAATTTCCTACTGCAAAAACTGGTAGTATTTTAAATATACTACCATGGGGAAATGGAAAACAGGAGGCCACCAGGAGATCTAGCATGCAAAGATGGGTTTCCTAATGTAGAGGTGGCTTCTCAGTATAAGATAAAAGTCTGGTGAAGAAAGCTCTACGAAGAGGCATACTACATCATTACAAAGGGACAGCAGTGTAACTATACACATCAAGCAAGAGTTTAAAACGCATGAAACAAAATGAAAAGCACTAAGGCAGAGAGACAAATCAACCATTATAGCTGGGGGTTGCAGTGCCCTGCCTCCAATAGTAGAACTATGAGACAAAATCAGTCTGAAGCTAGGTGAGAAATGCAATCAACCAACAAGACTAAACTGGAATACTTTAAGAAAATTCTGCTTAGCGACAATATAACCAATCCTTGACATGTCCGTGGATTAGTCATCAAAGTATAGTATATTTTGTGCCATCAATCAAATTTCTACACACTTAAAAGAAGTAAAATTACTTGGGGTATAGTCTCTAGGCCAGAGGTTCTCAACCCATGGGTCACAACCCCTTTGCGGTTCACAGACCTTTTCAAAAGGGGTCTCCATATCAGATACCCTATATATCAGACGTCTACATGATTCAGAACAGTAACAAAATCACACTTATGAAGTAGCAACAAAACTAATTTTGTGGTTTGGGGACACCATAACATGAGGAATTCTATCAAGGAGGCATCATAGTCTTCCAAAGGTTGGGAACCACTGCTCTAGACTATAATGGACTAAAACAAGAAACTGATAGTACAAAGACAATAGGACTATCTCCAGACACTCAAAGATTAAACGCACACTTTTACACACTTCAAGAATACTTTAAGAAAAAATTACAGAGTAAAAATCCAAAGGACTTTTGAAGACATAAAGAATCAAAATATGCAGCACGTAGCTGAAGAAATGCAGAAAAAGGCACACTACTAAATGCATACAGGAAAAGGCCTCGGTGTAAGATGCACACATCCTCTACAACACAGCAGTATATCAAATCCAGCAGATCTGGCCGTACATAAACGAACAGCACGATGACCACGGGGGAGTTAAGCTGGGGCAGCAAGGACAACAGAGAATACCTCAGTGCCAGAGTCTCGGTTCTGACATGTACAGCAAGATGTCAGCACTGTAGGAAAGTGGGGAAAGGCTACCCTGGAAATCTGCGTATTGTTTTACAGCTGTGTGTATAACTACAGTGATGTCAATATAAAATTTAATTAAAATGTCTGTGGACGCTGAATGTAACTCAATTCAACCATCAATTTTTATTCAATCACGTGAAGGAATGAAACTGTCATGGTTGTCTGTATGACTTTAGTATGACTCTCTAAACCAGAGCTTGAGAATGTTCTCTGAGATTCAACAAAGTGAATAAAGATAAACTACAAAAAAAAAAAATCAACTTTCCTGGAAGAATGATAGTTGCTAGACATACAAGCACTCCAGAAACCCAGGCAGGCTGGCCTGTGCTACATACTAAACTCCAGGTCAGTATGGGCTACAAAGTAAGGCCCTACGGAGAAATGAGGAATAGCAAAGAGTAGAATCAATAAAAAGTCAGCAGAGTTTTTGAGTTATTGATAGGTCTTTATCATGATGCTTATGTAGAAAGTAATTGATCTTGATTTAAATGACTTTATTAAGACAAATACGAAAGTAGAAAAAAGGAAACAGATTAACGGTCTGCTATGGAAAATTGATTATGGAAAGAATTAAATTAGTTTAATGATGTTCCTTCAGGAACTTTATGAAAATTAATTCATGCTGGGCCAATTCTGATTAAAATATTTATATTTATATTAATAAACTCAGAGTCAAAATATTCTTTATCCCAACGATATTACTGAGTTTCTCACACTGACTAAAGACAACCGTGCCTTCCAGCAGGCACCCTGACTTTGCCTCTCTCCAGCTTTCCACTTGTTTTTCTCCACACAGCACCTTCACCCATCCCCAGGGCTCCACTCTCAGTCCACTTTGTTTCTACACGTTTAAGATTCATTTTCACGGCTTAGATTATGTAAATGTGTGTGTGTGTGCTATGAATAGTTATGAGACACCTGATAAGAGGCTGAGAGGAGAATTCAGGTCATCTACAAGCTCAGGAGGTACCCTTATCCACGGAGCCATCTCTTCAGCCCCCCTTTTTATAATTTATTTGTTTGTTTGTTTATGTATACAATATTCTGTCTGTGTGTATGTCTGCAGGCCAGAAGAGGGAACCAGACCTCATTACAGATGGTTGTGAGCCACCATGTGGTTGCCGGGAATTGAACTCAGGTCCTTTGGAAGAGCATGCAATGCTCTTAACCACTGAGCCATCTCTCCAGCCCCTTGACACAGGATCTTACACAGTCTAAGCTAGCTTCTAATTCCTGATCCTCCTGCCTCCATTCCCAGGTGTGTTCCCCTGTTGGATGTCCTTAAGTTCTGTCTTCGTCCTCTAGCTCCCTATTTCCTCCCTTCCCCTGCCTCCTCCACCATCACTCTTCAACCTGGATGAGCTGAACTGCACACACATCTTGTCATCACAGTTACCCTGCAGACCAGCACCGTTTCTGATGCTTGCTGGACTCTCCCCACAAGAACTCCTTCCAAAACTGGACCTTGTGTCATTTCCCCGTTTTACCAGGTGCAGTGGTGTGCAGGGGCTGGTCCAAACCAGCTTATGAAGTGATGATGAACATCTCAGCTCAGCTCCACATACTGTCATTCCCATAGTAGACTCAGATGGCTTTGATTGGTGTTTAGACCATGGAAGCTGCTAGACATGGCAAAGCAGAAAGCGGAGCCCTCTTCTCTTCAGAGATGAAATTACACCACTGCTTATAAGGTACCACCATCCTCAGATTATGCAGAAGTGGCATTTACATCCCCAAGCTTTGTCACCCCACTAAGTCTGACCCCACACATTCAAATAATTACCATGCTAGTTGAATTCTGGTTCTGGAATATTTCCCATGTCCTCCACCTTCTCTCCAGGACTCCTAGATCAACCTACCAGCAGTGCTTGCCGTGACTACGTTAGAGGTTCCTGACTTCCTCTCTCCCTTTAAATGCACCATTATGTTGTAATGGTGCACCATTTTCTAAGGAAATCAAGTACTAAATCTTTGGCTACAGTAATTGTTAGTTCACTGAACTAACTCATGCATTTACTTTAGTCTGCCTAAGACTTGGGCTTTGTATTCCCTTAACCTTTAATGCTCTACCTTCGTTCTCCCCTAGAGACCCATTCAACTCAGAAGCCCCTTTCCCGATCCCCTACCAAGAATGGACTAGTCCTTCCTTCCTACCGACACAACCTTTGACAACATCACTATTATGTTCTTCTGGCCTTATGCTTCAGTGTCTCCCATATGCCAAGCTCAGCAAGCAATTAGCTTCATTTCCATCAGTTTTTAGAACCTGCTTTGCCCTTAAGTGATGGAGATTCTGTTTTTCTTTCAACCATGTATTTTCTTCATTTTGCTTCCCTAACTCAATTTAATTATCCCCAAACCAAAAGCATTTAAGACTTAAGAATGCCTACTCTCTGACACAATCATGCAAGATGAAAGGATATTTAACCTCAGGCTGGGTGTTCCAACTGCCTGCAATTAAAGCACTCCATCTCTCTCATTCTCCCCACACACTTGGGCTGACTCTATGATTAAAAAAGAAAACGATTTCATTACAGATAATTTAGTTGACATTTTTGCTTTGGTACAACTTGAAGTTGAGATGGCTTTCACTGCCACAAAATAATTTAGCATGCAGTAGCATCAAGCAACACAAAGCAAGAGTGCCTTTAACACACATGAGTCATGGGTAAAACAAGATGTAAGCCACAGGGAGGTAGGAGGGTTTGTCATAAAATACCTGTGGGAAGCCACAGCAGCTTGGGGCAGGGAGGAGGAATGTCCTCTGCCTGTTGCCCTTAGCTCTCCACTTTTACCTCCTCCTCCTTCTCTTTGTTCCCCACCCCCTTCCAAAGCAGCCAAAGCCATACCTTCTTGGTTATATGCAGAAATGGAGCCGTGTGTCGCTGCTTGACAAAGAAGCTAAAGGGTGTGTGGGAGTAGAGAGCACACAGCATGCTATGGAGTGGGAAGGAGTCAACTGACCTCTGCCCCCACTCCTGCAGTCTCTGCATGAGCCCAGGAGCAGATTCTGCTTCCAGCTGTCCTCCACAGGAGTCCAGGAGGGGAAAGAAGTCAGGGAACAGACTGCTGCTTTCTACTCTACTCTGTGGGAGTCAATGAGGGGCAAGGAGGGGGGAAGCACGCTTCTGGTTTTTGCTCTTCCCCCCCACCCCAATTTCATGCTGCTTTGGTACAAAAAGAGGGAGTTAACCCAAGCACCCCCTCAGGTGTGCACTCAGTCAGCTTCATTCATGACTTTCCCAGGTGTCCAACCACAAAGTTTCTCTATTTACACCTTCAAAGACAACACCCACACTTATCTTTTCTGCTGACTGGTGACCTGAGTTGACCTTGTAGAAGAGGTACTAATTAGTCCATGTTTGGGCATCTCTTGCATAAAGGCTTAAACTTCCTTGTCTGTGGAGACACAGTTTACTTATTCCTTCTCTTTAGACTTTCAGTTTTTCTCCATTCTTAATGAAGTCATTACACACATTTACGGGGTATGGTATATTTCAGTCCACATAAACACTGTGTAGTGGTCAGATCTGGTGAGCGGCATATGACCACCTCAGACACTTATAGTTTCCTTGTGTCCAGAGCATTCAAAATCTTCTCTACTTATTTTCAGATATGCAATTAATTCTTGTTGAACATAGTTACCTAATATGCTGTAAAACACGAGGAGGTAGGTATTCCTAGCCAACAGTCCTCTGCGTTTGCTAACCATCCTCGGCTCCACCACAACCCTCCCCAGGAAATGATGACATCAGGACTTAGGCTCCTGAATATAACTGAGAACACACGGGGTCTGTCTCTCGGTGACTGATTCATTTAACTTGTCAATGACAAGTTATTAGTCTAAAAATGTGTGCCACTTCGACCAAACCACACAAATACAGATGAAGATGAAGAAAAACCTGCCAATTCAAATAATACTTCTAAGTGTGCCTATCTATTATATTTTGTAATTAGGGTCGTTGAGATTTTATAAAGAATTGCCACACTAGTGCCACACATTTGTATAGTGTTAAGAACACAGGCATCTAAAGGTATGAGCGACCTACCCCAGAGCCTAACAGCTGTCTTTGTAGCACTCTAGACACAGCCTGAGACGAAACATAACGTTATATAATGTGTTCAACTGGTGTTGTTCTCTAAGTGGAAAAGGACCCTTCTGATAAGGAACAGGCATGGAAAAATGCTTTTCTTTGGGACGGTCACTCTATGGCTGACAGAAACGGATGTTATCCTCCTGCAGTTCCAAAGCAAGAAGTGTCCCCGCTGTCTTCTGCAGAACTGCTCTCACCTGTGACCCTGGCATAGCCATTTTCTCCTTTGTTCTTTCAGCTCTCCCCAAATGCTTCCTCCCCTTTCCTGGAGCTTGGAAACTTGCCAGCGGTCATCCCACCTCTGTTCCTGTCTTCACAGTCTCCTCCAGGCCTCCATCCTTTCTCCTCCATTCTCACCTCTCTTTTCTTCACCGCAAACCTTGCTTTACAATGAAAATATCCCCCAAACCAGGCTAGTGGTGCATGTCTATAATCCCAGCACTTGGGAGATGGAACCTGGAGGATCAGAAGTTTAAGGATGGCTGGGCTACAGGACACCCTAGACTTTAAAAATAAAAAAAAAAAAAAAATCGTGCTTCATCATAACCTGCCCCCATCACTACATTGAAATCCTTTTCACTGGCTTAGATTCTCACAACAGCCCATGTTTTGACAAGCAGGCATCATCGGACACTGCTCACCCTGGCCCTCTCTTCTATATGCTCTTCTTCCTCCATTCCCAAATACGGCTTATCTACCTTATCCTGCTGCAGGGTACCCAGTGCAGCTAGCTCCCAGTAAAGAAGTATTTTTACTTTCCTATTCTTCTTGCTCTAAAGAATTAGCTTCTGGGAGAGACCACTGAACATTTGAATGGTCTTATGATTATCTCGAGGACCTTTGTCTATAACAACTAAATGCTTCCTTTGGTTTTCCACTTAAGATTTTCTACCATCAGTCCAGCTTCAGCATTCTTGTGAGCCACATCATACACACTTCCTAAATTTCCTAAACATTTGCATTTACATTATTCAAGACAAAGGTCATTCTCACCTTGGCCAGGGAAGTTGTTACAATGATCAAATGGCTTTAAATGTAGCTGGGTACAGTGGCAAACCCCATAACTCCATCACTCAGGAGGCTAAGGCTTGAGAACTGCAAGTTTGAGGCCTGCCTGGGCTACATAGAAAGACTCTGTCTCGGTCAGTCAATCAAAGCTATAAAAGGCTATAAATGCATAAAGCATTGCTCTGCTATACCCCGATCATCCTCATGACATTAAACACCTCTTTCCAAGACTAAGGATCAAAAAAACCAGGTCTCCACTTTCTTCCCCCTCATGTCCACTAGCTGTTTAGACTTTAGATACCCCTCTCCTCTGAGATGTCATGGGGTACATGCCCCACCTCCATCTAGCTTCATCTTTGCTTTACTGCCCAGATTCCCATCCATCAGTACTTCCTTTGACAAGAGTTTCTTAAATCAGTCAGTACTCATTTCTTCCTCCTTTCTCTGCTTCCCCGGGAACAATCTTCCAAAACATAAGTTCTACCACATTTCTTCCCATTTCTAAACCAACGATGGTTCCCCCTGTGTCTAGGGAAATACCAAAATTCTTCTCGTTTTTTAAATTCCTCCATAACATAACCATTTCTCTCCAGATAAAATATTCATGTCATATCTCCCCTCCTGGTTGCAAGCTTCTTGAAAAATATTATGTATACATGTATACATGTATACATGTATACATACACATACATGAATGCACAGACATATATACATATATGTATATCATTCAAGTGTGTATTATGTTTATATATACAAAGTGTAAACATATATTTGAACATATATCTGTTCAAAACATTAAATGTATGTTAAGTGTATTTTTGTATAATTCATACTGTGCAGTCCTCTGTTGATTGAACACATAGTGTTTGATCCATTGTGTACTGTAAACTGGAAACTGTATAATACAATCATAAAATATAATCTAAAGGTCATTTTGCGTTAAAGAATAACTCATCATCTAGCTCCACACTGCCAAGGCAGACCCAAGGCCAGACCAAAATATGAGCAACAAAAGTCAGTGTATTCCTTGGAGGTTTTAAAGCAGTATGAATGATCTGGAAAATACCCTGAAATCCAGCTACAGGAACTTTATGGTCGAAATAAAAAAGAATTCATATTGATTTCCACTGTATAAACCACAAGCAAGGAAACATAGGAATTTGACACATTCATACACATTCGAAAAAGAAGTGGCCTAATCCTATCACTGAATGCCACCATGACATGGTCCTTCCCAGTGACACAGAAATCTTCCAGTCCAGGTCTAGAGACCAGATACCAGATGGGCAATGGCTCCAACAGCAGGAGACTATAATCATGGCATTAACTCTGGCACTGAAGCCAATGACTGTTTAATGAATAGGCCATGACATCAGACCTCTCTAGGTTTGGGAGATACAGCTGTCATCTTCTAGATCCTCAAGGTCACAAGGAAGCCAAAAGACCTATTTAGCCAAAAACAATTGCAGCACCAGCCAACACAAGATAACTGATTACATTCAGAATGGCTAAAGTTAGTACAACTCTTGATTTATGAACGCCTCAGACAATGTCCATCTCCCTTGTCTGGTGTATACTGGGCAAGCCCTGTGGAAATCAAAGTGTGGGTGTGTGAGATGCTATCGAGAGAATTCTGAAAAGTCCAAAAGAGTGACACCATACACAGAAAGTTGTAGAATAGCATTAATTTCCTCTTCCAGATCATACCTCGATTAGTTCATTCATTCATTTGACATATGATTATTCTCCTTCTGCAGCATACTAGGAACTTTTACGTGCTGAGCACAGAGCAGTAATGAAAACAGACCCACCATTTAATTCAAAGAGAAGTCAGGCAGAAGACTTGTAACTGTAGATAGTGCTAAGTAAAACAGGAAATTTATGATATAGTAGAAACAATAAACAATGAAGGACAGGTATAGAATGGTCAGGGACCAAAAACATAGTCAGTGGACAGACAGACAGACAGACAGACAGACAGACAGACAGACAAGAAAAAGGTAAGGATAGTTACCTGGAGGTAAGGGCCACTTTTCAGATACTGTGGCCACTGCTGCCCAGTAAAACTACTAAATTGATGTTAATTCTGGCACCACCAGGACAAAGAAATGCCTCAATGTGTACCTGTAGCCATGCAAGCCACACTCCCTTAGAGAACAGAATGCCTTTGATATGTGCCTTCTTACCAGAAATGTCTTAAAACTGTACATGAAATTTTGAATGTGTGTCCTGGTGTACCATTTCCAATTTCTAAAACATTTAGATTCACAAGCCCCTCCACTCATCCAGAAGCGTTCAGCATACATGAAGATACTCTTTCTCAGTTCTCTCTGGCAACAACCACCACACTAACTCTGGTCATGCGTCTTTTTATTATAGCACAGTTGTACCTAAAATCACTCATTAGGCAAAGCAATTCTTCATTAAGATTTCACTTGAGCAAAGTGTGTCAGATTTCAGTCACAATAACAAAACGCCCTAGAGAATCAACTTATAAAGAGAAAAGACTTATTTTCATTCAACGTTTGGAAGCCCAGTCCATAAGCAGCTGTCCCTGATGCTCTGAGCCTGTGACACTGTAGCCCATCATGGCAGGAATGTGTGATCCAAGGGAAACCACTGACAGCTGGAAAGCCAGGGTAACTAGTCACCAGACCTTTTGATGGCTCGGCTCTGAAGAATTACAGACCTTCCACAATGTCCTTACTCTCTTGCTTGTTTGTTTGTTTGTTTGTTTTGAGACATGGTTCCTTTGCAAAACCCTGGCTTTCATGGAACTCACTCTGTAGACCAGGCTGGCCTTGGACTCACAGAGATCCACCTGCCTCTGCCTCCTGCATGCTGGGATTTAAGATGTGAGCCACCACCGACCAGCAGATGCCCTACCTCTTAAAGGTCTCACCGCTTCTCAAGAGTCATAGTCTAGAAGGCAAGTCTTCAAAACACAGGACTCGAGAGGACATTCAGGGTTGACACTAAAGCAGAGAGGAAGCACATCCAAGATCCCTACTTTCCTTAAGGGTTTAAGTACAGTGGAAATAGAAGCAGATGACCGGGTTCTTTCACAGACTCTGCCACTACTATCTAGATTAATTATGAATACTTCATGAATATTTTTCACCCATAGGCTCAGCCATCCACCTACAATGGATGACTTTAGTCTTATGTTTTATGCATATAGGAGAAAAAGCCACTTAAAATTGACCCGAATCTTCCTTAAGTTTGATGGTCCTCTATCTGTACAGAAGAGAAGTATGGTTAGGAATTCAGTGGCAATGAAATAATTCTCACCGTCTTCAATGTGGGTTTTTAAAACTGCACAGCATGAGCCCTAACTGCCTGATTCTCATTCACAATGTTTTCTTTTTTCTAGGTAGAGTTTGGGGTGGGGGTTGTATTGTGATTTGCTTCAAACCAGTTCTTTGGTAGGAAGTGCCTGATGCGGATCCAGGTATTTTTACATGCACTCTGTCCTCGCAGCTATTGTTTTAATTAGTTTGCCTGCTTGGCAGCTGGCCCTGTGCGGTGGGCTGCTCTGGGGCACAGGTGTCTGCAGAGGGTTCCTCTTCTGGAACCCAGGATATAATGAGCCATTTCAGTAATAAGAGTCCTGTATCAAGCCAGTAGCCCGAGCACTGAAGAAGTCCCCAGGCACTGGAATTGCTCATGAATTTCTAAAGATACCTTCTGAATTTGCATTTAAACATAAGTCCCCCAAAAAGAACTATTTGACCTATGATTGTCTGACCTGGGGGTGGGGTGAGGAGGGAGGATAGAGGACTTTGAATATTGAATATGTAAAAATTACGATAATACAGAAGGAGCAGAGTCAAATGTATGGCCATGTAATATGCCTATGTCTTCTTGCAATGCCTACTGTTTAAAAAAAAAAAAAGGAAGGCTTGTTTTCTTTTTTCCCTTAAGCAAAAATGTGATAGGGGGAAAAATTAAATTAAACAAATCTTTGTAATTCCTATTTGATTAAAACTCTGATTATTCCTCATCTTCCTGCTACCTAGACATCAGAAACCTGTGCGAGGGCCAGGATTAGTTGGTGCCTAGCGACTTCATACAATGGATTGAAACCAATCTAATTTAACACCTGTGTGCTCATCAATAAGCGCACTCAAGCACAAAAGTGAGCACAGTGTTGAGCGATTTTGACACTGACTGCATGACAACCGCAGATTCTGTATCCAAACACTCCCAGACAAGAAGCTAATTGCAGTGATGAAAGGCACACCACTGAAAGCATGAGTAATCACTACCAGGATCCACAGACAACCTGTTCTTCACTAGCAGGGTGCTGCTACCACGCTTCTCTAAAAGCTGCCTCGATCTATCCCACAGCCATTTGTCTCTCCAATTAAAGAAATATGTAAATGTTTCCCCATTAATATATCTGAGATGGTCATAGTTCCTTTCTGGACACACAGACTTAGTTCAGCAGTCAAGTATGAAATGAACACAAATGTCGACGTCTGTCATCACACCAGAGATGAAAGGCTAAGTCATGAGATCTAGCTGACTCTCTTCTCTCCCCAGCACACCCTCAGTCCCTGTGAAACGGAAACACTGCCTCCCTGGGTTGCGCCACACATAATAAACTCTCAGAGCAATTGGTGAGTGGGACTGCACCAAGAAGCAACCCCGGGTCTGTGCCCAGAAGACAAGGCAGGCTAGTGGTAGTTAATAACTCACGCGCTGAAACCCTACTGCTCAGTCACTACAGGAACAGTAGGAGTTTGCACCTGCAATCATCAGAATGTGTGGGCCAACATGGAGGCCTGCAGGAGTAACAAGCATGCAGAGACAATCGCATTAACCTATTCACAGGCCAGGATGACTTTCTATTTCACATGGTTCTTTAGATCTTTGTTCCTGATGGCAACTATAAAACAGCAAGGAGCACACGGCTGACTTGAAGTTGGAAACTACCGAGGGCCACAGAATCACTGATCTCTTATTTCTGGGCAGTGGTGGCGCACGCCTTTAATCCCAGCACTCGGGAGGCAGAGGCAGGCGGATCTCTGTGAATTCGAGGCCAGCATGGTCTACAAGAGCTAGTTCCAGGACAGGCTCCAAAGCTACAGAGAAATCCTGTCTCAAAAATCAAAAAAAAAAAAAAAAACCAGGCAAACAAAACACATTGATACAGAGAAAACCTGGCAGTCTATCAAAAATCACTCATCTAACAAAATTTTCTATTCATTATTTATTTGCTTGTTACATGCTGACAGTGAGAAAGTCTTCTGACTTCAAGCCTGTGGGTGTAGCCCTCTATGTATGAGCACATAAATATGTATATAGACTACATACCAGCAAAGGAAATAGTCTCCTATGGCATTTGGCTATCTGAGTGGACATACAATGAAAAGCTGTCTAGAAGAAAGGGGATTTTTCCTATGAGTTACATGCATGCCCATGTTAGAAAACAGGGGCTAAGCAAATAGGCCCGGCCTGTAAAATACTTTCCTTGCAAGCACGAGGAGCTGAGTCTGATTCCCATGTCCCAATGTTAGCCCAAATATCTCAGTACATTATCTCAGTGCGGGCTCAGAGGTAAGGTGAAGAGGTCTCTGAGCCTTGTTGGGCAAGTACCTGAACTTGCTTAGCAAGTCTTAGGTCAATGAGAAACCTTATCTCAAAAAGCAAGGTGGACAGACAGTTCCTGAGGAACAAAAGCCAAGAATATCCTCTGGCCTGTTCACACCTGCATGCATACCCACATACATGTGCACATGCACACACGTACATACACACAGATTCATTCTCTCTCTCTCTCTCTCTCTCTCTCTCTCTCTCTCTCTCTCTCTCTCGTTAGAAAACAGATGCCTAGGCATCATTAACTGATAAGGAAACCCAGAATGCTGACAAGCTGGCCTTGCCTTACCTACATACCTAGCCAGTATCTGAGCTGCTTTTCTGCATTGTGAGGAAGAGGCTAAAGCCAACTCTAGTCAAGATTAAATTCGATCAGCTATCATGCAATTCTGGTGGGAATACCTCAAAGATGAAAAAGCATTTCCAATTTAAATTAAATCCAATTTCCAATTAAGTCACAGAGAATTATGCCTTCAATAAGAAACTGTTTTACTTTGTCCTTTTATGACAAGAAAGACATTTTGCTTTGTGGACACAAATTAAGATTTTTATACAAAATGATTCATCTCCACCTCTGATTAAAATGCCTCCTAGCTTAGGTTTGGGAATTCAATTCTGAGGTCCAAGTACTCAATGGAATCCTACAAAGAAGTTTCTAAATGTGTGTGTGTGTGTTTCTAAGTTCTTCATATTTTATCAGGTTTTCTTTTTGGTTTTTCGAGACAAGGTTTCTCTGTGGTTTTGGAGCCTGTCCTGGAACTAGCTCTTGTAGACCAGGCTGGTCTCGAACTCACAGAGATCCGCCTGCCTCTGCCTCCCAAGTGCTGGGATTAAAGGCGTGCGCCACCACCGCCCGGCTTTATCAGGTTTTCAAATAGGTCTCTCTTCCAGATAGAGCTGAGGTTCTGGCAAAATTAAGAAGCCCTTACTCTAGTGTGCTTCTAACAGTGTTCCCTAAATCTCCAAATTTCATGTAACTGCTTTTTGAATTCACAAAGATTATCTTTAAGACACATACACACATACACACACACACACACACACACACACACACAAAGGTGCACTCTGGCTCCTGCCAGAAGGGAGCAGGCAGAGAAACAAGATTCTGCAGGGGTGGCAATGCAACAGCAAAGCTTTTGACTTCACGCTAGGCGGGACAGACTTCAGTGTTATCGCAGAGAAACAACTATTATTTGTTTGCCTCCCCCCTGCTTTTCTCATATCTATCAAATTAGAATTACACTAGCTAGCTTTTTCTTTTGAATGCAAGTGGCTACTGAAATCATTGCTCCTGGGGAGAAGACGAAGCTGAAGGTCAGTATTAAATTGGCTTTAAGATACAGGAAGGTTTCAGAGAGGTGTTCACCAACAAAACGAATGGGCTCTGAACTATAAAGTATGAAGAACTTGAACATATGCTAAATTAACAACATAGTTGATGGTACTAAAGGAACTAGGCAAAATGGTTTATCTAAATTCCGAATTCTGTGGGAAGTGTGCACTATTAGACAACAACCTGTAACAACATGGTGATACCCCTATCTCAAAGCCAAGACCAAAACAAAACTCCTGGGCTAGGCCTAGTAATGAAGATGACTTAAAGATGTTTCACCATCCACAGTTCCCTCCTGGCCCAGAAACACAAGGGCATACATACCTGGAAAGACAGAGGATCCTCTCCCTGACAAGCTATAGGCACATGTGCGTGCACTAGGAAAGTACACTAACTGCTAAATATTGTTTTTTCACCAAACTCATGTGTTGGAACCTAAGCTTTCAAAGTGACGGCATTAGGACATGGTACAATTGGAGACGACCGGATTATAAGGGAGGTTGTCCTGCACGGGGTTAGAACTGGTAACAGAGGCACAAGACACCAGTTCTGCCAGGACCTTCATCTTGGATGTCTTAACTTTCCAAACTGTGAGTGATGTGTTATCTGATGCGACATTCCGGTTTTTGTTCTTTCTGCTATACCAGCCCAAACAGACTAAAATAGCAAGTAACATGACTGAGACCAGGAGGCATAAGAAACAACATGAGGGTCCTCCAACTAGAAGGGACACGTGCAGCGTGCAGCATCATGACTGAAGCCTATCAAAAACTCAAAAAAAAAAAAAAAAAAAAAAAAAGAAGAGGGGTACTAACAGGACATGTTTCTTTACCAGACAAAGTTGTGTTCCCATTAGTCTCCTCAAAAAGAAGAGGACTGAGAAAAGCAACATCAGCCTGAGATTACCAGAGCCCCAGCACCACTCTGCATGCATGTTTCAATACACATGCTTATTGGGCTGCATTTGTTCGAAGGAAAAGGGAGTGCTGAGAACTAGCTTGTTTTAGCAGGATGTATCCCATGAGAGAGACGTTCTTAGAAAAGGCCTAAGCTCATGGCGGCCATGGAAGGAAAGCTGAGTAGGAAGATTTAGGACCAAGGAAGAGTCACATCAGTGTGTCGGAAGGCCATTCACATCTGTAGGAGCTCTTTGGTCCATTCTCCACCTTAAAAACTTGCTTCTTGGATCCACCATCCTTAAGAGTCAGTAGGTCCTTTCCTGATGCAAATCTGCCATCTGAAGTGCCAGCATTACCAAGAACTTGAATTCCACACAGCAATAAGCAATGTAGATAAGCAAATCCTGCTCTGGGTCTCAGTGTCTTTATTTCTTACCATCTACAGTTTTCAACTACTCCTTAGCATAACTGTGTGCCCTTAATTAAATCTAAGTTACCAGACAATTTTTTTTAATGTGAAAACACATGGTGATGTCTTTTAGTTTATAGCACCATTATTGTTATTGCAAGCTATCCAACTTCGACTTATTGCTTGATTTCAGTTAATAGAGGATTTTGATTTTCATATTCATAGTAGTAACATCACTTACGGAAATAAATGCTGTGCTGTGTCGGCTTCTCCTGGCTGTCGGCAATCTCACTTCATCCTCAAGGGCGTTCTGGCATGTCCGGCCCAAGAGCCAGAACAGAAGGCACTGGTCTTCACAGAAACACTGCTAAGAACTCCATATTTTCTTTCCTCAGTGTATAAATACAGGGATACCGTGGGGGCACAGATGAGCAAGAGGTGGCAATTAGAGACCCAGTGCATCTGAGAAACAGCTATGTCAGAAGGACACGGGGAATGGCGGTGATTTTCCCATCCTGATATGAGGCTTTTTTTTATTATTATTTCAAAGGAGTAACAGACAGATATACCATAAGGAAGAATTTGATTTGTGGCAATTGCTTTTCTTGTCCTGATTCCATTAATGCCAGGTTTGTTGCCCTTAAACTCAGGGCGGTGTGTTTCTTTCTTACTTAGGACTCCCTGGACAGTTATTATCTTTATCAATTTTCCCTTACCCACATCGATTCTGATAAAATTATGTGCCTTTCAGTCACTGCATTTTATTTAACCAAAATATCCTCTGAAACTCACGCCTCTATAGTCGATCTAGGGAACTTGTAAGTCATAAGAGTTGTTTTTAAACATAAAAGTTATTTCTGGTGGTAAAAGTAATTTAGGTTCACTATAAGAACCAGCTGCTAAAGAACAAAAGGAGCTTAATCACGCACAGCGCCACCAACCAAGGCACTCTCTGGTAATAGACGGCATTAGACTACATTCACAAAACTGAAATCATCTTCTATATACTGCTTTATCTATTTACTTTTCATTGAAAACTTATAAAATATTTCCTCATGACATTAAACATTTTAAAAATTATTCTCTTTTACTTTTCCTGATTCATTTTATTTTATGCATTTGAGCATTTTGCCTGTGTGTCTGTCTGTGTGCCACATGTGTGCTGGGCATCTGTGGAGGCCTGAAGAGGACACTGGATCTCCTGGACAAGGAGGAACAGGTAGGCACTAAGAATGGAACCAGGTTCTCTAGAAGAATGGCAAGTGCTTTTAACTGCTGAGTCAGCTCTCCAGCACAATGACATAAACCTTTGTAAAAACCAGGTCATATAGGTGTCAGAGATCTTGTCCCCTGCATTACATAACCGCTCTTCTGCTCTGTTTATTTTCTTCACCTGTATCCCAATCTGCTCCTCTTACTTTGGATGATATTTTTTTATTTCTACAAAATGATGTGATGAGGCATGACAATGAGATATTAACTTGTGTGGTTTTATGTTCATTTGTCCCGTTGTTCTGGATAACTGAAATCTTTGGGGTATTATATTCCCCAGGCCTTTGACCTTTATCTTTCTTAGAACACTAGATTAAGTAGGGAACAACTTTGCATGTCTTAAAGGATATCAAAAGATGGTCTCTAATTCTTTGTCTGGTTGGGTCTCTGTCTTTAATTTAAGAACAATTTTTTAAAGACTTGAACAAGAATGTGTATCTGTATTATTTCTCAACTTAACTTTATGGCGTCATTAGAAATTGCTACAGTACTAGTAACAACCAGACTTATTCTCTATTTTGAATCTGTGCACTGACTGTTGATCACTGAGACCCTTTTGACTGAAGGCCTTAAAATGATACCTATGAGAAGACAAAATATGCAGTACTTACCATTTGTCTGTCTGTCTGTTCTTCCCTGTTGAGATGCCAGTACATAGATATATGCATCAAAGCTATGGTCACAACACAAGGCTCTTCTTCAATCAAGGACATCATGCATGTGTTAGCAAAGGTAAAATGAGACCAAGCTACCACCTTGTGGAATTCAGTTTGAGATCCAAAGGCAATCAAACCAGAAGGAGAAAAATACAATTCAGCCTTAACTTCTAAGTCTCATTCTGATACACTAACTACTGAAAATGTTCATTCTAAACTCTCTAGGTCTCAGGTTCCAATCTCATTGACATTTAGACCTGGTACACTGAATTTACTGGAACTGTATAAAGAGAAGGAGAAAAAGAAGCAGACAATGAAGAAGGGTATAGGAAAAGAGGCCTTTAACCGGGTAACAATGACAAGAAAGCAAGACACTCAAGGGAAGAACTCAGACTGAAAACAATACATAAAATCAAGATGGCTGAGGGAAATCTTTAGAATCAAAGTCAGGGGAAACTTCACCAGTATAAGAAACTGAGAACACTCTTGAGTTCTCACTCACTTTGAACTGTCACATACAGGGAAGACCTAAAGCACATAGCATCTTTGCAAAATGCATAATACTCATATACAGGCATGCAGGGGAAAACCTAAACAGTTTAACACAAATGAGAGTCTCACCCTCATAAGGATTACTTCTAGGCGGGTAATTGATGGAAATTCAGTCCTAAAAAAATTAGAAATATATTCAGTGAAATCTAAACTCTGCTCAATCCCGAAAGCCAGGTGTAAGTGTATGGTCATTTAGTTTTCCTAAAGGGGACAACTTCATTCAACATAAGCCACCACCTATCCCAGTGGTGGAGGAGACCGAGTTGGCTAGAGCCTACTATATTCATTTTTCTTGTCTATTCCATTCTTCTCTGGATGGTTTGTGGCTTTCCAATAATTTACATGAAAGATGATCCCCATATATATCTTGACCATCTCTGTTTTTTTTTTCTTCAAGTATGATAATATGATTCACTTACAGATCACATGGGAATTATTAATGTCTGTTATTATGATCACTATTATTATTATAAATATATCCTGGAACAGCATCAAATGTTCAACAGCATCTCTGCTAACCAAGCAGAGACTTGACCTTCAAAGGTCTGGAGTAATTCATCATCTAATGGGACAGCTTCTGAGCCACAAGACCTCTCTCCTGCTACCTACGGACTTCAAAGAGCTGGAGGCATAATGCGTAAGTACTCGGGAAATTCAGGTGGGAAAACTTACTTTTTTCTGAATTCTTTGCATAAAGAGCTTTAGCAGAATAACCTACTTGAATAAATAATTGTTCAACATCAGTCTGGATTTAAAGTAAGAAAGGGAAGGATGCTGCCAGGGATTCAGATTTCAGAAGATTGAGTTTCACAACACCACTAACTCAGCTCTGAGGGGAGCATCAGAATTCACCTAAACAGCATTAGCTCTTATTTCACTCATTTTGGAATAAATCCACTTATAAAAGGTGAGAAGATACCCGCTTTCAAGCAGGAGAAAGAGGGTTCTTTCTTCCTTCCACAAAATGAAACACTATATGAAATGTTTCCCTCCCAAGGAGCTGCTTTGTTTTGATTCTTTGCTTTGGTCTCTCACTCTTTAGTTTCACAGGGCAGCATAGGCATCCTTTAATTTCAACACAGCAAGCTTCAGGGTGAAGACGCTACCAGCCAGCTTAGAACAAACACCAGAGAGTGAACGAATGCACAACGTCTCTAAGATTGAAATATGAGAACTAATCACTTTCAACCAAATAGTCCATTGATTTCTCCATAAAAGGGGAGTCGCCAAGGCTTTTTTAATTCAGATGGAGTAGAAAATTTTAATACTAAAAGAGATCATCCCCACTCAGTTCCCATTTCTAGTTCCATGCAAAACCTTTATTTTATATGCTATGAAACACCTACAGGAAACACGTATAGTCTCCTTTCACGGAAGCTTGGACTAGGCATTAAGGTTGCTTAAGAACTAGTCTAAATTTAATATATTTGGCTTCGTTTGGGCAAAATGCATGATCATAAATATGCTATACCTCTGTGGATGTAAAAACAACGGAACAGAAAGAGGCATATTAATAAATCCACAAATCTAAAAACAAAATGTACATTAGTTCCATCTGTGTTACTTCCACCCAGTCCAACTCTGCCCACCCCAGCAAATCCCTCCCAGTCCACCAGAAGGATCTAGTTATTTCACAGAACTGCTTGCTGCCTGAGATTCCTGCCAGAACACTTAACAGCCCTCTCATTTGCTGGGTGATTTTATAGGTCTCTGGTGCTGAGCAGAGGTAGGACAGCTTATGGAATGTGAGGCGCATAGATAAAACTACCCTGCTGTGTAGATTTAGTCCATTTGCACTGGCTCTCAGACAGAAAACAAATTGCAGCCTCTCACAAAAAGGTTCCTTTCTGCACTAGCAAGCTTGAAAAATCCAGGCAGAAATGAGTAAATCAAGCAACTTCACATCAGGAGGGGGGGAAAATGGCCACCACTCCAACAGCTGCTCTCGTAATTAAGAACAGATTTCATCACTAAACTCTCGCTGGTTATGTCCACAGCAAAACAAATACACAGATGTGAGGCATTTACATACTAGAAAATTTATCCCAGGCAGCCAAACCACATTTACCTTTTGTGCTGGAGAATGTTCCCTTAAAAATATTATTCAATCAATGGAACCGTGTAAGGCAACGTCCAAACCTGAATACAACTACGTTTCCGCCATCATCTTGCAACTAAATTTATTTTGGCATTGTATCAAATTCACTCTTCTTCCATATTTAGAATCACAATGGACTGCCATGAACACGACCTCTTTCAAATAATGAAAATGTGCTATGCATTTCTTTTACTCATAAAATTTGCTAAATTTATTGCTGCCTCATTTGTCCATGTGTTAAATGGCTGCATGGCACACGCAGTAAAAGGAATCACATTTGACCTTTGCAGAGGTAAATTGGTGTGAAGTTAAATCAGAGAAATAAAATTAATGAAACGGTAAAAAGTGATAGGCAAGGGTGAATTAATGGACAGCCACTCTAGTGCCAAGAGAAAGAGTAACCTCTAATTCGTACAGCATGGATGGATCAATCTCACAACAACTAAACAACAAAAACTAATAATACAAAGTAGAAAGAAAATGAGCAAAAATAACTTTGCTGTTAGAAGTCATTAAAGTGGCCTCACTTGGCGGGGAGTGTTAACCAGCAGGAGGGTCTCTGGAGGGCATGTCCAAGTGGCCATGCTCCAGGGCTTAATTTAGGTGATGGGCTCACAGGTATGTTCACTACACAACTATTCTTCATGTCGTTTACTTAGGATCACTTTTTTTAAAACACAACTTGTTCTTCTACAATGAGTCATGAAAATGGAAACAAGCTAAGGAGTGAGCTGGGTTTCCTGACTTGAATGTCAATCCTCAGCTCCCAGGGACATGATTCAGCTGCAGGCTCTTCACAGAGCTTCCATCTTGTGCTCAGGAACCGTCAACACACTGGGTCACAGGCTTTTCTCTCTGAAGGACTAAACGGGTGGAATGCTGCAGTTTAGACTGCTATCCTAATACCAAGGACCAGCTCGTATCTAACACCTGAAACTCATTTACCCTCCAAAGGTGTGAACGGTAATACTCGTGTTCTGCTATGCAACACGTTACTATTACAGTCTAACAAGACAGCACTTTAAAGCATGTGGGTTTCAATAGAACGTGGTTCTAAGAGCATGCCAAACAATGACTTATGACACTGATTTACATACAAGACAGAAATCTAGAGATGTAACGAGGCTAACCCTGACATGGAAAAGTAATGCTAAAGCCTACTCGAGCTGGCTGACTAGTTCCTAAGACCTCCAATACCTAAAGTATGCACAATTGTCACGTGTTGTTAAAATGTTTTGAATGTTCACTGCCTCGATCTTATATACTGAATATAGGAGGTATTGAATTGACACTGAAAAACCATAAATGTTTAGGTTTAAAATTAACCTCAGACTTGAAATACTCCCACCACTAACATATGTAAATGTAGTTTGTTGAGGGCGGCTGGTATTTAAATGGTAGAGTTCTCTGTAAGAACTGCACTTTCCCCAAGTTGAAACTGAGCGGCTGAGCAGCCACTAGGGTACTGGAGTATAACTTCAGAAGAAAAAGAGAAAAACCAGCAATATGTACTCTGCCAGGGCAAGGAAGGTGGTGAAAAAGAAGGCAATGTGTCTATATAGGCTTTTAACCCAGTTAGGTCTTTGGCGAACAGAAAGGGTGCTCACACTGCCAACATAACCACACACACTATGCTCTAAGTGGTTTCCCGGCTGCACTTCTCAATCGGTGACCATCAATGCATCAACCAGGACTCAAAGGTGAAAGAGGTTCTTTATTCTAAGAAGAGGGTCTGGCCAACCTCCTCTTTTGTGTTTGTTCATCTATTTCAACGTGGTTGCAAAGGCTGTGTTCTCTTCTGAAAGCATGATCCTGTGTAGTGATTAATGCTGAAACCATTAAACCTCAAAGAAAAGAGGCTGGAGAACCATCCTCATCTTGTAATTCCTCAGTCGGGTATGTGCTTGCCAAGGGAAGTCCTAGAGATCTCAACTAGCATGACAACACACTCCACAAATGATATGCAGCAAAATACCTCCCTGCTAGATGGTTCTCTCAACTACAAAGATTCCAGAAACAGATGGCTACATGTGGGGCTGCTATGTTAAGCTAAGGCTCCTGAGATTCATCCACAGACCTTCCCATTGGGATCAGTTTGCAATTTAGCTGGGGACCCAGGATGGTGCCAAGCTCCTTTAACGTTTCATTTTAACTTAGCAGTTTTAGCTGGAGTTAGAATGTAGACTTTCACTCGCATGTGGCTGAGCATTTAATTTAAAAAATTCTTTTAGAGCCAGAATTTCAGGAAACAGAGACCGTCTCCTTAATGAAATTAACTATTTCAAATTCGTATTGATGCTTAGAGGGCTGGAATTTTCCCACTATCATCTGGGGTACAAAAGGAAGGCTTTTCTCCATGATCTCACTCTTTTAGCACTCATATGTTTCCAAAATGTATTCTCTGGTGTTTAAGAACTTAATGTCCAGCCAGAACGCTGACAGGATGTACAATAGAAAATGGACTGTTTTCTCAATCTCCAGCCAGGGACCTTTTGTGAAAGGAACTGATGTGTGATTTCATTACAACTTTTCCACTTCCCTCCACATCGTTTAGGGAGCACCTGCATGCTCAGCACTGTGCTCCATACAGAAGATACAAAAAGGAGACAGAGAAGGTGGGAGCTCCCTGGGAACGCATGTCATGTGAACTGATGGGAGAGAGAATGATGGATAAATGAACAGAAGGAAGGATGGATAGACAGATGGATGGATAATAGATTAGCCACAATCCAGAAGACAATGACATACGAGTTTTGGTAAGAATTTTCCTTGATAAGGTTGGAAAGAATGGACTGGAGATTCTGGGATGGAGAAGTTCACTATGAACGCACAGAAGAGGGAGAGTTCATGGCATGGCAGGGGATGACTGTTGCGTTTTGAGTGTTCCCAGCACAATGTTCTGGGATTATAGCCAAAGCGGTGGTTAGTTTCCAATTTTTAAGGGTCCTACAAATGGATTAAAGATTTTTACCTAGTAGGTCAGTATTTTCTAGAAAACAATTCCCCACAATACTATGAAGTGTTGTACTTTGGGGACGAGTTCGTTTAGGGAATGATAAACCCTAGAGATTTTCAGAGAGTCATAATATACACAGGTATCGAGTATAACTTGAATACCCTTTTCAAGAGAACTCTGACATTCGTCAAAGTCAGAGTTCTAAAGAAGAACCATAGGAGACAGTGAACACTGAAGAGAAGTCAAACAGCTACTGGAACTTCAACATCACGATAAAATTTATTTTTCCCTTTACCTTATTATAGGAAAATAGAGTCTTGTCTATGGCTGATATTGAAATGAATGTCTAACGAAGCTAGAAAGAGATTAACGACAAGAAGTTATGAGGAAAGGAAACACAGGAGCAATCCCACTCAAGGGACGTCCTAAGATGAAATGAAATGAGGGTTAATGGCGGCTAGAGACAGAATAACGAAAGTACAAGCTCTTGCCTGTGCCGTGGAGGAGGCCTCAACACAGAGCTTTGGAGAAAAGCCCTATTTTGCAGAAAAGTCAGGGTTAGAAAAAAACACCTTGCTGGTTTCATGCGTTCTCCTTTCAATTTTAGTTGCTATGGCATGTTAACTATAAGAGCTGGGGATTCTTACAATAGCGGAAAAAAAAAAAAAAAAAAAGCAAATAAACCCCACACCCCTAGCCCAAGCAGTCACTTGACACATACAGCGAACCTGAGTGACACACAGTCCTTTCTCACGGAGGAGACACCCTGGAAAAGAAGTGGACACAGCACACTCAGAACACCCAGTCCCAGGACACTCCAGGAAAAATCACTTCATTGCATATATGCTTCCAATGAATCAGTACAGGGTCTTAAACACCTTAGTACATGCTAAAATTCTGTACTGAATAGAATAGGGTTTTCAAATGTCTCAGGTGATGGGGAGAGACTCCTTATAAATTATGAAATTTTTTGCACAGTGAAAATACTGTATATTGAATACTACCGAACCACATTTACTTAAAAAAAAATGGTTAAAACAGCAAATTTAATGTTTCACCACCACAGTCACAATTTTAAATTAATGATCAAATTAAATTATTTATAATTTATATTTGTTCATAAAAATATTTGCTTTATATCTTATAGAGAAATTAAGTCTGCCGGTTTTTTGTTTGTTTTTGTTTTGTTTTGTTTTAGTAATATGAGGAAGAAACAGGTAGATGTGGATCTTCAAGGTGGTTGGTCATAAAATACAGCTCTGGGTGGTGACTGAAGAAGAAATAGACAGACACTCAAAAGTTAGAAAAGCTAGTGGGAAAGAAGATCTAAAATAGTAAAGACAGACCATGATTTGGAAGATTATGAGAGACGGCTGAGGAGAATGGTCCACAGGGCATGGATATGGGATAGACGCAGGAGAACTCGGAGAGAACATTCCAACACCAAGCTTCTGGGGTCCTGACACCTGCTGTGTTCAGTCTGTCCTTGAAAAGGGGCAATAGGAAGAAGGTGGGAAGGGGAGATGACAGCTGAGACATGGCTCAGGCGTAAATGTCCTGAAAGATACCACTATGTTCTCACACTGTAAAGCGGGAGTTCGGACAGCCCCTGAGTGAGTCCAACCTTGCACAGTCAGCTGAACTGTGCGCATTTCTCCCCAGATGTGACCCCACTCACTATCCTCTGTTCAGTCCTCCTTAGAAGCCTGCTTCAATGCAAAGGAGGGATTAAGACAGATGAAAACCCTCTACTTCAAATGTGATGAAACTGAAGAAATTTCCAGAGAGAGATGTCTCTTGTTCCGGGGAAACTCAATAGGACGGAGAAAAATTAAATCCTTCATAATGCTATGCCTTTGGGCAACCTGCAAAATTGTTGATCTTCCTTCTACTTTTGACCTTGGTGCTTGCTAGTAACTCGGGTACTCTGCAGCTTCAATCTGCACAAAAGGTTACCTGGTATTTCTAGATCAGTGTCCCTGATGGTCCCTTCCAGTAAAGCAGAAAATGAGTCTCTGCTACTCGACAATCTGAAGCCTGAGAGAAGCTTGTCCCCATTTAAGAGCTCTACATTGGTGGGGGCACAAGCAGCTCACCTCCATTTAACAGCTGGGCACAGGGCAGCGGCTGAGCCAAGAGTCACTCCATTCAAGGTGGAGACTCATTCTTCACAAGGTGGGTGTGAAGAACTCGTGTCTCCAGAGCCCTGCGACCAAACACTTAGTCCTTACAAGATTAAATGGAACGCCTGTAACTGTGGGTAGCACAGCTAGTTTCTAGGAGGGATGGTGGGATGAACTGAAAAAGAAAATAAAATCAGTAATTATTGTGAAAACGTGTACATTGAGATGACCTGTTCAGTCTCTGTCCTTCACCTTAAGTACTTATTTTTTTTTCATTTAAGCATGGACATATTTTACTTTGTGACATTTGGTTGTAGGCCTTGTTTAACAGCTAAGACATCTCTCCTGCCCATGTTTTAATGGCTAATGTTAGGATATTATGGTTTACTAAATAACTGATTGTATATTTTTATTTATGTGTACACATATGTACATATATGCTTATTATATATCACACTTCTTCTAGCTAGTTAATCTATAAAATACAGCTCGGAGGGAAAAATGCATTCATAAACCTGTTGGTATAAAGATAAGCAGTTTATTTAATATCTAATTAAATGTGGTCACCAGAGAAATCACAGCTTATGAAACTTTATCAGAAAAAGATTAATCCATTTCAAGCTCAACCCAAATGTCACAAGAGAAGTCATGAATTTAGATAGGAATCCACTTATTATCCAGAGACGTTCCCATACTGACTAAAAGAAATTGGTATTCCTGGCTGTATTTATACCTACTTCTATCAAATTCACACATTTTGTGGCAATCCTTGAACAATTACCAAACCAGAATAATATAGTAGTGAATGTTTTTCTAATTTTTAAAAAATTCTCAAATATTTCATGACTCTGTGGGCTTGATTCATTCAGGAATCAATCCAAAAATTCAAACATGGCATTTTAATTAAGAAAGAATTCAAAGAAAGTGAATGCTACACAGCTATATGCTGTTAAAAAGGAAAAAAAAAAAGGTACTGAGAATGGGGGTTGTAGAAAATTATCCCATCAAGAACTCACAAACGCTGGGCGGTGGTGGCGCACGCCTTTAATCCCAGCACTCGGGAGGCAGAGGCAGGCGGATCTCTGAGTGTTCGAGGCCAACCTGGGCTACAAAGGGAGTTCCAGGACAGGCTCCAAAGCCACAGAGAAACCCTGTCTCGAAAAAAAAAAAAAAAAAAAAAAAAAAGAACTCACAAACTCATCAGCTGTTGGGGTATACAGACAGACAGAAAGACAGACAAGAAGAAAGACAGAAGCAGCCATATCTACTATAATAATGAAAATGGAATCTGGACACATGGTTACTGTGCTGGCTGGATTTCTGTCAAACTGACATGAGTTACAGTCATCTGAGAGGCAGAAACATCAATTAAGAAAATGCCTCCTAAGATCAAGCTGTAGGCAAGCAAGTAGGACATTTTAATTTGTGATTGATAGGGAGGGTTCAACCTGTTGTGGATGGTGCTATCCTTGGACTGGTGGTCCTTGTTTCTATAAGAAAGCAGGCTGAACAAGCTAAGGGGAGCAAGTCAGTAAGCACCTATCTATGACCTCTGCATCAGCTCCTGCCTCCAGGTTCCTTCCCTGTTTGAGTTCCTCCCCCAACTTCCATCAGTGACAGCCGATGATGAGGAAATGTAAGCCATATAAACCCTTTCTATCCAAGCTTGCATTTGGTCAATCACAGCAATAGTAACCCTAACTAGGACAACAACCCAGCATAAAGACCTGACCTTTCAGCCTAAACCTGCAATTGGGTGACTCAGCTGAACCAGTGGGAGGCAGCACCATTATAGACAGGCTGTTCTCATCCCTTTCCTCATCCTCTTTAAGATGATGGAAAAGAATATGGTCTACCTGGAAGCATGGGGACATTGTTTTCTACTGTGGGAGAATGCTCTTGTATACTTCAAAGATCTGTCACTCATACTGGCTTACTAAAATGCTGATTGGTCAGTAGTCAGGCAGGGAGTATAGGCAGGGCAAAGAGACTAGGAGAATTCTGGGAAGAGGAAAGGCAGTCGTCAGCCAGATGCAGAGAAAGCAAGATAACAATATCTCACTGAGAAAAGGTATCAAGTCAAGTGCCTAAACATAAACAAGAATTATAGTTAATTTAAGTTGTAAGAGCTAGTTAATAATAAGCCTGAAAAATAGGCCAAACTGCTTAGAATTAATATAAGCCTCTGTGTGTTTATTTGGGACTGAATGGCTGTGGGACCAAGTGAGACAGAAACTTCTTCCTACAGTTTGCATGTATGTGTCTATAAATTGATATGGCTAATCAAAAAAATAATAATAATATGGCAGTTGTCCCAAAAGCTAGAAACAGCTGGGCGGTGGTGGTGCACGCCTTTAATCCCAGCACTCGGGAGGCAGAGGCAGGCGGATCTCTGTAAGTTCGAGGCCAGCCTGGTCTACAAAGGGAGTTCCAGGATAGGCTCCAAAGCTACAGAGAAACCCTGTCTCGAAAAACCAAAAAAAAAAAAAAAAAAAAAACTAGAAACAGAAGTAGTATGATTAGTATGATCCAGGAATCCCAATACTGGGTATACATAAAGAAACTGAAACCAGTTTGTCAAGTATATGACCAGCTCTGCACCACTGCTGTACAGCACTCGTCAAAGCTTCTGAGTCGTGGGAGTAACTGAACAACAGATGACCAATGAAGAAAACATGAAGCATTCACATACTCACAGGAATGGTCCCAAAAGGGAAGAGATGACAACATTCATGACAACAGGGAAGAACCCACAGGACACTGTATTAAGTGAAACAAGCCAGACAGAAAGAGACAAGTGTCTCATGGCCTTACTCACGTGTAGGAGATAATAAAAGATGTCATCGCGTGGAAGTCAAGAGTCACAGGAATGTTGAAGAGGACAGGAGAGAGGACACAAAAGCAGGTGGGCAGGCACCAAATTTCAGCTTGATATCCATGCTGGTGCTCTAACACAGTGTGAGCATTTAACACTACCGCACTATTTTCAAACAGCCAGAGGAGAAAGATATGAATAGTCTCACCACGAAAAACTGTAAGCATATGACAAATCCTCTGATTATATTATTGGTAATACATGGATGTATGAAGCCATCACTGCACCCCATAAACATGTATAACCACAGTGTCTATTACCAAGAAAGAAAAGAGTAGAATAAAGGGAACTCAAGCCCATGGCAGGACAGCACAATGCAGAACACTACCTCAGATTCAGTGACAGACACTATACTCCTGTTTTTTGCCCATCTATTTGGAATTCATCACATGGACCAGCTTCACGTTCTACTAAACATGTGATAAGCAGAGTGACTTCCTAAGGATTTCTGGTACTAGAGAACATTTCTTAAAAGGAAATTTAACTATAAATCAAACAAGTAAAATGAAGTTTGGTGTGTCCAGGTTTTTTTTTCATGAGAAGTAAATTTTATCAACAAATTAATCTTACAATTAAAACAGAGAGCATGATTATACTCTTATGTTACTAGAAAAATGATTCATGCACTTGTGGAAAGGCATATTTCTAAATAAAGCATAAAACTATATAATCACATGATAAATTACTGCATAACTTACAAAGTTAATTTTAACACTAATGCAAAACTTATGATGAATCAATTTTTAAAATTCAGGGACAGCAGAAAACAGAATAGAAAATGAAAATAGAATCAGTAGCCAACAGGAAGTGCTTCAAAAAAATGACTGAAAACCACTGAGAAAAATCATAACTCAAAGCAGAAAGGAGCTCTTGAAAGAGACAACGTGATTCAACACAACTCCTTCAGAGGAAAATCCGAATGCACACCCTCAACACTTTCCAAATTCCCTTGAACTTAGAGGACAGACCTACAAACTGAAAGAGCACTCCTTATTTCAAAATTTGTTTAATTTCGTTGAGTATTCCTTTTTGTTATTGTTGCTATTGTTGCTGGTGCTTGTTTTTGTCTTTCAAGACAGGGTTTCTCTGTGTAGCCCTGGCTGTCCTGGAGCTCACGCTGTAGACCAGATTGGCCTCGAATCATAGATCCACCTGCCTCTGTCTCTTACATGCTGGGATTAAAGGTGTGCGTGCACCAGCACCATCCGGTATATATTCTAAAATTCTTTAGGTACTCAAGTACAAAGAGCAGGTAACCTGTAAGAAGAAATCAGATGAGCAAATTCAAAGAATATTTATCAACAAAGCTAAAGAGGGGCCTATATGTTGAAAGTGATGTGTATGAAAGAGAACCAGGGAAATGGCTCAGCAGGTGAAAGTGTCTGCTGGGCCAGACTCACAGCCTGAGTTCAGAGCCCTGGAAGACATATAAAAGTAGGACATGATGGCGTATGTCCACCATCCCACCATACACAGCCAGTGGAAAGCAGGTGGGAGTCTCTCTCAGAAGCTCATGGGGCAGCTAGTCTGAGGCACAGCAGCAAGGAAAGATCCTGCCTCAAGGTGAAAGGAAGATCCAATACCAGAGGTTGACCTCTGACCTACACATGTGTACCTTTGTCATACATGTACCCTTCATGTAGAAACACGTGCACACACAAAGAAATGAAGAGAGAGTGATGTTACCTGGAATTAAGGCCCTTTCTTATGCAACCTTTTGTCCTGGGTAGCGGGATTTGAACTCAATATAAAATTTTCTTATTTTCATTGTTCAAATTATTTAAATAAGCATGATACCTATTAATAAAAATGAAAAGTAGCTAAACAGAAAATATATTACTAACAAGACAGATAGGCTGAAGATATGGGCCAGTAGCAGAGAACTTGTCTAGGATGTGCAAGGCCTTGGGTTAGATGTCAAGACACTAACAACTAACCACTTCTCCCAATTATTGTTTAAAAAAGAACTAGCCTGGAAGGAAGTATTTGACAGAAACACTGGAAGGAATAGTACTATAGGTAAAAGAAAATACACAAAAGTGTTCTAGAAGGAGGCCCGCAGAGCAAGCAGCACGGGGTCCAGTCTGGATGGAGACAGCACCTCCTCTGATGGGATGGCACATTAGAACTGCATTCTGATCTTTTGAAAACAAGTTGGTCTCTCTGTATTTCAGCTACAGAAACTCAATACCCATAACTCTGGGTTAAAATAATTCACTGTTTTCTCTAGAAGATCATGGTAAAAGAATAATTACAAGGAGCTCGCCCCAGGAACGAAAAGTCTATGAGGACAGTCCAGATACTATGCACATAGCAATAAAACACTGATAATAGAGAGATTCCAAAATTCTCATAGTCACAGGGCTTACCCTAGGTCTGCAAGAGAGGAGAGGGCATTCTAATGTAAGATTTGTCATCTCCCAAGAATGTCTTATTAGTGACCACATTACACAAAGATAGAATGTCTACATTTTTAATAGAAACTACAAAGGATGCACTAACAAAACCATTAAACTGATAGTCAACTATCCAAAATAAAACTTTTTGTCTTTTAGCAAACTAAATTTCAGGTAGATAATATTTTATCTTTTTATTTACATTTTTATATCCAATTTAAACTCTTTATATTTATAGGAATGGTTTATCTAACCCTAGTTTTTTAAAAAAAAAAAAGATCAAAAGGAGAAAAAAAATTTTAATTTCTCTACTAAAATAAAAATTAATTAACAAACTAAGACATTGCCTATAATACCATTTAGGAAATGTTGATTTCTTTTTAATACTTGAGAAACAACTTACAAATATTTCAAAAGAAAAATGGGTAAATGACATGAACAAAAATGCACAAAAATCCGTATGTGCTCAACATCTCCTCATTTCAAAATTAGAAATTAAATTGTTAAGACAATTTCTTAGGAATAAATCATGAAAATATAGACAAAATTCATCTGTAACTCTTTATTAAATAACTTATATTCAAGGGAAAGCTTTAGAATACTTACGTGATTACTGAAAACATTAAGCAAATAAATTTTGAACTGAATGAAGCAAATTGTAAGATAAAGCTCCTGAAGTTATCCAACTCTATGATATGCAACCTGTGAATCGCATACATTGACTATTTACAGCTTCTCCAATGGAACTGATGAAGTGTTTATGATAGTGAGGAAGATAAATGCAATGACGATCATGTATATATATCTTCATCTCAATTTAAAAGACGTAAGTATAAAAAACCATCAGAAAGACCTATCCCAATATTCTATGTGTATATTTCTCCAAACTATATTACAATTTAATTCATTCATCTTTATGTTCCTAATGTTATGTACATTTTACAACTAAGACATTATTTTCAAAATTTTTTCTTCACTTGGCACAAAGAGTTAGTTGTTCATAAGTAGAGCTTCTAAGTCCTCTTTCTGACCTGTCCCAGGAACCTGAGACTCTCATCAAAGTAACAAGATTTCTGTGTAATTAATTCTAACAATACAGGGGATCTGGCTACTTCCTTCCTACCACCTTCTCTTACGGCTTCTAAACACTGCTACTATGCTGTCTTCCTTCTGGTCCCTTTTCTGCTCACTCAGAGGGTTCTGCTCACACTGACTCCTTCCTGTAGCAAGGGCTCAGCGTTCTGCCTCGTGCACACTTGTGTCTCTCAGGGTGAAGTCGACCTCACTCAGTCTCAGTTGTCAGACGTCAAGCGGACCCCCAAAAACTCCAAATCTACGTCTCTGACCCAGAACAGCCTCCCTTCTTCAACAGCGCCACACCTGCTGGCGCCAACTGCCTACCTCATCTCACCTCCTCACCCGCACAGCTAAGTGACATTTCAAATTTAGGAAGCTCAAGCCAATTCTTGTTTTTTCACTCCAATCTGTCGTACGTGCAACCTTTCTCATCTCAGGTGAAAGCATCTTGTTTCTCTTAACAGCTCAGGTCAAAACGGTCCTCGGTTCTTCCTGTCATCACTCAACTGTCAACACCTGGTAGGCTCTCCTTCCAAATACTTCTGGGGCCCAACCTTCCCTTCTCGACACCCTCAGTACCAGCTTGCGACGGTCTATCCGCTCTTCCTGATCTGACAGCTTGACTGGAATGCCCCACAAGCTCACGTTTTGAACGCTTGCTCCCCAGCAGGTGCCCACATTTTGGAAGGCTGTGAGGTCTAAGGCTGGCTTCTGGGTGGTGGAAGTCGTCAACCTCAGATGAGTTCTTAGATGTTATATAACCTGGCCCTGGTTCAGGTTGCCCTCTCTTACTTCCCAGCCTGACGCCATGTGAAGGAAGAGCTGCCTCTCACTCCCAGGGCCATGGATGGAGCTGTTCCTGGCATCCTCTCCAAACAGGAACCAAAATAACTCTTTGCTCTCTCAATTTGACTCGGTAAGGAAAAACATACACAAACGCAGACAAATATTCTCTCCTTTGTTTCTGCTGGGTACTCAGATACAGAAGTAACTAAAATATGCCTATGTGGGTGCAATAACCTGCAGTCGCGTCTCCTGCTTCTGTGCTCTAAACCACTGAAGATGCAACAGCCTTTCCATCCCCGATTAGTTCATGGCATTTCTCCAGGCCAAACCATTTGATGCTGCCCAAGTTTTCACTCACGGTAAAGGTGAAGAAGTCCTTCCTGTGCCCTAACAGACCTTTATGACAGTTCATCTCCAAGTCTTTTCTTCTCCAAATTACTGTTTTCTGGCCATCCCAATGTGAGGAGATGTGTTCCCATACATGCCTCTGCATCAACCATTCATTCCACTCTGTGTGGCATGTTCCTGCTCCCGGGATCTTCCTAACACACCTCTTTCTTCTTCCACACTTCTCACCTTTTCCATGATTCTCCTATACACCCTTCTTCATTATTTAAAAGATTAATTTTATTTTTATTTGTGGTGTGTGTGTGTGTGTGTGTGTGTGTTGTGTGCGCACACGTGTGCACAAGCAGATGCCCAGGAGGTCAGAAGAAGGCATGGGAGTCCCTGGAGCTGGAGTAACAGATGGTTGTGAACCATTTGATGTAGGTGTTAGGAACTTAGGGCCTCTGCAAGAGCTGTTAGAACCCCTCCACCCCTTTAATTTATCAGATTGTTCTTTATATTCCAACTCCATGTGCCTGCCCAAATCCCTTCACCCTGCTCAGCTTTCTCCCCTCTCCACTACATACATTAGATGTAATAAAATGGTTAAAACAGAAATTTTAAGATAGTAATTAGTTCAATTGGTTATCACGAAGCAGAGAAAACTACTCTGGAAATTCATGCTCAAATGCACAGAAAAGAGTGGCATGATCCTATAGGAGATGCTGAACAAAGGGACATACTAAAGACCCGTTCAACAGAAGTTAATAATCGGAGGAAGGTAAAGGGACACAGTCAACAGTGATGAAATTCTAAGACATAAATGAAGACAAGCATAAGGTTTTTTTAGTTTTTGATTTTTGGGGGGTGGGGAGTTGTTTGGTTTTTGGTTTTTTGAGACAGGGTTTCTCTGTGTAGCTTTGAAGCCTGACCTGGAACTTGCTCTGTAGACCAGGTAGGCCTCAAACTCACAGAAATCCGTCTGCCTCTGCCTCCCAAGTGCCAGGATTAAAGGTGTGCGCCACATGAGCCCTAGGAAGGGACAAAGCCATTTACAGCTGGGAAGGCAGCCCTCGTTGGGGCTATTGGCTAGATGTTTCCCTTTGGCTGCGAGGACCAAAACCAGAATAAGCTTTAGTAGGGGTGACACAGACAAGAAATCAAACGCCCATGGGGGATTCAGGGCCCTACATTGCTTTGAGAGTGCCAAGGACCATGGGAGGGGAGGAAGCTGATCTCCATTTGTTGTCAGGGCTTATATGGACAAAGGACAGAATGTGTACACCTTTCTGTTTTCTACTGTGTGTCTGTGTGTTACACAGACAAGGGCCAGCCTTTTACTGTGTTTCACAGTCATGCTAGAAGCTATGACACACGAACTCTGCATGTGGCGATGTCTCTGAAGGAGCAATCTGTGAGGCAACAAATAAATGTGTGAACTGGACTTGCCAATTCCAGAGCACTGCATCCCCTTGGATAACTGAAATGTGAATCATGGCAAGCAGGGCTGATAAAGTGCAGAACGGCGCACAGAGGAAAAGAGTTGGGGGCTTTCTTAGAGGCACAGGGGTTGTACTAACTGTGTTCTGGAAGGTTAAAGTCCATTAAAAACTTCATTCATGCAGTAGAGGACATGCTTACCCTCCTCATCCTACATCCTCTCAGTCCAACTCTTATCCTGAGGCTGGAAAACAAACAACCCCCAAGAACACACACTAACTCACACACCCACAAACATACACACATAGAGAAACACACACACGCTCATACACACAGAAACTCACACATTCAACACTCACACACCCGCAAACATATACACAGAGAAACACACACATACACACACTCATATGCACAAATACAAACACACACACACTTATACATACGGAAACAAACACACACTCATACACACACAAACACTCCACACACAGTAGGGGGAAGCTGCTGTTGTGAAGACCACATGGAAAAGGGGGGGCAGGGGAAGAAGGAGGTCAAGAGGGAGAAACAGGGAAGACAAACAGGGAGGACAAAACATCTCTTCAGAGCCATTGCCCGCTTAGCATTTGCTTCTGAGGCCAGAACACAGGTCTATGACTCGTTTTATATGTGCTGTGTTTACATCAGTAAATACAGATCCTATCCCTCTTCAAAACTGCTGTTTACATCAGTAAATACGGCTCCCATACCTCCTCAAAACAGCAGCAATAAATTATACATCGGAGAGTATCTAGATCCTCTTCCCATAAAAACTAGTAAGAACTTCCCACAAGACAAACTAGAGAGGGCTCAGCATGGGGAAGTAGGTACCGACTAGATAAGAGTGCATTTCGACTCACACTCTTAAGCTAATGAGTTAATTTAGGAAGTAACTAATGAGCACAAACAATGAGTTGGGCACAGCTGATGGAGCAAAAGGTCAAGACAAAAGCCCTGCCTTTATAGATCTTCTAGCCCAGTGTATTCAGAGGTTTCCCCCAGATTCTGGCTGTCAATCTGGGTGCATCAGGAGGTAGAAGTAAAGTCAATAAAGCTATTTGTAATTATAATACATCATTACTTCCAGGATTTTCCCAGAATGCAGCCTGCAGGCCAATCACTGTTCTAGATGTTGGATCAAATATAAACCCACTCACATTGTACAGTAGCTGTTGACAGGGTTTATCATGACTCCCTGTTACAAGGTCACCACCGGCTCTACCAGCCAATTCCTTGACTCTCAAATCTAGACAGTATCTGCAGAAAGATGGGTCCTAGACAACAGCGCTCCTGAAGGCACACCTGTCCTGAAACCTGACTTTAGGGCAAGATAGAACTGTGGAGGGTGCAGAGGTAGTCGAGAGGTTGCAGGTCATGCGTGCAGCTTTGGAAGTGGACTGGAAATAGCACCAGAGAGACTCTTTCCGTGTTCTATAAAGGTATTGCTAATGCTGGGTAATCACGTGGAGATAAGTGATTCTGCTGCATAGCCCAATTAAACATGCTATTTAATATGCTGTGCCTCCAATAGCTCTGATCAATGAGTCATTCTAAGTACTCACTGCCTGAACACTTTAACTTTTCCTCCACCCAAATCTTGTTGATTCTGTATTTCATTTAGCTGGAAATAAAGCTCAATGATACAACAGTTCAAAAGGAAAAACACAGAACAGACAAAGAAAAAACAAATATGATCCCAGACTTGGGAATATTCCCCCAGGAGGCCAGGGGACTTACCACTGAACAAGGGAGAATCACGTCACTGGGGCTTTGTTAAATTAACCCAAGGAAATCTCACAAGTCATCAAGATTTTGGTTATTAAACACGCACAAAAAATACTTTTCCAGAATTCTCTCTTCCTTCTCACTCCTTCCCTCCCCGCCTCTGTGAGACTCAGCCACACACCATCTTGCTTTCCTAACCTCACTTTTATCACTGACACAGCTAACATCTGCCAGGGGTTACTGTGTTGTCTTCCCTTGTCACATTACTTCACTAACCACTCCTACACCTTGCATGCACACACATGCACACATGCGCGCGCGTGCGTGCGCGCATGCGCGCAGACACACACACACACACACAGAACTATTGGCATTTTCTCAGTTCTCACAGGTACAAACTGAGTATCTGTCCACAGTCATTTAGTTAACAGGCTGTAGACCTGGAATTTGAACCCAGTTCTTGCTTGTCGCCAATCCACAGCCATCCTGTGTCTTACATAGCTACACAGGACTGCACACGTGATTTCTGACCAAAGAGGGCTGAAGTAAACATAATGAGGCCTCTTGCAGGACTATATGGCGACACCAAACGCAGAGGCCACGGACTCCTGATTAGCCCCACATTTGGAATCATCACACACATAAGGAAGGCTGTGGTTTCAGAGAAGCCAGACTTGCAATCCTTCCAGATGTTTTCTAGGGGAAGGGAATTTACAAGAAGGGAGAAGAGAGACTGGAGAAACAGAGCAGGCTTGCTAATAACCTCCTTCTGGGGCCTATCCTCCTGCCTCTACCCTCAGAAGTGGTTTCCCACCTTTAGGCTAGAAAACTTAGCTTTCTATATATCGATCTGAAAGATCCCCAGGAGGCAAGGGAACAGGAAGTGCACCTTCATACAGGGGGCCTACTTTAATAGGCATTTTTCAATCAAGGATTATAGAAACCGAAGTCATTTTTAGTTTAGTATCTTACCTTTTAGGATGTGCTGGCTAAACATAAAAGGGCTAAAAAGTAGAAGTGTTTCCATGTGCTAACCTCCATGGTGACCTTCAGAATTTCTGACGCAGATGGAACAAGAAATGCAAGTGCTTTCATGATGCATGTGAGTTGAGTATTTGACTCTAACACTTCTGATCCTCTGTAGGACAAGGAAGGGCCTGATGTTCTTAGAGGGCAGGAGGCTGTGCATGTCCACATGCATGGTGTGAATATTCTCAGAAGATGGAGGTTGTGCATGTCTACATGCATGGTGTGAATATTCTCAGAGGGTGGAGGCTATGCACGTGCACATACATGGTGTGAATATTCTCAGAGGGTAGAGGCTGTGCATGTGCACATGCATGGTATGAATATTCTCAGAGAGTAGAGGCCGTGCATGTCCACATGCATAGTGTGAATATTCTCAGAGGGTGGAGGCTGGCATGTGCACATTCATGGTGTGAATATTCTCAGAGGATGGAGGCTGTGCATGTGCACATGCGTGGTGTGAATATTATCAGAGGGTGGAAGCTGTGTGTGTGCATCTCCATGGTGTGAATATTCTCAGAGGGTAGAGGTTCTGCATGTATACATGTGTGGTGTGAATAGTCTCAGAGGGTGGAGGCTGTGCACATGTCCATGTGTGGTGTGAATATTCTCAGAGAGTGGAGGCTGTGCATGTGCCCGTGCATGGTGTAAATATTCTCAGACAGTGGAGGCTGTACATGTGCACATGCATTATGTCAATAATCTCAGAGGGTGGAGGCTATGTGCATCTCCATGGTGTGAATATTCTCAGAGGGTGGAGGTTGCGCATGTGGATACTCATGAGGTAGATGTCCTCAGTGGGTAGAGCTGTTCATGTGCATCTCCATGGTGGAAACATTCTCAGAGGGAAGAGACTGTGCACAAGCATGGTGTGGATGTTCTCAGAGGGTAGAGTCTGTGCATACAAACGTTGTGGGCAGGAGGAAGTACAGAGAGTTAAACATGGTGATAAGCCTCTCTGTCCCACAGGACCTGCCTCCCCTTGTCATGGGAAATGGAGAGAGGAAGTGAGAAGAATGGGAAGAAGGAGATTACAACAGATAGCGAAACTGAGTCTCCTGGCTCCACAGAGCCCCCTCATTTCTTCAAGGTGCAATCTGACAGCATACTTTGATTTGAAAACATTATACATCTCAATTGTAATTAAGAAATTCCGACTGGCGTGAATATGTAATATACACTCTGTTTTGCACATGCCTTTTCTCCCGACAGGCTGGTGCCGACTTTAATTTGGAAGAAATCCATTTTCATACAAAGGTAACCAAGAGTGACAGGAAATAGGAAGCCTACATCATTTATCTTCTGTGAACTTGGAACAAAATCAGTTAATTGCTTTTCTGGGAAGCTATTTTGTAGAATCATGGCATTTCGTTTTTCTACTCACACTTGTGACATAAATGGTGATTTTTTTTGTTTTTAAGAAAACGCTTGCCGGGCAGTGGTGGCGCACGCCTTTAATCCCAGCACTTGGGAGGCAGAGGCAGGTGGATCTCTGTGAGTTCGAGACCAGCCTGGTCTACAGAGCTAGTTCCGGGACAGGCTCCAAAAACCACAGAGAAACCCTGTCTCGAAAAACCAAAAAAAAAAAAAAAAAAAAAAAAGAAAACGCTGGTCATGAAAATGCTATGTTTAATCAATATATCTTAAACTATTTCAGTGCGCATTTTAACAAAGCAAATCTAATCAACCAAACAGTTACTCTATCCTTGTAGATGAAGTTATCAATCACAACTAAAGCTCCTAACACAGTTCATTAACTGAGAGTCAAATTTAGAGATCTCTTTCCAGGTCAACAAAGCTATCTGTGATAGGGTGGGCTTTGCCCCTTGGACTTTAAATACATTCCCATGCCAGCTATCAGGGGTCTGTGCAGTAGCATATTCAAATCACTGCCATTAGCAATAAGATGCACAGGCTGTGGAACACCTCTGTAGATACCGCAAACTTCCAAAAAAGCTGACTGTCGTCTATGAGGACACCTTGGCAAGCGGAGGCCTGCATTAATATGCTTCCTTTCGATTCTTCAACCAGCAAGTAAAAATAGCATGCTTTTCCATGGCTCTGTCATGAATGTGCCTACCCCATACAGCCCAGAATATAAATAGGTACTAAATTCGGGTCTGATATGAAGTACTTTTCCAAATAAAAGGTTATTATTTTAATAACAATTTCACATTACCCCATGAGTCGTAGACTGGAAGATCGTAAAACTAGGCACACTTAAGTTTCAGTGTCCTCAATGCCCAGGAAGCGTCTTAGAGATGTATTTACATAGATGTATGATTTATAAAAATTGCAAATCCCACAAAAACTGCATCTGCACCTCTACGTTAACAGTCCCCAAAGGCTCAACCTGCAATAATGTTAAGAGTGTGTGTGCGTGTGTGTGTGTGTATAACAAAAATAACTCACTTCAATTGGAAAATATTTGCCATGACCTGTCTTATGATGTTCTAGAATGCATGTTTCAGCCATTTGTTAAGTCCCCTGCCTCTCACCTAACAACAGATACCTTTCCAAGTGGCACTCTAGGGGAGGCTCACTTAATGAGGGGTGGCGTCGAGAATAGGAGACTCAGCTCTAACAACAAAAATATGTTTTTCATTAAACCCAAAACTGAACTGGGATAAACCAGCTAAGAGGCAGGTGTATTGGCTAAAGAATCCTCCTGAGGCCTTTAACTTCCACATTAAACTGCACTAGATTTTTCTACTCTAATCACCCATTATTGGAGAGTAAAGAATTATAACAAATAACCTTCTGTGGCAGCAGACAGAATAAAGCCATTGTAAAGGAAAGAGCACGGGCTTGATGGAATATAAAAACAGGCAAAAGAGATTCCAAATTTCTCCATTCTTAAACAAATAACAAGATGGTTCCACTACAAGGATGGTGTAGATGAGAGAATGTTCTAGAAGATGAGAGAATGGACTAGAAGACTGATTTTAAAATTAGTTGGTACTGTGGAATACATTGCAAATTAAAAGGCTAAGTACTAGAGATGGATTTATTCAATTCATAAAGATAAATATCCTGAAAGCAGAGATCACACTGTAGATTTCTATTATCTCAAGTCACACTGCACCAAGGCATCAATGTGACTTTGTTAGGAGGAAGGTACTTACACAATGCCTAACATCTATTTGCATGCATATTGCATGCATGTGAGTACACGTGTACACACACACACACACACACACACACACTTCCAGTTATCTCCTTATCAATGCATGCCTGGCCTCTTTGACACGCTCAGGATAGAATGTGGGGAGGCAACAGGTTGTCTGTTCTCAATGCTGTGTATAGGAACAACGGAACAGTTCCTGTGTATCACTCTGATTTCTCACATTAGGCCTCCTTCTTTCAGGCATAACCTTGTAATTATCAAACTCATACAATACATCATTGTCCCCAATCTGGGATCCTCAGAGGGCATCATGTTGATGTCCAGAGTACTGCTAATTCACTAAACGCCTTCCTAATACTGTGCAGGTGTCTGTACAAGGCTACACTGAGTTACCCAGAACTAACGACCTCACTGGACTCTAAATGAGTAAACAGTTACCTAAGAAACCAAAGATGATGCAGTAGAAAAACATAATTTCAACAAGTAGCCAGCTAAAAGGAAAGATGTAAATGGAACCCTAGTGGCTTAAGATGGTCACCACTGTTCAAGGATGGGTTAAACTTTCTTTGCCAACAAAGTTCTTTGGATGACAAGGACAAAACCAAAGAGCCTGAGGAATTCAGTTCAATACTGCGGTATCCATGTGTTTCCTACCAACAAAGGCCTAGGGAACAGGTGCAGTTATTTTAAAGTTTGATCTATGTCAGGTAGCCCAACTACCTGTAATTCCAGGTCCCAGGCATCCATATCTCTGATCTTCATGGGTACCTGCATTCACATGCATACATCCACACAGAGATACACACAGACATAATTTAAAAAAATAAAAATAATTATTTTTTAGACACCTGGAGGAATTACAATTTGCTTTCATTGTTTCTAGTGAATCCTGCTTCCTAATGGCTAGAATACATCATAAACGTGCAATCAAAAGAAGCTAGTGGTGCACGTCACCACATATCCTAATTAAAACCTTAGTAAACACCTCCTGGAGTGCAAAAGACCATCTCTCTCTGAGTGACAATCTCTGGGTAACAAGGTTATCTCCCAAGTGGCCCATGGGGAGTACCAAGAGAAACGCTATGCTCAGTCTTGTCAAAAACACAATAGGAAATGCCAAATCCTTTGTTTCTTTTGGTTAATAAATTGGATGAAGATGTAAAGAACACTCTGGTCACACCATTACTCCATCTTTAAAGAAGAACATGTCAAGGGGAAAACGGCTTTGCAGTTCCTAAGGACACTGTTAAAGAAAGACAGCCTCACCTCCTATGCTACATCACAGGGAGCGAACAGAAGCAAAGGCACGCAGTCGTAACTCCTCTTCACGTGCTCTTGACAACTATCATCAATCTGGAATACGGTATGACACGTGCTACTTTAAAAAGATTGCTTTCCATCCAGATTCACTGTTCAAGCAGCCAGAGACTACCTGTCCTACAACCTGTCCCAGACCCAGGCTTGTGTAGAATTCTCAGACTCAATGCATCAACTCCACACATTATGTAATGCAATGAACAGGGTCAAAATGTAAACCAGGAAGAGTATGAACTGAAATACTTTATCCATCCGGAGAATGTGCTCACAGAGTCGAATATTTTTATATCACAAGAAAAGTCCACGTAAGAATTCTGTTTAATTAATATGAGTGAATCTAAATCATAAGTCTTAGGAGTGGGATATCTAATATACTGGGATATCAACTAGACTCACTATTGATTTAATACTTTACAAATTCTTATAAGACTTCCTTTAAGAAGTTTATCATAAAACTTTTCAAAACTGATAAAAAAAATGTTAAGAGTTCTGAACTATTTTACAGGGGAAAAAAAAACTTAGCTCCTTGAAAGCTGAATTACAGCCTTTGAAGTGGTTTATATTGCTGTTACATATCTTAGTCAATCCCATCTCGTTCATGAAACTCTATGAACTCAACCGAAGGAGGCATTCCTTCCCTAAGTAATTCCTACACATGCACAAACACATACATATATATGTACATATATTTTCAGTACTTAAGATAATCTTATTATGATGAATCTGAGAATTTTAACAGCTATAACTTTGGTCTGAGGGCTACAAAGCTTATCACATCAACGGAGAGGTAAGAGGGTAGAAACATGAAAACTGCACTTTCATGTCACGCTGCTAATTACTTGCATGCAACTGACAATGAGAACAGACTCACCTCTCCTTGCTTGGGGATGCTGAACTTAGCAAGCTTGGCTTTGGCTCTGGCTGACTCGGGTTTGTTGCCTGGGACCCCTCTGTAGGATGTGCAGTGCACACCAGTTTCTGTGGATGACTTAAGCTTGGGAGACTCATCAGGAGCCTGGTCTTGGCCGTCCATGGGCCGCACATACGCTGTTGGTTTCTGCTGGACCAGGCTGGGTTTTGAAGCCAAGGATGGAGGAAAGTTCTGAACACAGTGTCCACTGCTGCTGTGCTTGGCCGCCATGGCAGGGGGCCTCTCCTGGGTCTGAAGGCCCGCCTCCACATTGCATACTTGCTTGGCCCTTGTCTGCTGTCTGCCGACACCATCACCAAGCAAGGTCCTGAGAGAGCCCTGTTGTGCTGAGTTGGAAGAAGAAGGCAGTGAGGGTGAGGATGAGGGACTCCACGCACAATGAAAGGCTTTTCATTGTGGTTGAGATCTGTGCAAAGCAACTGCCTTATGCCCCTCCTTACCTGCTCTCTGTTGGCCGTCAGACGATGAGTGCCCAGTCTTCTGCCAGCCCATGGTGCCCCTCTTACTCTGCTGCACAGAGACAGCTGCAGGTGTGGAAGACGCAGTGCTACAGACAGATGAGGGCTGGGGCTGGGCTCTCGACTCAGCTGCAAAATGCTCATCTACCTTGTTCACGGGAGTCTGGGGAACACCCGGCTTGGGGACACCGACGAGATGGCTCTGGTTGGATCTGTCGGTTAAAAAGTCTTTCATTTCGTCATAATTTCCTAATGTATTCTGGATCCGGTTGGAGAGTTCATCCCCCTTGTTAGTCTGGAGAAATAAAAACAAATACATGATACTATAGAGTCAAGACATAGGTACCAGTGAAGTAACATGCCCAAAACAGATAGATTCAGAATGAGAGCTGAGGGATGAAATCCAAGTCTTTTTGAACTCTGAAGATAGCTATAAGCCTCCATTATTCAAGAGCTGGAAACTTGTAATAGATAGCCTTAGGCATATTAAAAAACAAGAAAGCTGTCCTTGGTATATCGCACCATAACCAAAATATATTTATTATTTTATATGTATGTAATGTGGAAATTAGAAAATTTACTCTTATAATTTCACAAAATGGTCTATATTGTCTTTTTTGGATTATATTATGGTTGTTTTGCAGAAACACTAAAATCTTTTTTTGAAAATTTAGATTTGGCTCAGTATAGGTTTGCTTCCAAATTCTAAATAAGTAATTATTCTTGCCAGGAAACACAGTGTGTCAGGCTAGAGGAACTTGGGTAAACTGAGAAGTAATATAAGATCAAATATGCAAAATTCTCCCACCCTAAACTGTCTACATTACATGCATCCTGAAATGTCTGTGAACCTTGGAAGAAACTCCATTTTGGAAGAAAGGTGAACTCTGTGAGTACAATAATCGTGTCACAGTAGCTGGACTTAGGGTAAAACGAGAAGGGATTTTGCAACATCTTTTTTAAAAAAATTATATAAAATGTGTCTGGGAGGGAGGAAGGGAGGGAGGGAGGGAGGGAGGGAAGGAGGGAAGGAGGGAAGGAGGGAAGGGACAACTTGTAAGATTCAGTTTTCTCCCTCCTCCATCTGGGTCCTAGGGATCAAACTCAGGGCTTCAGGCTTGGTAGCTGCCACCTCCTCTCACTGCGCAGTCCTGAAAAACTCCAATTTCTTAGCCCTAACAGGTGCCTTGATCCTTGCATGAACCACAAATATCAACTATCTAACCTAAACCCTTTTAAATAGTTTTTAAGAGCTCAGGAAACATAACAGATGGCATTAATCTTAAAACCAAAGAGATGAAGTCTGAATTATTGATAAAAATCCTAATAAGTGAGTCTTAGGGTCACACTTCACTGATGAAGCAAAGGAGCCCACAAGAGCCTTGCAAGCTAAATATCATTATTTAGGGGTGGGGCTATCTTCCCTGGTTAAACAGACCAAAAACTAACTGGAGTTTCTTGTCGACTCTTTCACAGGACATTCCTGGCAGCTACAGGGGAGGTGAACAGCTGAAAACCATCTACCTTGTAGGGTTCACTGAAGAGAGAGTAACTGGAATTAAAGCCGCCACTGTCCTGCTGCGCTTCCTGGCTTCTTCGTTCTCGTTCTTTCCTCCGTAATGCACTCCTATCTGGTTCATAGACGCTGCACCAGGAGAAAGGAAAGAGAACAACCCCCAAATTAAAGAGCCAAGCCCAAAGTCACAGACACCTGGTTTAAAGGACAAATGGCAATGACAACAGGAACACGGATGAGCTTAAAGTCTGGCTCGGAAGGCCTACTGAACTCCATGCCTGAGAGTCACATTCTCCCAGAGGGAAAATCCGTAGGACAAGTTCCAACCAGACTTAGACTCCTCTGCCTGGTACTGCAAGAAAGGAACTATGTAAGCAACTCTGACAGCAGACTGAGCACCTTGCTCGGGCCCGTGGTAATTACTTCGATGTGTAAATAGAAATTATGAGCCTACTTCCTCTCATGACACTGCCTCTGAGTGTTATATGGGAATGCGTCTGGCTGGGATTGTGTGTGTGTGTGGCATGTCTGTGTTTCTGCAGTGATTCTATCATTAACTAGCTCCCCGAAGAGCTATTAAAACCCATGCTGCAGTGGGTTTCACAGTTACAAGCCTTCTCCTGATCTCTGCTAATCAGTCAAGTCGACAAACGACGACCGAATCAATTCTTCCTTTTGATATATCTGACACTATCACTCCTCCCAACCGTAAGAAAAGAAAATGCGCTAGGAGAAAAGGGTACAGGCGGCAAAGGAAGGATGGAAACTGAATTATATCACTGTCATCATGAACTAAGCCTTTTGGCTGAAGAAAATGAATCATCTATTTGCCAAAATACAATCACGGAATGGCCAAATACCAAACCATTGGAAGTACGAGGAGGGAAGTAAAGTGTGCCATTCCCCTCCTAAGGAGAAAATAAAGGGGCTAATTCAACTAGTGATGAGAAAGTGTTCTCTTCCTAATGAATGAAACACACTGGCCTCCGGGCCTAGTGTAAGCGTGCGGCAATCAGGGAAACACACATCCCCAAGAATTGGCACTGCCCTCATTTCCCAGCAGAAGTAAAGAACGAGAGTGACCCAGGCATCATTTGCTTAGGTTGGTCTAGGGAGCAGAGAGACGAGCTGGGAGCCAAGACACCTATCCACTAATTAAGATTCTCCATGGTCCAGAGAGGAGATTTTTAAAAAGTCACCCAACCTCTTTACCCCTCAGTGTCTCCATTATGAGGCAGGGATTTCTTAGGGCATTGCTGTACGGTCAATGATGGTAGTTCAGAAGAAAGTGCTGGGACATTTAGGAGTCTTGAAATCCGGGGTATGGCTATTAACATATGGTTAAAAATGAAAGGATCTGTGGGTTCAAAAGAACTTTGTGAAAATCATAATATTTTAAAAGTTAAATAGCCATATTTTTGTCATGTAGAGTCAGGGAATACAAAAAACACGGTGATAAAAAAAAAAAGTACTCCTCATCCCAGTTTAGTCCATGTGGCCAGGACATATTTAAAGTCACTGTCTGTGGGGTGACACTACACTTGCTTGTGGCAAGGCTACTCCTGCCCCTGAGGCATTTAATTTAAATTTAAATTTAGGGAATGCTAAAATATCCGAGCAAAGAGGCCATTAGCATTTTAATTCATCCTCTTAGTACATTACCCAAAGTTATTAAGCTTGAGAACCCAACCAGTGTCCTTGCATAAAAAAACCGTCTACCAATAGAGAGGCTCGGCCTTCCAATGTCACAGCCATCTTCTGAGCATGGCTGAGGTGACAACGAACAACACAATGGGGACCCTCTACACACTCATTCACAGAACCAGGCTTCCAAGCTAAGGGAGCCGCTGTTACTGGTAGCTGCTGGCCAGATGAACTCCCAGCTTCTGTAAACAACCCCATGGGTTTCACACAATGACAAGACGGAAGATACATGATTTATGATAGAGTCATGAAGTGGGCTTTGAACAACAGGGGACTATTATCAACTTCTATCTTTAGAATGATGTCGACTGGCATTTACAAATAAAGAAAGGAAGGAAAAAAGAAAGGAACGAAGGGAGGGAGGGAGACAAAGAGGAAGGGAGGGAGGGAGGGAGGGAGGGAGGGAGGGAGGGAGGGAGGGAGGGAGGGAGGGAGGGAGGGAGGGCCTTGCATTACATGCATCAGAACTTCCCTTCTCTGCAGCACATACAACACTGAGAGTATGAAAGTAGCGCCTGGATGCTACCCATCAGACAGAGACCTCTACACACATGTCATGCAGGCCACCCTTAGCCAGGCCAGGCCAACTAAACACAAGACTGGGGCGATGCATGGAGTGCCTTATGGAGGATGAACAGGCAAGTGGTCGTTCATGACAGTGGTTGGGCTTCTGAAGAGGCCCCCACACCCAAGGTTATACCTCCTGCATCTGCTGGCTGATGACTGAAATTCCAGAACTAGAGAATCATTCCTCTGGCTTAAGATGTCTTCACCCCTGTAAAAAATACAAACACCACAAGAAGAGAAAACACTTTAAACCTGACAAGCCTGCATTTGGCATTTGTGTATGTACAGGCCTGAGAAGCATTTCCCTCAAAGGCCTAAGGGAAGCTCCAAACAGGAGGTGCAAGGGGGGAAAAAAAAAAGAAGAAGAAGAAGCAGGGTTGTGAGCAGAGAAAAAGTTAAATGTCTAAGATCAAAGGGTGGACACCAAAGTCAGATCAGTGGCTATCAGACCCAGTGTATTTCCGAGGTTTTAGAATAAGAGTCAGGTCAGAATTTAGGGAATTTGGAGGAGAGGGGTGAGCACTTCCTGCTTAAATAAACCCCTCACTCCCAACCTCTTTGGGTTTGAAGAGACGAAACAAAACCATTTTAAAATGCAGTCCATGGCTAGACAAAAATTTCCTATGTGGTTCTGCCTGTATGACCAGACTATGGCTTCTGACAGAAAAAAATGAACACCCTTAAGACATCAAAAGGTCGATGCTGTGCATCCAGGCCATTAGGTGACACCACATGACCCAGTGCAGGATCACTCTCACATCGTCAAAGGAGAGGAAAGGAAGCACAGAAAGAAGCCCTGCTTCCCAGTGCCTTTTCTTTGGTCTGTGCTTCATGGAGCTCTGTAGCCTCCACTGAGCAGAGGCTTTTTCAAAGGCGACACACCCATCCGTCTAGTTAAGAACCACAGTCCTCCTGTGCTATGTCAGGCCCAAGGAGCGAAAATATCACCTGCTTACAGCAAATGACACTCTAAGAGAAAGGCAGGCCTTCGCAATTTCCATCTCTCCCTGGATGTCTTTACCTTCACCTTTCCACCAATGCTCATACAGGCAGCAGCTGCTTGACTAGTCCACCTCTGCAGTAATTACAGGAAGAACCCGCGCAGGCGTGCAGCAGCCAGCACAGGGCCTTTCTCTTCATTTCTCACCATGAAAGAGCAGCTCCCCCCCCCTCACTCCCATGCCTCTGGAGCAATGTGAAGCCTATGCCATCTGCTTTAGTAGCAAAGAAGCCATTTCCCTCCAGGTGCAAAGTTGGGTCAGCTTCCTGGGGATGAGGGACCAGTTTTAGATAATCCTTGTTCCTGGCAGGCTGGTGTACCTGTTAAAGTTAGTAAATGCCACGCTGTTTCTTCCCGGCTAACAGATGGTAAAATCTCTATCAACTGTTAAGTTTTTCCTTGTTTCCATAAAAATTACAAGAATCATATTCCTCAAATGTATATCACCAAATGCATTTATTTATTTTGCACAGAAGTGTGGTAGTCAACTGCCATAATGTTATTTATTATTTATTACAAATGCATAGCAAACCCAGAAAAATGAATCTTTGAAATCAACTCCTTCTAAAAGACTTATTTTTAGGTTTTATAAAAATAAAAACAGTAATAAAATATTTCTGATTATTCTTCATTTACTTGATTTTAATCTTTTAAGTCAAGTCCCATGCAGAACTCAAGCCAAGGCCAGTCACAGTACATAAGAGGAAACATCCAGATAAGAAAGCATCATCATCTCCAAAACTAATCTATACCTAACTGCAAGGCAAGGACATGAACTAAGCAACAATGTTTGTGAACCTAGTGGCTTCATCCTTTTGCCGAGGAAAACAATCAACCACCCACCCATAAGCCCATTTGGTGTCCTTACAATATCAGTTAGACATGGATAGAAAGGGTTGATATTATTACTAGAATAATGTTTCAAAATGAAGGCCTCTCCATCATGGTCACACATGTCCATAACCCCAATCCCTGGAAGGTGGGAACAAGAGGATGTGAGACCTATCTCAAATAAAACAAAACAAAGCAGGAAACTTAGGATAAGAGTTAGACATCAAAAATATGGGGGGTTTTGCAGCTTTTTATTGATTTTTATTGAGCTTAACATTTTTCTCTGCTCCCCTCCCTGCCTCTCCCCTCCCTTTCAATCCTCTCCCATGGTTCTCATGCTCCCAATTTACTCAGGAGATCTTGTATTTTTCTACTTCCCATGTAGATTAGATCTATGTATGTCTCTCTTAGGGTCCTCATTGTTGTCTAGGTTCTCTGGGACTGTGATTTGTAGGTTGGTTTTCTATGTTTAAAAACCACCTATGAGTGAGTACATATGATAATTGTCTTTCTGGATCTGGGTTACCTCACTCAATATGATGTTTTCTAGCTCCATCCATTTACCTGAAAATATCAAGATGTCGTTATTTCAGAAAATATGTTTTAAAAGAACATCATGCAAGAGAGACAAGTGTTTTGGACTCCAAAATATTTTATTCCTCTCTACCAAGAGATGAGGAGCTGCCCACAAACCAAGAGATAGCTAAAGGCCATGTCCATAAAAGATGAGGATGAATGAACAACAAACACAGGCCTCACAGAAGCAAACAGGACAAATGAAACAAAGAGGAGCTATTTCCCATGCAAAAAGAACAATGAAGAAAAGTATGGTAGCGGTTATAATTTCTTACAGTTTCCAAACAACAGAAAATTATCTTTTCCTACCACACACACACACACACACACACACACACACGGGTTACCACACAACCTAGAACTACAGCACAGACAAACAACAAAATTACAGACTGTAAACAGTGCTAAATAGGCTGATGGCATCATCAATGTCGTCAGAACGCTGCCCACTCATTAGCCTACCCCAGTCTCTCTACGCTGCCCTCCACAGAAGAAAGGGTGCTGATGAGTACAGCCAACAACACCAGCTGAGCCCAGTGCTTGACCTAGAGGACTCAGCTGGCCAGGAAGAGCTGCCTCCTCCCTGGTGTACTCACTCATGTGCAGCCCACCCACATAGGAATGCTTATTCCAAATAAACTGTCATTTCCCATGGAGGAGGCTGTCAGCAAAGAGTGTATGGAGCCAACTTCAGCCCTTGACTGGAATCATGTTTTACTCTTTATACGAAAATCGTCCTAGCTTCTGGTAAGTCTCCAGAGTTGGGGTTTTGTATTCATCATTTTCTGTTGTTATAACAACATACCTGAGGCCATGTACCTTATGAAGAAATGAGGTTCATTTAGTTTGGGAGGCTGAAAGTCCAAGGTCAAGGGGCCACATCTATTTAATCATCAGCGAAGGCCTTCTGGCTGCACGACAGCATAGTACATGGCATTGTATGGAGTGCGTACGACAGAGAGAGCCAGAGGCCTCACCACCCAGGCCCACTGTTGCAGCAGCTCGCTCTTGGAACTAAACAGAGTCTAGAGAAGCATATATCCCCTTTCTACAGTGACCATCTAGACTAGACCCCACTTTCTCAAAGTTCCAGCCCCTCAATACTACCAAGCTGGAGACCTTGCTTCCATCATGGGGACCTCTGGGGAATTTACTCAAACCATCTCCCAATCACATCAGGGACGAGGCAAGAGCTGAGTTTAAGAGGTGAGAGTGGCCATCTCTTGGCCTGTAAAGAATGCTGGCCTGCTAACCATAAGTTTAAAGGCTCCTTTCAAATACCAGAAATATGGCTTAGTCCATAACCAATTCCTGAATTCCAGATGTGAGGGAGACGATCAGGGCTATGACCAATCCCCCCTACTGCTGAGAAACTGTCTCAGAAAGAGGAGAGAAAGGAGAAGGGGCTCATTCATCAGCAGTGTGAGTAACAGGTCTTCCAGCACTGGAGACAACAACACAGACTGGGGTGGGAGTGGGATGTAATCACCTCTGGGCTGGGCCTAGGAGAGGGTTAGGGAGAAGAAGAACCATCTAGTGGTACAAAGACACAGATTGCTACTGTTTGGCTTTAAGAGTTGGAGAGGTGACCTTTGCCCTTGGCAAACAACAACCTGACTTCCTTAGCTAGAATTCTATTTTCAGAACTTCACGCCCTTGTTTGCCTGCTGCTAGCCTGCCATTGCTGCTTCCTTCACAATGGGTTTCTCTGGTCCCTTCCCCAAAGCAGAGGATGAAAAGCACTGCAAACACTCTTCCCTTCTTACATTCTCCATCAAAGATGGCTGAGTAGCTTGCTTCACAGACCGTTTTTCAGCACCTGGCCAGCACACCGACAGGGGCATGGACACCAAGAGGGAGAAGGAAAGCCATGGGTGGCGAGGAGAAGACTGTGCTTCACAGACTGCTGCTCTCAGCTGGCAACATCAGACACTGTATAATTTAAGGAATCTAATCAAACACTCCAAATTTATAACAATTGTTTTAGATTTAATGAGTCAAACTAATTACCATCTTTTGTTATTTATAAAGCAAACACTAAAAGATCAGTAGTCCTGTCTCCAAAGAGAGAAAAGCACGGCAGTCAAAATGTTACTTGTAAATCCCCTCCATCTCTAGAGGTGCTGGACAGAAAGGCAGCCGGGATTAAACAACAGGTGAGGGGCGAGGTGGGACAGAGCTCCAGTTTGGTAAAAAGACAAAGTCTCCCAGCTGCAGCCCCTTAAGGCTCTGGACCGGGCTTATGAGGGTGCTGGTGAAGCTGATAAAGAGGGCAGTAACATCAGTAAGGTGATGGTGGTGAGGGACGGAAGGCCTGTTGAGGGGATGGGTGGCAATGGTTGTAGGCTACGGTTAATTCTGATGCAACCTAGAATCCCTTGGGAAGAGGGTTTTAGTGGGGGATTATCTAGATCAAGCTGGCCTATGGGCGTGTCTGCAGGGGTTGTCTTGCTTATTAAATGATGTAGAAAGACCCAGCCCACTGTGGACAGCACCATTTCACGGGCTGGGTCCTGGACTGTGTGAGAGTAGAAAAATCCAATAAAGAAGAAAGGAAGAGTCTGTTCTCTCTCTCTGTGCTAGACGGTAGGTTTGGTAGGACTAGTTATCTGAGTTCTTACCGTGGCATTCTTTCCCACAATGACGGACTGACCATGACTTGGAATTGTCAGTTAGAGCAGGCTGAGATGGGTGTGTGGTGCGGTGGAGGCTGGTGGCGGTGGTGAGGAACGATGATGGTGACGATGGTAAGGAATGGGAGGACGTGGTAAGACCGGTGGTGGCAATATAGTTATAGGCGTGAGGGAGCTGGTGAGGGAAGTAACCAAGGTGATGGTGACAGTGGTCACATGACTGCTAAGGAGTGCAAACCACTCATTAACGGGCACAGCAGTCCCATAAGTATCCCAAGAGCATCACTGTGTCTCTGCTCGCTTATTCTGGCTTTTCCTTTTTGAGTAAAGCAATTTCAGCTCCATGTTCATTCTGCTTGCCGGTCTTATGCAAGCTGCCTGCATCAGCCTGGAAGTGTATATCCCCTCTTCCTTGTTTGTCTCCAACCGCGAAGATTATCTCCATCTTATTATCTTCCGTCTGGAGGGAATCCTCTGAGAGCATTTATAGACCTCAGCCTTCGGTCCTCTGACTGCTCTTGCAGAAAAGCAATGAAGCTGAAGGCATTCCACACCTGAGTCACCTCAATACTGTATTTTGGGGATAACTGTAACATCACACCTAGACAAACCACCCACAAACATCCCAAGTAAATTTGAAGGTGATGTATGCAATCTTCCCAGACACATCTGACTTGTGTTAAATTTTCCAATAACAACAGCTACTCCAAATGGACTTCACATGAATTATTTCATTTAATAATCCTGAAACTCCCAAGAGCCATTATCCTCATTTTCCAATGAAGAAAACAAGAGGCTTTAAGGTTAACTAACTTGCCCCATCCCACAGGCAGCCAGTAGCAGCTCTGCAGTTAGAAGCCCGGCAGTCTGGCACCAGACGTAGAATTCCTAGACTCCATTGCTCTGCCTCCCTGGGGACAGCCCCCTGACAGGCTTTGACAAATGGTGCCCCCATCCTTTGTTAGTAAATGCCAAGCTGAGGGGTGTTAATTTTCAAATAGTGAAATTTCTGCTCATTCTTTTAAGGTCTTCTCCTTGATTGATACAATTTTACAAATTCTGTAGGGAGAAAAAAAACTCCCCCCAAAAACCTGCCATAATCACTTCCAGTGAAAAAACACTAGCAATGATCCAATATCCTGTCCCTGAACATCCTCACATTTCAAGAGCTTTAATTTAAATCCGTTTCCCTAGATTATCCCATCCTTAAGGTGGAATTCTGTATGTGGAATTCCTTAGAAATTATAGAATACCATAATAAGAGTATTCTGTAACTAGCACAGCAGAGTTGCTGCTGCAACCTGGAAGGAAAACACCTCACACCAAGTTTTTACTAATCATTTTCTGGGTCCAAACGCCATTCTAACTCCCTGGAAATGAAGACTTTCAAATCTCTCTCGTAAATATCCTCCGGTGAGTTCTGAGAGCGAGAGATGACAGAGAAATGACAGCTTTGCATTTCAAGGGTTAAATGTTTTTCCTGAGGGAGCCTGAGCCTCCACTCAACGAGAACAAGTGTCAGGCGCTAATGGAATTGTTCCATGATAAATAAACTGCCAGGCTGGATGACAAGCAGCTTTCAAAGAGACTTTCCATATAGTCTAACCAGCAGAAGTTAATTTGAGTTTCTTAACAGGACCTTCTTCCTTCACAGTATAAAAGTGCCTGGGGATGAAGCAATTACTCTGATTTACCATCTTCTCCTTGGTAGAATATAAAGATGCTGCAAACCTCACAAAAGCAGTAACTTAGCCAAATGGGACTCGCTTGCAAAGTCCCTACTATGCTATTTCCAAAGGTTCCCGCCCTGGCAGCAGCACAGAGTTGCTATCAATCACCGGTACCCAAGTGGAGGAGGGCGGAGGAGGATGCTTCCTCTCAGGGCTGTGCATGTTAGAGCCCATAAATCATTTTTCCTCCAGCAAATGCTCAGTTAAATTTCATCTTCGCTTTGCAGCATGTTTCTCAATTTCAGCTTCTGGGAAGTTTAAGAGTCATTTACAGATGTGTCACGTTTTACAGCATGCCTGTGTTTTAACCAGGATGCTTGCCTACACATTCACTGCCTTGGCCACTCTGGGTCATGAGCTTGTACCTTAGGTTTTAGCTTAGGCCAAGCTGATACTACAAGGAGATCAGGCTTCTTGGCACAGAGCTGGAAATACTGAGTTTTAAGGAATGGGCTGTGCTCTCCTGAATCCAACCCTTCAACTTGTCTGCCCAGAACCACCAACTGGTTGAAAGCGGCTTTCTGCAAGGGAATGAGTCAAGTCGGGCTACTTCTAGCTGCGGCACTGAATTAATTTACCTGTCAGGTGCAGAACTAGTTGATGGCCAGGAGGAAATCAAGCACAGCCGACTTTAAAAAGGATACACATAGGCCCAGATACCGTCGGGTAATACAGTCAGCCTAACAGAACAACAGTTGGGATCTTCCACACGGAAAACATGGCCGGGAACTACGAGAATAATTGTTGTTACAGGAAAGTGGGGGAAGGCTCTGTTTTGGTTCAGGACAGCTCATCAGCTTAACTGGAAACCTTAGTAGATCAACAGGGCGAGGAAGAATAAGGTGAAATTTTTGTAATGCCCTACAGGCCCCGGCAGAGAACAAATAACATTCCCTGAGAGATGATGTTGTGATTATCACAAAGCTGGACAGAGATGCAAAGTAGAGGCTCAGTTACTTGTTGCAGAGCATCTACCAAACAGGGCAGATGCTTGCGCTACTTTGTGTCCTGCAATCCCCTCCTCACCTACCTCAGCCTCTACTTCGCTCCTCCCTGCCCCCTCCCACTTTCCATAGACTAACTTAGCACCACTTTCCCCGTTTTCTCACGGTCTTGCTGTTTTGCTGGCTCCTCTCATGCTGCTCTTCCCTGTCTCCCAGTTTGGGGCAGAGCTTTCTACACTTGCTGGCTCACCCCAAAGCTCGGTCTCCTCTGCTGTTTACAGGTAGCTTTCCCTGCAGGGCCAATCTACACTTCCTCCTCACTGATGGCACTGCTTTGGTTCAGTGTCCTTCCCTGAACCCTGAGGTACTGAGCACTCCTAGGCCCCTTCTGTTTCCCCTGTACCACTCAGGGCTTGAAATGAAACCTCCATCTAGACTAGATCTCTCCTTCCATGACAGTCTTTCTGCCCTATTGTGAGATAATGCTCTTGTATACTGTAAAGATGTGTCACTCGTATTAGTTTAACAAAATGTTGATTGGCCAGTAGCCCAGCAGGAATTATAGGTGGGACAACCAGACTAGGAGAATTCTGGAACAAGGAAAGGAAGAGATGCAGTTGTCATACAGAAGCAGAGGAAGCAAGATGAGAATGCCTTACTGAGAAAAGGTACCAAGCCACGTGGCTAAACACAGACAAGAACTTGGATTAATTTAAGTTGTAAGAGCTAGTTAATAATAAGCCTGAGCTTTATGATTCTGGAACTTAACAATCATGGGAATCATAGTTACAGGTGATTTTTGAGCAGCTGCCTGGTGTTTTAACCCCTGTCTATAAACCTGTTATATAGCAATTAAAACCACTGTTTAAAAAAAAAAACATTTTAATAAATAACCATATAAATACAAAAGTGAGAGAAAAACCCATGTGCCATAAACATCATCATGATCAGTTTAAAGTCCTTTCATTGATAACTTAAAAAAATGTGGGGCTTAGAAATTTTCAACAATTTTCCCAAAGCACAAAATTATTATAATCAGGATTTTCATTCTATGCCAATTGTGGATAGTAAAAACAATGTAAGCTTTAAAATGCTATACTTTCAATTCAAAAAATATGTACACTTATATGTAAAAAATATGTAACAAGCAAAGCACCTGCTAGACATGAAGAAAATGTCTGTGACTACAGCCTCCACACAGGAACAGTGGAGAACATGTCTCTGACTTCCGGTGGTGAAAACTCTGCAGTCAGCTGAGCTTGACTAAGAGGAAAACATTAAGAAGTATGAATCATCTGAACTCCATGGCTCTGGAACTCATTTTGTGTTACAGACAGTAGAGATGATTAATTCTAAATGTCATATAACACAGTGGCAGCAAAGCAAGGGGTCTTCCCATAGCTGATGCCTCACTCACATTCCCAATTCCCATCAGGCATGTGATTTATCATAAAAGTATTGTTTGACCCCAAAACATTACATATGATGGGACTACCATCATATGCATGGTACTAAGTATCACAACCCTTCAAGAGATACTGCAAAGAGGACTTGGGGCCTACCATGCCTCCTCTGCTTTGCTGCTCCTTCCAAATTCTTTCCCTCACCTTCCCGCCACTTCTCTTTATGTTCCATACACAATCAAGTAAGTAATGGGAGTGGGGGGAGTAAATACAAACAGTTCCGTGATACTAGCATAAATTTGCTAATGTAAAAAGGTCTTACAATGAAAGCACTTCGCCTCAAAACTGCTATACCTTTAACAAGAGTTGGTCAATCTAAAACAGGCAAGGTGGACATTTGGTAGCACATAACCAGACAGAGTCATGAAAGAGACATTTCGCATCACAATTCTCTCCTGTCTTTGGTCTCTGTCTGGACAGCATCTCTTAGTCCTCCACTGAGTCAGCAGGAGGCCGCCAGTTCTGCTAGCTTCTGACTTCTCAGGGGGTTTCCCTCACTAGAACTTCAGAGTCTACGGCTGTGAGGATTAGCTGAGCTTTGTAAGACTGACACAAAGTCCACAGAAGTGCCATCTTATCCTTTTAAATCAAAAGTCTCTGTGTGTGTAACAGAGGATAATTTCCTAATGGGGAGCATATTATATGTTGACTTTCTCTAATCTGAAAATCCATAATCTAAAACATTCTAAAATCTGAAAACATTTTGTAAGCCATCAAGATGCCACCAGAGTCTACCTAGACCTCATATGGTAGGCCAGAGTCAAAACACAATGTACTAAGAGTATTGTACAAAATTACCCTCTGGCTATGTGTAAAGGATACACCCTAAATAAATGAATTCCATGCCATACTTATGTCCCGTTCCCAGAGTATATCTTTATTACATACAGAAATATTTCTTTTTTTTTTTTTTTTTTTTTTTTTTTTGGTTTTTCGAGACAAGGTTTCTCTGTGGTTTTGGAGCCTGTCCTGGAACTAGCTCTTGTAGACCAGGCTGGTCTCGAACTCACAGAGATCCACCTGCCTCTGCCTCCCAAGTGCTGGGATTAAAGGCGTGCGCCACCACCGCCCGGCAGAAATATTTCTTAATTAAAAACTGGACATCTAAACACTTTTCCTCCCAAGCATTTTGGATAAAGGGTACCCAAGTAGGAAAAAATTATCAAACTTGAAGATTTCTTGAATAAGAAGCAAACAACTCAGAAGCAGAGAAAAGGGAAGACAGAGGAAAGAGTCTCATTGAACCAGAACGTTTCTTATCCGTGGACCCATAATTACCAGGGCCCTGAATCATTTAAAAGCTGGGCCTGGAATGAGGAGACCCAGTAACAGCCAAGGAATGGATAAGCCAGGAGCCACTCTGTGCCTTAGGCCTCCTGGTCAAGCACAGGTAATAAAACTGATCCACACATCGACCAGTTTCTAGGAAGCAAATGAGGTAATGAACAGAAGTATGTGAAAACATCAAAGTGCTCTGTCAACATGAAATATTACTAATGCCTGGATACGTGGTGACTAAAACACCCACCATGAAGAAAGAAAACCCACCCTTCCCCATCTCAGACAGCAACCTGGGCAGCCCATCATTAAATACAGACCTTGATAGAATATTATATTTAGAACTGTATACCAAGCATGTGCAGGATTTCACTTCAGCGTTACATATTAATTGTAACACAAAAGCAAATTTAAAACCAATTAACTATTCAATCTTAAGGGAATGGTGAAGAAATTACAGTGCTACACACAACTGAAAACTATGTAGCCATGGATGGAATGGATCTAAATGTGAAGATATGAAAATATTAAAAATGCATATTAAGTAGGAAAAAAGTTGCAGAAGAACATAGACTCCTTTATGTAAAATAGTCTGTGCATGAAGGTTTTAAGATAACATCTCTGAGAAGAAGCATGGAGCACTGACTAAAAAGGGAAGAGATTACATTCGGCTCCTATTAGCGGCTATATAAGCACTTACTGATTTTCTACTTCAATATACTGTCTTTAAAATATCGAGGAGGATGAGAGTTTTCTGTTCTCTGACTCCTGAACTAGCAACACGTACAATGCAAAATTAAGATAATTTATTTTTAAGTATACCACTTCAAGACCAGAATCCTTGTTTTTCTCTATTTAGGATGAGCTAAAACATTCTTTTTACAAATGTTATCTGTAGACTTTTACTCCAAACAAATACTATGCTGTTCAAAGACATCCTTATTCTCTCTGTACTGAGGCATATGGTTTTGTTTGGGGAAAAAATACTATTTATCTTAATAGTGACAAGCTGCATCTACTCCAACAAACTGTAACTTTCAGCAAAATAATCTACATTCTTTTCAAAGATGACACAAGGCAGTAGGTCTTCAGTTCTTCATGAACTCAACTTGTCTCCTTCTTCCAAGAAAGAAAAAAAAGAAAATTAGGACTACCTACCAGTGCACTGAGGTACCTGGGACTTCTGACTTGTAGGAACAAATTACTAGATGACAAGGACATTAAGAACTCTGGACTCTACTCTCCTGGCTACAGACCAACTGACGGCCTGCTCCCTACTTGGCCTCTCCCCATTCAAATCTCTATCTTCATAATCCCACCAGTACTTTTTGGTTTTTGTATAAAGTCACCTCTTTATCTTTCAGTAAGTGAAACCTTGTTTACCACTTGAGAATGGATAATTCCTATTATGTCGATAATTAGTAAACTAGATTTTCAGATCAAAGTAACTTATTCTTAAGATTACAGCGTGCTTCCTTTTTTCCCCCAAATATTTATATTCTGAGCAGTTGTCACTGACTAGTGTCCACAGATCTTCCATACCAAGGAAGCCATCAATAACACCACACCACTCCAGCATTGACTTTGAACGTGTCACATTTTCTTAAAGGTCAAGATTAACAGACTCTCATCCTTCCTCTATGAAAATATTTGTAATTCTAAAAATTCAACATGCCATTTCCTGGTCACATAAATTATTAAATACCTTGAATTCTTGAAAGAATAATAAAAACTGAGAGCTACATATTTTCATTGATAATCAGAAAAATGCAAAAAAAGGTAAAACTATTTTTACCTATATTATTGGGAAAGATTTTCCAAAATGACTTAGAGAAGTCTTCTTCAGTAGTGCTCACTGCCAGGCGACACTGGTAGCCCACACAGTTGATAGGAGATATCAGAGTAGACTTAATGAAGATAATTTTGTAACCAGAAACATATTTATAGGACTTTAAAAAAGAAACTTTATCCTTAAAAATCTCTCCCTATAAACAAAGTAGACGGTCAAAAATATGTGGATTTATATCCTCTCATCTTCATTAAGGGGTTATATGTAAGAGAAGGAACTAGAAAAAACTATAATATGCAATAATCAGAAAATAATTAAATCCTTATTTAGGGAACCATAAAACTCTTGTACTTCAATATTCAATGACACAGGAAACGTATGGTCCAATGTTAAATGAGAAAAAAAATGAGAGAGGGTAACAGTTTTGTTCAAATTATGCAGTGATAAATTTGTGATGAGTATATATGTTGTGTAGGCATGCACACTTAATAGAAGGAATGTATGTATCTATGTAGACAGCCACATGACTCCACAGCCAGGAATCAGGAGCAACCCGAGTGTTTCCTGACAGACCGATGGGTCAAAGAAGTATGCCTTGCCATACAATAAAATAACATTCAACCTTAAAAAGATATCAGATTTTGTTATGAGTTATACAATGTTATAGGATAAATTATGTCCCATCTCCTAGAACTCACATGCTGGAGCTTTAAGACTTCAGGATGTGACTGTAGGACAGGTAATTAAGTTCAAATGAAGTTGTCAGAGCAGGTTCTAATCCAATCTGACTGGTGTCCTCATCAGAAGAGGAGATCTGGACACAGGCACCAGGGATGCCAGCGCACAGAGCAAAGGCCATGTGCAAAAGCAGCAAGAGGCCAGCCACCTGCAAGCCAAGAGCACAGACCGCAAAGAAAACTGAGCCTCCTGACATCTTGATCATAAGCCTCCAGCCTTCATAGGGGGAAGAAAACAAGTCAATACCATTTAAGCCAAGCAGCCCTTGGCATTCTGTCAGCGTGGGCCATGAAGACACTACGCTGAGTCAACTAAGCCAGACACAGATAGACAGACTGGATGATTCTACATATACACAGTACCAAAATAGTCAAATTCAATGAGGCAGAAAGGGAAGAGATGAGCCAAAAGCCGGGGAGTAAGGAAATAAGCACTTGTCTAACAAATGTGGTTGCTGTTTACAAATGAGAAATCCTAAAAACTGGTTCCACGACAGATACTGAACTGAACTTTAGAACACCTAAACAGGACAAGCCGGTAAGCGGCTCATGGCATACAGAGAGACAGTTACACAGAGAAATATCCTTCATATGGGCATGTGGAGAATTATTACATGGATTCCTGCACCATCTGCTAAACAGATCTAGAAACATTAATAACCCAGGGTTTCAGGAGCACAGGCTGGCCTAAAACTCACTACATAGCTGAGGATGGCCTTTAACTCCTGATAGCTTATCTTCCTACTTCTACTTCCCAAATGTGGGATTATCAAGTATGCACCACTGTGACTGGCTTCTGATCTTGATTTCTAACATCATCATCCAAACAAAAGAATTAGGGTTACTTAGAAAATTAGCAAATTTTAATTAGGGTTAAAAAGAAAATATATAAAGATTGGTCTGGGATACCTTGCTGGGCAAAAAGCAAGAAGTTGCTCAAGATAACAGTACCACGATAGAGTGCATCTATTAAAGGCATTCAGGAGTCAGCTGAAACATCTCCGACTGGCTAAAGCTAGAAAAATCTGAACAAGTTCAGAACAAGTAGTACTGGATTACCTAAAGCAGTACACTGACAAAAACAAATTATTAAACAGATAAGTAAATGGGGTAAGGAAGAGACAGGATGAATCTCCCGTGCAGAAAAATTCCAAATGATTTATATGGATATTCCATGCCTTTAAGCACCACTCTGTAATCTCTAAGAACTATAGCTACATGTAACAACATAAATATATGTGATAATGCAACACTGAATGAAAGAAGCAGGAGAGAACACCTACTATATAATTGTATCTCTACGGTGTACAAACTAAATGCACAAAGTGCCTGTAATTTATAGTCTTGGGATTGAACATAATGGCTACCTCTGGAGAGGGGATAAGGATAATGATTAGAAGGATGCCCAGGGAGAGTTCTGAGGTTCTGCAACTTTCTGTACAATCGGACCAGTGATCTGTGTTCTGCTGATGCTCAAATCAACTCACTGAACCGAACCTGACCGCTGCTTCACACTGTGCACAGCCAATTGCAGCTGTGGGATGAAGCCCATTCTGATGCAATGTGGGGACTGTTTTTTAACTCTTCTCCATATGGTAATCCAACTGACTAAGCACCAGTCTTTGAAAAGACCACATGCCCTCGAGGCTTTGCAGAGCCAAGACTGGTAATATTTCAGGTCTTTTACACACAGGCAGAGAGAAAGACAGAGGGAGAGAGAGACAGAGACAGAGACAGAGAGAGAGAGAGAGACAGAGAGAGGGAGGGAGAGAGAGACATAGAGAGAGACAGAGAGAGAGACAGAGAGAGAGACAGAGAGAGACAGAGAGAAAGAGAGAGAAAAAGAAAAAGGAAGATGAGGAGACCCTTTTTATTCCTGTCTATCTTTACACTAACACTACATGCCTCAATGACTGCAGATTTAATAAAGTTTGTGAAGTAAGTCCTACAATGAATTTCCAAGACTGGCTTGTCATTCCTGACCTTTTGCACTTTTAATACTTACATTGCAATCAGTTTGTCATCATCCAATGATAATTCCACATATGACTAGAACTCATTTGGAGTTCAGATGTACTATATCTTTATGACTTCTTTTGTCAAATGTATATAAGCTTGAATATGGAGCTTCCTTTCAAAAGCCACACATTCACCAGGCAATGGTGGCACAAGCCTTTAATCCCAGCACTTGGGAGGCAGAGGCAGGTGGAGTTCAAGGATAGTCTGGTCTACACAGCAAGTTCCAACATGGACTCCAAAACTACACAGAGAAACCGGGTCTCAAAAAAAATTATGTGTGTATAGCATGAACAAGAAATAAATCTCATTATTAAAAAATTAAAATTGAGAGCAGAAAACAGCACAGAATTTTTATTTCTCACATTATCTTCAAGTAATAATCAGTTCTGATTTGCAAAATGGTCTGTGAATCCTTAACAAATAAGCATTTCCCACTTGCTGTTTCTCTTAAAGGGAAAAAAAACTATACAGGTTTATCAGAGTTCATAGAAAATGCAAATTCTGTAGCATTCTTCTACAAAACTTTGAAGAACCTTTACAACCGTAATTTGTACACAGATAAAAAGCTATACATCTATAAAATCCTATGACTCTTCAACATCTGTCTACTTTTCCACTGCAGTGCATAAATCATGCAAAGGAATTCACACAAGACATAATATAGGCACCAAATTATTTTGATTTAATTCTCAATAAGAAGTGAAGCAGTAACTTGTTACTTGAGACTGGAGAATCAATACCAAATGCTTGTTCTTAGATTGCTTATCACTCCACTCATGCACGGAGCTTGAAGAGCTGACACATTAGCATTGACAAGGGGATTGCTCTATTTGTTTTCCAAAGGTTTTCCCTGCATGACTCTATACTTAGTTTTATGCCAAGGAAAATCAATTTCTTTATTCAATGTGTCAATCTGAAAACACACATAGAAACAATGATTCTATGGCAACCTATAAAAAGTACACTGAACAGTACTGTAAGATGAAAAAGGTAAAACATTGTTTTATGCAGAATATAGAAACAACAAAGAATTATCATATCAATAAAATTCTCATTCTTCTAAATATAAGCTTAAGTGTAAAAAAATATAACAGAAATGAAATCTAACCAACAAAATCAGTAGGACAGACTAGTCTCTATTCTCAAACACACCAATCTCTTCATTTCAGAATTATTTAAAAATTTCCTCAGAAAGATTAGCTTCTGCCAATACAAAAATTCAGAGACACCTAATTTTTCCATTTTAAATTTGTTTAATCTGCAAAGACTTTCTAGACTATAATATTGGTGCATGTTTATAGATTATCAAAAAAGAAACGTTTTTCTTTCAACTGCGGTTCTGAGTGATACTAAAATATACTTTGCATAATAAAGAATCGATGTGGAATTACAGATGCCAGGCTTTTGATCTAGCACCCATAAAAGAGCCCTTTAAAAGATATGTACAAGCTACCAAAGTAGAAAGCAACACAATACACAGGCCCATTATCACACGCACTCATCCAACAAGGTCGCTCAAGCCCACTGTGTCTGACATATTAAATGTCACCAGCATTAATTGTTTCATGTGAGTTTTCTTTTATTTTAATGGATGAGTGTTGCTCCCCGCCACTGTGAGGACCTGGCTCCTGGCCTCTGGGAACGACTCAGATCCTTTTCTTGTTGCTCACTGCTCTGGGATCACTACACACCCAAACCTCAGCTCCTGTATCCTCACGGCCACCAACAAAGCGCACAGCTACAACATGAGTACTTTACCTGTGCCAGCCATGTCCCTCCCCCACCCATTCTCTACCCACATCCAAATCCCTCCATTATAATTATGGTCTGGCATCACTTGCATGCACAAGTTACAATATGTTTTACAGATACAAGACCCAACCTAGCCTCACATCAATTTTACCACAACAAAGATGTCAGGAAAACGTATTTCACCCTACAGCATCCTATAGGAAACATTCTGTTAGCTAAGAGAATTCTCACAGAACTAGCCAAACTTCATCTCTAGCCAGAAGCCTTGTTGGTGTACAAGGAGCTTCCAAACCACAAAGAATGAATCACATCAATCAACCAAAGTCACCAGGCTCACCAACTACAGGACCACTGCAGTCAAATGACTCCTCAGGAACCCAAGGGCCCAGAGGCTCCCACAAACAGAGCAACCTGATCACATCTATTACCCAGTCTTAGTGGAGAAGGCTGCATATAGGTAGTACACACTCCAGATAGTAGGCTGCCCTCGAGAAAGCACAACTTGGAGTCACAGGCTCCAGGGTCAGTCCTAGCTCTGCCTTTCTGTTTACTAAAGCAGCTGATGAGGAATAACCTTCCTTTTTATCCCTGGATCCTAACACATAGCTGTGTCTGCAATACTCTGAATGTGTCTTCAATACTCTAATGTAAAGGATGCGGACTGACTTATTAAGCACTTGGGGTCTTTGGGTACAGCTTTCCAGATGTTGAAAACTAAGGACCTAACACTGTGATGCATGCCTTTTTATGCTGAGATGCCTTCAAAGTCTAGGGAACTGGCAAATATGGACATTATCTGCATGCTGTAATGTTATAGGGCATGCTGTAAGTGCAGAAGCATGGGACTGAGATGGTAGTGCTTGAAGAAACATGGCCTGGACAGCCGGGTTTTTTTCTCGGTCCCTTGAATTCCCTCATCTACCTCTCGGTTGCTCCATGCACAGAGACAGGTAATTTATATGATTCTAACCAAAACTGAAAATGCAGAGCAAGCTTTTAAAAAAAGTGCTGGTTTTCAGACTTTATTGGTGTGAGAGGTCCTTCTGTCTATGTGTTACTTTTATTGATTAATGAATAAAGAAACTGGCTTGACCTATAGCAAGATAGAACTTAGGCAGGGAAAGCTAGGCTGAATGCTGGGAAAAGAGGGTAGAGTCAGGGAGAAGGCATGGAGCGCCACCCGAACCTTGCTGGTAGGCCACGATCCTCATGGTAAAATATAAAATAATGGAAATGGGTTAAATTAAGAAGTAAAAGCTAGCCAATAGGAAGTTAGAGCTAACAGGACAAGCAGTGATTTAATTAATACAGTTTCTGTACAGTTATTTCAGGAGTCTCGGCAGCCAGGAAATAAGTGGCCTCCTACTACACTTTATCACACTCCGTCCTGGCAACTGTCTCCCTCTTACCTTCAGGTCACACAGGGTCTTAAGGATCTGACCTATACTGGTTTCTCCTAGCCCCCACATTTAGTAGCCATAGAACTGCCCCCATGTGATCACAGCCCATTAGTGCCTTTTCAGCTCTTCTAATGCATAACTTCATGATATTAGGACGAGATGAAGAAAATAAGGTTTTCAATAAGCTCACTGTAGGGTTATGAAATAATAGATAAAATATTCAGGAAAACAGTTGGGCGTAGTGGCACACGTCTTTATTACTAGCACCAAGGAAGGAGAGGCAGGTGGATTTCTCTGAGTTCAAGGCCAAGCAGGTCTATAAAGAGAGTTCCAGGACAGCTAGGACTGTAACACAGAGAAACCCTGTGTCAAGACAAACAAAAAACCAAAGACCAAACCAAAACAGGGAAAAATATTCAAGGAAAACACATTTTCATCTTTTCTTATATTAAAAATAATTTCAACTCGTTGAATTAAAGAATCATGATTTTTTTTAAAATAAATCCATAAAACAAGAAAAAAACAGAGGTCTTTCTAGTTATTAAAGCAATGAAAGAGAACAGAAATATATTCTTCTATATATCAAAACACTACCACAGAGTTAAAAAAACCAACAGTAAACTTGGCATAGTCATTTATAACTGGCATTTTACCACTGGGAAGCCTGAGGCAAAAGGGTCAGGAGTTCAAAGCCATCCTTGGCTTCACTGTCTATGCCTTTGAGACCATCATAGGCTACATGAAACCTTGTCTAAAAGGAGATAAATAAAGAGATAAACTGAGGGAAAATATGTAAGACAGAAGAGGTAGAGTTATGGTATTAATATACATAAAGATAATAAACATATAAAAGAACAAGCTGGAGTTAAGACATGAGTGGAAAGAGAGAGAAAGAGGTGAGGCTCGTCATTGATACAAAAACAGAAAATTGAAAATGAAAATTATCATTTTCCTAGCAGGCAGGTAAATAACTAAAAATCATGGCCCTCAATCTAGATTATTCTAGCAAGAAATTGTATATGTTCCTTCTGGTACCAAAATGAATAAATTTTTCTGAAGGGAAATTTCACAATTTTCAAAAACTCTATATAAAAGTTTACCACTTTAAATCAATACTTTCATCTGTAAGAATTTGCTAAAGGGAGATAGATAGATGGCTCATCGGTCAAGAGGATGGGCTGCTCTTCCAGAGGAGGACTCGATTTCCTGGTCCACTCAGTGGTTCACAACTACCTGTAACTCCAGTTCTAGGCAATCCAAAGTCATCTTGCGTCCTCAGAGGGCACCAGGCACACAGGTCGTATGCAGACATACGTGCAGGCAAAACAACGTACACATAAAATGCATCTCAGAAGAACCAAAGAAACCGTCAGCAGTATATGCAATACCTTCTTATCAAAGTACTTAGCACAGCACAGGCTCATGTAACCATCAGAACACTAGGAAAGGAAACTCAACAGGACGGCTAGACAAGCTGAACATTAGCAATCTGTTCTCAGAGCAAATGTAATGATATCTAGTGATAAATTCAAGATTGAAACTTCTATAAGTATAATCCATACATATGAGAAATTATCAAACCTGACCATACACATTTCACATACAGAGAATTTTGTATTGCTTAACAATGGGGATGCATTCTTAGAAATGCATCATTAGGCAATTCTGCCAATGTGAGCATCATAGAGGGCACAAAAAACAAGGCAGCCACCATGTCACCAGACAATGCAATCTTATGGGACCACCACATGCATGACAGCATGGCTGGCAACATTCTGAAGTACAACATAACTATGTCTGCGTGCATGTCAGAGGGGCTGGGAAAGAGGAAAGGCAGGGAGGGGGAGGGGAAGAGGGGAGGGAGGAAGTAAGGAGAGAGGCAGGAGGACAGTTCAGCTACATAAAAAGGTCTAAAACAATGCACTCAGGTACAACTTTAAAGCGTTTTATGGTTTTTTTCTTGATTATTATATGAATTGGGACTCTATAGATATCATAATTATACAACTAAATGAAAAACTTTCTAAGTTGATGTTTCAAATCAGAAAAGCTTTGGCTTTGTCCTCTCATTTGGAAAGGCCTCATCAAGCCACGAGGGACAAAAGGAAAATACCAAGATGAAAGAGCAACAAAGGCAGAGAGAGAGAGAGAGAGGAACAGACAGACCAGTTCAGGGCCCAGGGATGTCTCAGCAGAGGTGGTGGCATGTCTCCTGTCTGCTTTTCTGCATGACAAGGGAGCTGCTTCTTGCCCACAGATGAAAACAAAACAACCATTTATTCCCTTAGCTCATTCTCTGCAGGATTACAGAATCAATACCATGTCTCACATTGTTCTAAAACTGAAAAGAAAACCCAGGAATATCCATACCCCCGCCCCCTGGTAACACACAGACACCTATCTGTAAAGAAGCTGGACGAAGCAAAAAGCCTTTACAGAAAGTCACCAAACAGAAGAAACAATCTCGACCATTTTGGGAGCTGGAAACACAAAGACGATTTTGACTTTACTTCCCACGTACTTTACAAACACTGGGGAATGGGAACGAAAGGCGGCACATAGCCTACAGTTGGGGGTACAGAGACTGGCACCAGTCCCAACAACTCCCGTGACTGTCACCAGGACACACATCTGCATGGGGAAGTCCCCCATGGAACAAAATGTCAGTGGCTTAATTTGTGTCTTTGGGACAGGAGAATGCTTTTTGCTTAATTGGGGTTGGGCTGGTGTTTTGGATTTTTTTTTTTTTCTGCTTTTGAATTTTTCTGAAATCAATTTATTTTACTCTTATCATGAGAAAAACAACTTTACAGCAGTTTTGAAATGTATAATTGGGTAAATGAAATACCACCCCCACTTTCCTGTTCAGAAATCTATGCTGCGTGCTAGAGAGAAAGCTCGGCACTAAAGGCACTTGTGCTACTGCGAAGAACAGGGCTCAATTCTCCTCACTCATCCTGTCGAGCAGCTCTCAACTGCCTGTGACTCCAAGTGCTGGAGGAACCTACTATCGAGCACCGGCACAGACAAGCAGTTACCACACACCCCCAACACACACACACACACTCTCTTACTTAAAAAAATATCTACCATCGCTTCCTAGCATAGTTCCTGTCAAATTCATGTTCTTTCAAGGGATTTCCGCCAGATTTGATGACTGGACACTTCACATGATATGGAACCCCGACCTACTCTTTCATGACTCTCCTCAAACAGTTCTGCTGTGTGTCCATAGCTAGATCTTCAGGGACTGCTCCCGGGGTACAGCATTCACGGGTCTCTGCTCACCTGACTCCAGTTAAAACGCCAGCTGTCTCTCCTCCATAGCGAGCCCTCCCATACACTAAAGTTGTTCTTATTTTCTCTCTAGGATGGAGGCACGTCAACTTGCTTCTCCACAACACTTGATGACTTCCCTACAAGACACTCGGTGAACATATGAGAAAGACATTTCCACCTTCACCATTCTACGTCTTAGACATCTCCCATACAGTCTCTTGACCTCCGCCTGATGAACATCTGATCAGCACCCCTAGCCACAAAAATCCAAATATTGTGCCTTCTTTCTGAGGGGTCAGACACCATCATGACACAATTGTCTCTATTTCACAATCTCCTCACCTTATCACAGGAACACACCCGTATGCTCATCTGTCTTATTTTTCTTGTTGGACCTTTCTAAGCCTATAGTCATTCACACCTTCTAGATGCCCAATGTTTTTAAGTACTGTGGCAATTACTCCTTACAGCCCACCCAATCAGATTGCCATTTTCTTACAGAGAGACAAAATGGGACGAATCCCATAGACGTGTCCCCACACAGTGCACTACAAAAAGAAAGACCCCCAAATACCCAAGCTACAGCATTGTTCTATTCCAGAAAGACAGCCATAGGGTGCGATTGTTTTACTTTTGTCCTTCCAACAGCTCCTGGAGAAAACACCACCATATACAAGACTCAGAGAGCCCACAAGTCCAAGAACACAGTATGATCAAAAATGAGAGAAATGAAAACGGGCACCATATACAAGACTCAGAGAGCCCACAAGTCCAAGAACACAGTATGATCAAAAATGAGAGAAATGAAAACGCCGCAAGACAGATGGATCAGCGGATAAGAGCACTGGAGGCTTAATTCCCAGCACCCACAGGGCAGCTCACAACCATCTATAAAAGTAATCCTAGAACTGAGATCCCCTCACCTGCTATACAGATATGCAAGCAGGAAAAATGGCTCTAGAATAATACATATTATTATGGCCTCTGTAAGACTAGAGTGAGCTCAACTTTTCAGACGGTTGCATTCAGCAGCTCCTTCCACAGGCAATAGTTATGGAAGCAGCAAATCCATGCTGGGACTCAGGAGCACAACTTTCTAGATTCCTACCAACAGAGAAATGGTCAGTGTCCTTAACTGTGAAGTGGGCATAGTCATGCCTGCCTGTATATCTTTTGGAGAAAGGCAAGTCACTACCTTGTCACTGTGAAGCAGAGTTTATGTAAAGGAGTTGTTTAATTCTGCTAGACAACACAAGAAAAACTGACATCAATGATAAAGCATTAAAATCTGTAGATCGTGTTCTGCCAGAGTTGACTTTGTTATAACTATTGCTAAACCTTATTATTAGCTTCCTTCAGAATCACCAAGGTGTAGAGGTTTGGAGTGGTGGTTCTCCCTAGTGGGGTGAAAGGGTCTGGCTTACTAACTGGGAACTGTCCCTGGAGGAGAGAAGTGGATACCCTTCACGTATCTCAACGTCCCTGTGGTCCAGGTGGCAGAGGCTCACTGCCAACACTGCCCACTCACCACTGACACTTGCACACTCCTCTCTCCCTCATCTGACAGTTAAGCCAATCCAGGCCTCTGGATCTTCTCAAAGAAACCAACTGCGCAAATGTGTATAACCTCACAAAGGTCAAAGTTGAAAGTGATTGATGGTTCTGTGAGACATATCTCACAAAGGTGTTCTGTCTTCTAAATAAGTTCCAAGTGCACAAACATGGTGGTACATTCTATAGAAACTTCTGAGGATGGACCTTACCACAAAGGGCTGTGAACTCTGGGAAGCAGGGCCTTTGATGCATACATTAGAAGAGATCACATACATATAAAAAGAATACATATGCAGGGCACTAACAAAGTTTACCTTAAAGACATCAATGTTAAATAAACAGCTATTCTGGTAATGGCAAAGGAAGTCCCAATTTTAATCCTGGAGTGCAGAGTCACCAAATCTGAAGTGTTTAGTGTTCAGACAATGGGCAGGAAGCTGAAGTGAGAGTTTGTGCATGTCTAATTAATCAAATAACCTCTGTGCCACTTATCTTTGGAACTGGCATTACAAAACCCCCCTCGTGCCCCCAAATCATATAAATCCCACGGTTTCCTATTCATTAAATCCAGCTGGGCCCATGCTGATGTGTCATATTTTGACATGTAACCACAAGGGATGCACAATCAAAATTAAGAAGAGACCTTAGCTGAAATTGGCATGCCCTACTCCAATGAACAATTTATGCCCACACGTGGCTAAAGCTGCATATTTCTTCTCCAAATGATGAGTATTAAGCAGGTAGAAACACAGACGCATACAATCCAATGGCGCATTTTGCATAAAACATTTCCTTCAGCTTTCAACCAAACACATAGAAAGGATATTTACACCACAGCTAGTATGCGGGCTACTATTACACAGTATTACATGCAGACTTTCAATACTATGACCATCATATTTACTGAACAGCCCTGCCGTGTTAATGACATCATATTCTTCCTGTGCTTTACACTCCCCATGGCTTCCCTCTGCATCGAGAATTGATGTCAAACTCATCACTGTCACCTGCTAGGCCCCTACCCTGTCTGTCCTGCTACCCACTCCTCATCCTACAACCTCAGCACCCCACCCCACCCCCGACCCACCATAGCTCATACTGCCCTGCCATGCTGGCCTTCCTTCTTTGTTCTTTGTGTCTTGAACAGCCCTTGTCCCTGCTGTTTCTTTTGTTTCCAAGGCTTTTCACCCAAACCTCTGTGTGGCTCACTTCTCCGATCTCAGGTCAAATGTCACCCTGCCAATGGGCCTCCCTGGCCACCCCAGTGAGTGCTGGCCTGCACCTGCCATCAATCTCTGTCATGCCCTCATCTCCCATCTCATTTTTCTTTACAACACAAATACATTCCAGTGGGAAGCACTCTGCTTCTGAGGGATCATCTGGCCACCAACACGTAAGAACACCAATCGCTTCCACCGCTGTGTCTGAAACCGTTAGACATGCAATGGGAACATGGCGCTCATGTGGTACATAAGCTACTGTAGATGAAGCAAGCTGCAGACACAGTGCAGACCTCTGTGAAGGCATCAAACGATTAGGATGTTAATGGACAAACAGGCAAGCGACACAGAAATGATGGTTGGGTGATGGGATCTGGAGAAACAGGAAAACCCACTGAATCCAAGACAAAACACAGACCTTGTGCTGTGCTTTGGACGTGGTCTAGGTGCTCCCCATGAGTGGATTTGTTAGAGTATGGTGGTGAGAGGTGGGGAGGGGGTCCTAAGAGGTGGGGCCTGCTGAGGGCGATTAGGTCACTGGCAGTGTGCAGAACTGAAGCGGAGTGCTCTCCTAGGACTGGCGAAATGGTTACTTCTCTTGAGGAGGTTTTAAGGAAAAAAATGAAGCCTCCCCTGTTCTCATCCTGGCTTCCCGCCTCATCATGTGACCCTAACCACTCACCTGAGCTCTTTGATCACAGTATGACCCATGCTCTGAGATGGGACGAAGCCAGAGGGATCTTGACAGACCTGGTTCCATGCAGTTTGGACCTTCAGCTTCCAAAATCGTGAGTTAAGTAAGTATCTAGCCTGCACAATTATTTGAGTGACAGGAACGCTCTAATACACCTGCACCAAGACGACTCTGAGGTTTGAGATGGAAGAACTTGAAGAACCTGGGTGAGTATATAAACTCACACACTGCCTGAACCCTCAGAGTTGCTCAGCCAATACTTCATCTGAACACATACATGAAGAAAGATCTCAAGTGTAACTTTAGGTTCCTTAGCTGGATGTTTTTAAAGAGCCATTCCCGTACAGTTCCTACTGGCTGCTCTCTCTGGTGTAAACCTACTAGACGCACGGGTGCTGAACGAAAGCAGGAGGAAATCCGCCCGCGAATACAGGTGAAAGGCAACTCTGAAGAATGTTTCGCTAAGTGGGAAGGATTTCTTTTAATCCCTAAAAACTTCAAAGAGGCTTTACAAGTGCAAACAGACTTCAGCTCTTCCACATTTTTCATGCCCAGAAACTGGGACATTAAAATGCCAGGAACCCCTTCAATATCAAAACCGTGTGATAAACGCTGGAGAAATTCTCCAACGACCAAGATCACTCCTGCAGAGCTGCCAAAGAACCAGATGCTTCCGTCAGAAGGATATCAATTTGGCTCTGAATAAAGTTGTGGCCTCATCCCCAAATGAGAAGGGCAGGTGGGGATGGCAGTGTGGGCTGCTGTTCCCCCACAGCCTCGGGAAGCATCCTTTGCTAAGAGCCAGACTGTGCTGCTCCCCAGCTGGGAGACATGTACACAATACACAGCTCTGCTGCACGTAAGGAATGGGGATGGGGAGGGCTTGGGAGAGTGCAAAATGCGCAAAATGAACTGATGTTGCGATGTCCAGAAAGGTCCAAAAAGACTACACTTATATTTTATTTTCAGAGAAACTGAACATAGATAAATAAAAGGTCTCTGCAAGATGCTAAAACATAAAACATTCTTAGTCACTGATGCACACAACAGAACAACTGTTTTCACGACTGCGTCTATCCGACACATCAGGCAGGAGAATGGCGAACCTGTAAAAGGCACTGTTCATGGGTATCTGTCTCCACCGACTCCGGGGAAACCAGCATGAAGACTGGGGTTTTCTAACAGTTACTGCGGTTTTCACGTTTTATGCTGCAAGGAGGCCCAGTCTCCAGCTCTACATTTGCAGCTCACAGGGTTGGTTCGTGTTTAAATTCGCTGCCAGAATTATTTTGTCGCCGTCTTTAACCCTGGCCAGCCCCCTGAGAGCACATGTGCTCTGGGCTTTCCTAATCAGCAGCTCGCACCTGAGCATCTGACTCCAGTAATTAGATCTCGCCACGCCAGAGTCCTCTCTTCCCATCTGGCCACAGGGTCTGGACTGAACACATATCTAGGAGCTGTGACTTCAGCCTTTTCACAACTTCCCTCTGCCACAAGGTGCCTGGGTTCTCAATTGCCATGCCCTTGGTGCCTGAAGGGCATAGCCCACATTTTCATGTCTTTCCTCCCTTGGTATCTATCAGGATCCTGTCCCATGGAAGACAGCCCCTCAACACTCACTTACTGACACAAACACTCTGTAGGTTCATGTTGGGAAAAACATTCTGATTGAGATAGCTTTCTCTTTCCATCTACCTCTGTCCACTAAAAGACATGTATTGGGGGTGGTAACAGCCCAGTGTGGAATAACTGAATATTCCAAATACCATAGCCTTCTCTCTCTTCCTTCAGAGCCTCAGTTACAGAATACAACAGATCTCAAGCTCTGTAGCTGTTTCCAAGATGCTTAAAAAAAAAAAATCCAAACGCCAACATAAGTTCACTTTCCTGACCCACTACCACAGCAGCTGAAGGGTAACATAATAAAATTCCCTAGGCAGTAAAGAAAAACTCACACCGTCTCACCTTCTCTGTGGATGGGCCCGATGTTTGCTGCTTCGCTGGCCACTGGATGATCGGCGTGGCATAAAACTGAGTATTCAGAGCAAACAATAAACCTCAGAGGGTGACCTCTGAGCTTTGCTGTGAAAGTACTCGGTAAGTTTACGTCACTTGAAAAATAATCTATAAACGTGCCAGAGGAGAAAAGGCTGTGCCCCGAAAGGCTTGGCTTTCTAGACGAGGGCAGCCGGCTGCTGTCTGGCCCTCCAGCTGGTCAGACCCTTGCCTTGCACTGTGAGGTAGATACGAAGGGGCAGGCAAGAACCAGCTTCAGGGAGCACAGGATAGGACAGCTCTCTGCTCTGGGAAGGAAAGCCTCTGGAGCCCCAGGGACCCAGAGGATCAGTTCCAATCTTATCAACAGAGGCTCATATGCACCTCATTAACTTGGCTGTAATGGTGCTGGTTGAGAAGACAGCAGAGGGAGGGAGGACAGGCCAAGGCAGCAGAAGTGAACAGGGGAAGCCACTGGCAGTTGTCATTATCCCAGGGTCCAGTGCCAGTCTGAGACTGAAAGCACCGGAAAGCCAAGAGGAGTTGAACACCAGCAACAGCCAAATTTCTGCTAGAACTCTGCCTCTACGGCATGGTTGCTCTGCGTCTATAGTTACCTACAGCAGAGGTTGCAACTGTGGGCTCCTGCTCTGCAATTACAGTTACCTGCAGCAGTGGTTGCAACTGTGGATTTCTGTTCTGCGTCTACAGTTACCTGCAGTATGGCCTGCATTGTAGACTCCTGCTCTGTGTCTACAGTTACCTGCAGTATGGCCTGCAATTGAAGACTCCTGCTCTGCCTCTACGGTTACCCGCAGCAGTGCCTGCAACTGTGGACTCCTGCTCTGCGTCTACAGTTACCTGCACCAGTGGCTGCAACTATGGACTCCTACTCTGCCTCTACAGTTATCTGCAGTGGTGTCTGCCAAACTGTGGGTTGTTAATAAGCAGAATAGAGTTCCATTACTGAGCTCCCACCACATGCGACCTCTCTTTATTCTGCTAAGGAACACATAAGCTCCCCCTCCAAGAGCCTCAATTAACATTAACCATTTTAAGTGAGGTCCTTCAAAATATGCATACACATGCCTTTAGGAGCATTCACCAATACTGATCCATGGCTTAGGGCAGGTAACTAAACCTCTTTGTATCTGTAAAATGGGAGTGGAGTAACAGAATCAGTGATGCACAAATGGCATACAACAAACACCGGATATGCTGAAATAATATTTTAAAAATAACGTTGAGCATCTCGCTCTCACTGAACATCTGAATCAGTAAATACTCCAGCTTGCAAATACTTTAATCATTGTGTCAACAGAATTTAGATTTTTCAGATGAGGGGTGTTCAGCTTCTGTGGGACAATGGTCTTGTACCCTGTAAAGATTTGTCCCTTGTATTGATTTTTAAAAACACTGATTAGACAGTATTCAGGCAGGAAGTATAGGCAAGGCAAACAGAATAGGAGAATTCTGGGAAGAGAAAACGCTCAGTCTGCAGTCGTCACTCAGATGAAGAGGAAACAAAATGAGAATGTTTTTAAACATTAATAAAAGGTACCAAGTCACGTGGCTAACACCGACAAGAATTATGGGTTAATCTGAGATGTAAAAGTTAGTTAATAAGAAGCTTGAGCTAACAGGCCAACCAGTTTATAATTAATGTAGCCCTCTGTGTGTTTCTTTGGGACTGAACGGCTGTGAGACTGGGTGAGAGAGAAACCTCTGTCAACACTCACTCAGAATCTGTCTAACTATTCCCAAATCAGAATACCTCTAACTTATGAAATGCTTTTGGTTATGAATGTTTCAACCTGCAAACCTCTATGACTTCCATTATGGTAGCTGCTGGCCATGTTACATGTGCACACAGTTCTTTTAGTACTCGCTCAGCGTGCTTTATTTGAGCAGTGAGTTTCGAATAGTATTTGTTCATATTCTGTGAAGAGTGCATTCTTTATTTGAGGGGCCTCAAACTCCAGTCCTCCTTCCTCCCTGCCCTGTCCTGGAATTATGCAAAGGGTGAACACGGTAACAGAGTGACTTTTCTGTCTCTCAATAAATCCTTGAGTTTCCAAACTTCTGAGTTACTGAATCTCAAAATTCCCAAGGGCCCAACTCTAGGAAAATTCTAATTGATCTAAATAAAACAAAATGAACATGTTTTAAATTATTTTTAAAATCTACTGCATATATTCTTGACATTTTTACAAAAATCTAATCAGAACAATAATTTATTGCATGTTTCAAAGCAGCTAAGAGACAATTCTGAGGGTTCCAGCACAAAGAAACCTGAAATGTCTCAGGTGACAGATATGCAAATTACCCTAATTTAATCATCTGCTCACTGCACATATGTCAAAATCTCACAATGTACCCTACAAATATATACAATGATGTGTCAATTAAATAAGTAAATATGCCATCTAATTGCAAAAATACAATATCAAAAGATGAATACCCATAAAGAATATCAAGACATCCATTTCTGATTTTAAAAAAATGAAGGGATATTCTTTAAAAAAAAATAATAACCCACTCAGGGTAATTAAAACCTTGAGTTTAAACCATCAACACTCAGTGCTAAACCAATGCTTATCAATGCAATCATGGTGAAGCTCTCCAAGCCCTCGCCCATGTGCTGACGAAACCCTCAACCAGGAGTAAAGAAAGCGTCCTGTCCTTGGTGCCAAATTAAACTGCAGAGCTGCTTCTGCTGTTCTCCGCTTTGTACTTTATATTAACTAGCACCATAAAAGAAAGCCTTTAAGATAATATTTATTTGCAGAAACAAACATCGGTTCAAGGCACTTAGAAGCACATATGTGTATTGAGGGGCGCACTAGAGGGAATCCTAGTATTTTATCATGTCATGGGGACTATTACAATGTACCTGGGTATCTCTCGGCTCAGCTCATCCCCCATAATTCATGTCAAGCTTTACCACCAACCAAAGTCATTCTCCTGGCATACCTGCATATTATCCACAATAATGATGCCGGTAAATATCATGTCAGGCTGTCTACGATTACATAAACATGACATAGTTTGAGAAGGAATGCTTCTCTGCAGCTTACACGTTAACCAAGATAAAGCCATGACAAACATCGTAAGCTATAAATAAAGACATCCACCACTCTACTGCACTTATTCATGTCTGGGTTGAACAAATGTTAATTACAGAGAATTTGAAAATGGGGCTTGTTAATGTCATTTTTAATTTGGCATGTTACAGTGTAAATGTTTTCCATTGTGTTAATTTACACCTGTTATCACAAGCTTCATTATTAGGTTTACAGAGGAGCAGCTCTCTGTGACTCTTAAAATTTGCTTAAAATGGCAGAAACAATTACTAATTAGAAGGGCATGTTTACCTTAATTATATTTATTTCCTAGTCTAGTTTTATACATAATGCACTATGGAAGTGTATGATTTCATTAGTGAAACCAATTTATCACAAGCAAATTCTTTAAAGCAATTTCATTGTTTTAAAGACTGCCGCATATTCTTTCAGTGCTTTCCAAATCCCTTGGATGGTATCTCTGCAGAGATATCTACGTGGAATCTCTCATTCGTGATGTCAAAGCTCTACTGGTTCCCTTAGCAATGGTAATTTATCTCAAGAACACTAATGCAAATGTTAAGACATGGTGAGCAAATATGCAAATGAACTCAGTGCAATTCTATTCAAAATTAACATGAAGTTTATTTACTGGTATTTATACTCACAAATTTCACTTAAAAATTCTATTCTAAACATAGGAAAAGGAAATTTCAATTACAAATCAAATGACACAGAATGTTTATCTCCCTAAAGTCAGCCTGGCATTGCATATACAAGGACTGTTTGAGGGGTGGAAGTCCCATGCTGGGCACAGAAATCAGCAATGCCAAGTTCACAGTTGGGTAAATTTGTTGACTTTTCTCTCCACAGCAACGCACGTAGCACCTTCCAGTACTAACATCCAGTAGAGAAGGAAGCTTCCTTGCCAGTACCAACTTGATTTCTCCATGTCCAGTGACCAAAGTGTGTGTTGTCTTCAGCAATAGGGTCTTACCATCAAATTCTTGTAGGCAAGAGCAGAGGCAACAGCCAGAATTGTTTGGGGAGGTCTGCGGGATACCCCTGAACAATAACTCGAAGGACCGCATCACACAATTAGCACTGAGTTTTCTATGTGGCAACCTATGGCTTCTGGAAGGGGCACTGTTCTGTAAAGGGAGTCAAACCGGAACTGGGGAACACTTCACCAAAAACTGTTGGGCTTTGCAAGACAGTACACGTCACCAAGGGCTTTTGAAAAGTGGGGAGATTATTCTAGATTAAAGAACCGTAAGAACTAATTTTTATGTAAGACCCTTGATCAGATTTGTTATTTTTTTGTAAGGAAATAATACATAGGAGGACAAATGCTGAGGCAACCGGTAAAACAAAAATACAGAGTAAAGACTAGATAAAATTTTACTGATGTGAAACTGCTGTTTTCGTGGTAAGAGCAGGTAAGTGTACACAGGAATTTAGAAAAGGACGGTCAGGATCTGCAGCGCTCGTCACATGTCCAGCCAACAGAGCAAGAACTGTGGGGCAGTTCACTTTAGCACGCCACAGTTAAGTGAGCCCGCGAACATTGGGGGAGCACACCCCTGCGTTCACTGCACCATTTTCAAATGTTTCCACAAGTTTGGAATTTTTTAAAATCACAATCTGAGGAAACAGAAGTAGTCATAGAGCCAGATTAGGGGCCAAATCAGGGGTACATTTCACGTAAGTCCTTCCATAGAACTTCCTAGACACGTTAGTGCATGGCTCTCAATGTAAAGTTCTGAGCAGTGGCGTTAAACCCAATGAGAGGGCAGCATTAACCCACGTAAATGGTTTCCTGTCCTCACTCACAGTATCCCTGGATGTACACTCTAATCACTTATATTTTTTGACTCAACAAAGCATCTATGACCCCAGAATAGCTAAGACATTTTGTACAGATGCAGGCACCCTACACCAGGCCAGGTTGAGGTATCCTGTACTTGTTAGAAAAGATGTACCCCTAAATAATGTTTGGCTTAATTTTCAGACAGGTTCTCTCTGTCTTAAGCATCCATGAGAGATTGGTTCCAAGATCCTTTCAAATGCCCCAATTCTTGGATGCTCAAGTCACTTCTATGTGTAAGCAGCTAACCTAAACAAATCTCCCTTTACAGATTAAATTGTTCCTAAAATATTTACAATACCTAGTAAAATGTAAACACCAGACAAACAATCTTTACACAGTATTGTTTAGGAACAGTGACAAGTAAAAAGTTTATGTATCTTCAGTACAGATGTGATTTTTTTTCCCAATATTTTGATCTTCAGATGGTTGAAATATTGGGTACTGAACCCATGGATGTAAATAGCTGACTGCATTTACTTCATTATAGTATTCTACATTTAACAAAAACACGACTTCTTAAAAGAAAGGAAGTGGTGCCGGTAGGATCCTGTTCAGTTGAGAAAAATACCCTAGGATCCTAAAGGGGTTCGAATGATCCAATCCTCTCATACTTCCTTCTCATACGCCACTCACAGAGATGTGTACGTGCTTAGCCATACTCACTGATTACCATACAACACAATTATATAGGCAACCTCTTCCATGGGTCCCTGTGGCAAAGAGCCAGTGAGAGGACAGTCCCACTGAAGGAGGTCTACAAGAAGACGGCACACACCAAAGTACACACCGGCTAGAGTCCTCCCCTAGAGAGACGTAAGTGCTCAGATGGCCACATTTCTTGTAAATGACACAGGACTTTCCAGTAACTTCACCATTTTAGAAGGAAGATACTTCCTAAACTTCCAAGTTCTCTCAATGGTTTGTCCATTTCTCTTATCCAAAACAGTCATTCAAGGTGTCTTCAGCAGGGCATGGTGGTACAAGCCTTTAATCCCAGTACCCACAAGGCACAGATGGGTCAGTCTCTGTGAGTTCAAAGGCAGCCTGGTATAGATATCAAGTTCCAGGTCACCCAGGGCTACAGAGGGAGACCCTGTCTCAACCAAGCAAAACAGGTAAGTAGATCATCAAGCTGATCCACTTAAATACTTGTTCACTTCTGCTCCTGGGCAGATTTTAAATAATCAGTATAGCCCAGGTCTAACTAAGGAAGGGCAAGCATGGGGCACCAAATGGCACAGTGGGTACTCGCCACCTGAGTTCGATCCCCAAAGACCCACATAATAGAAGGAGAGCATTAATTTCTACAGGCTATCCTCTGACCTCATACATGCTGGGGTATAGGTTCCCCACTCCCCACCACAAATAAGTGAAAATAAAATTGGGTTTTTAAAGGAAGCAAAATGATTATTTTGAACCAGAGCTGGAAAACACTAGCTCAACCAGTTTAATGCCTCTGGGGAGGCAGCAGGGGCTGCTATAGTGACGAGCTAGTGAAAACCTGGGAGCCAATAAATCAGCAGCTCCGCAGCTTTCAACTCTGGTCTCAAACATACCGCACTTGCAATGTTCTGAGGCCGAAAATAGATCTTCTCTCTCCAGAAAAGGAAAGAATTAGGATGAAGCAAAGCTTGTCAGGAGAAACAAGAAAGGCTGGAATTGAACCTGACAGTGGTATCTTATCATTCCCCTTTCCCAAGCTACAGAGTTCAAGTGATAAAAATTAACATGGCTTCCATTTCTTTTCTACTGTGAGTGTGGAATCAAGCTGAAGCCCAGGGAACTGGACAGCATGCACGGTGTGTGTGTGTGTGTGTGTGTGTGTGCGCGCGCGCGCTGTGCCTCTGAGCTCATGTGTGTACAGCATACACTGTGATGTATTTAAAGGATAACCTAGATAAAGCGAGGTTGCTAAAGTGGGGTCAATTTCATCAAAATATAACCCTCCCCTTAGAAACCAGCAACCAGAGTAATTAGATTACAATCTTTCCAACACTGTGAGGGGGATTTGATCAATTAGAGCCGAGATCAGTTACATTATTTGGTTTACCTAAGTAATGGACCCGTAAATGCAATCAATACTTCTCCAGGCTGTGAGCCTCCAAGACCTCAGATGCATTCAACAAAACACAAATGGGGTTTTCAAAGGATCTCAAGATGTTCAATCACAGACTAGGACTGGGGGCTAAGGGTCGAGGCAGGGGAGTAAGAGGTGGGGCAGGGGTTGAGGGATGGGAGCAGGAATTAAAGCTTGCTGTGTGATTCTTCATGCCCTCCCCTCACTTGCATGTTGTCACGTTTCTCGTCTTTCACAGTTCACAGGGAATTAAATCTGTAATATCAAGAAGCCTTAATCCCAGAATGAGCAATCGTGTCATCTTTCAATGTCTCTGGAAAATGACAGTATTAAAACTTGGTGGATAGGGGAAAGAAAAAAGATTAACATTTCATTTTTTTTATGTTTGGAAATACACCAAACTTACAAAGTGACAGTATAAAGAAAAATAAAGGAAGTGCTCCTCCCATCCATCCCTTTGTCCACATGAATTTAGAGAAGGGGAATAAGGGTATCATCTCTAAAATCACCTTTGTTTAGAATAGATCCTTTTTTTTAAATATTTATTTATTTTCTTTTTAAGATTTATTTATTTTTTATGTATACAACATTCTGCTTCGATGTATGCCCGCATGCCAGAGGAGGGCTCCAGATCTCAGTACAGATGGTTGTGAGCCACTATGTGGTTGCTGGGAATTGAACTCAGGACCTCTGAAAGAACATCCAGTGCTCTTAACCTCTGAGCCATCTCTCCAGTCCCCTAGAATAGATCTTTAAAGGGGGCCTTGATAACACCAAATTTTCATAGTGCCTACACTGCCTGGCTCTACTCTATTCTAAGCTATCTATAATTAATTTAGAAATTGTCATTCAATTGCTAGGTCTGCTTGCCACCAATTTAGGGACTAAAAATAATGCATCTGTACATCCTGAGAAACTCCCAGTGTTTTTCTGAGTCCACAGACCATTATCCTAAATGAAGTCTGCTGTCAGAGCCGGACAGAGCCAGGGGCAATTGCTCACTTGTCTTCCTCAACCTCCTGGTGCATTTTGCCTGGGCATGCACACCTGCAATAATGCAAAGCTCTTATCTATCTGTCATTTGCTTAACACACTTGTAATAATTAGAGAGCAAAGCAACTAATTCCTGGCTTCCTCGAGAGTGGGGTTTGTGTTAAGTGGGGTTTGTGGAGTAATGCGGCAAGAAGGGAAGTAGAGGGGAAATTTAATCCTGAGAGTCTACTCTGCATTGCTTTGAAGTCTCTGCAGTCATGATGAAGAGACTCTGAGATAATCTGAAACAACAGGTAATCAAAAAGTCATTTATATTTACCTTTTAGCATCAATTAGCTTCCTCTTGGCAGCAGTTGGAAAATTATGTTTTACTCAAAAGTCAGCCTGTTGACTTTATTTATACAACACCTGAACCTTGTTGGGTGTCAGCATGTTAGCCACCACGGAATTTCAAATTTTGCTGTTTGGCAGAAGTTGGCTCTGAGAGCAGCATTCTGAATGACTTTATTGTCATTCCTAAAATTGGATGTGCTCAAGACCATGAGTGTAGGGGGAGAGTAGTATGTTAGAAAATGGTTTTCCTTGTCCAATTTTTTCTGTGATGCACAAAACACATGGGATGATCAATCTTGCCATTGGTGGAGCGGGATGCTAATGTGTCATCTGCACAGCTAATCACTTAGGATGGTTCTTGATGCAGAGCATGGTACAGTTACCATGAAGGTTGCCAGAAACAGCAACCATGGGACCAACTTGAGTGTCCTGCATCTTTCTAGTCAAACCTGCTGATTCACCAAAAGGTCACATGCTAAAAGCTCTTCCCCATGGGATGTCTGATGGTGGTCTTCCATTCCCTAATTATGTATGCTAGCAAGACATCTGACTGATGAGCCATCTTCATCCTCTTGAAGGCACTAAAAGGTTCAATTTTTCTTTCTGCTGTTCCTTGAAGAGGGTGAATATGTATAAAGTGCAGAGCCCCAATTCTAAGTATACAAGGCAAAGCTATCACCTAAGCTACACTGGCCACTTCTGCATGGACCATCTTCAGTCGAGTGCTATCTGCTCTATATTCTAGATGATCTAGGTTTTCCCTTCTAGACATGGATCTTCCATTCCTTTTAGCAGTCAGTTTAACCAATCCTGGAGGTAGAAAGGGCCACAGAAGTCATTGACTTGACCTCTATCTATCTACTGAGCAATCTGGCAGCAGGAATACGAGGCTGTGGATTGAGTACACTCGGGTTCTGGAGCCATCCGAGACACCGACTCAGACAGGACACTACTCTGAGAAACTGACACCCTCTGAGACTATTTTCTCATCCACAGAGAGAATATGCTGCACTGGGTGACCACCATGGGGCAAATTACAAGTGTCAGCTTGGTTAGGCCATCAGTAACCTAGACATTTCAAACATGATTCTGGGGGTTTCTGTGAAGTTGCTTTCAAATGAGGCTAACATTTAACCTAAGGAAACTAGCCTTCCTTTTCTAACACGAATAGGCACCATTCAGTCACTTGAAGGCTTGAGGAAAACACAAAGAATGACCTTCCTACAAGAAAGAACTCCTCCCACCTCCTACAGCTAGGTCTCCATCTTTTCCCTTCCTTTGGACTTCAAATGAAACATCAGCTTTCCCTGCATGTCAAAGCAGCTAGCTTTCAAAACAATTGGTTCTCCTGGGTCTCTAGCTTGCCAATTTACCCTGAGGAGCTAGAAACTTGTTAACTTCCATAGCCATGTGAGTTTGGTACTAAAAATAAATTTCCTTAAAAAGATAAATAGTAGAGATGCAGTAATCCACCCTATTGGCCCTATTTCTTAGGAAGACCTTAGCACGATCTCCACTGATGTTTTTGCCAGCAGTTATTCGTGTCTACTGGAAACCTCCTAGCAACAAGCCTTTCTGCCTTGTCTAGCTATCACCACGCTTGAAGAAGAATGTGGTTGGCTTCTTCGTTAAGTATTATCCTCCTTGAGAAAAAAAGCTGAATTAGCTGTATTCACAGGTGCGATAGAGTCCGAGCGAATACAGAAAAGTCTTTATCCTTACTTTGCACAGAAACTACATAAATGCAGGCAACAGTGTCCTCGGGAGTTTCTATTGGCTTTATTGCACTTTGCTTTTCTTGACTATATCTTTAGTAAATGGTGGCTCTGCAGTTAACCTTAATTCCTGTCCACATGAATTACAGTGAGGCCAAGGTACTCAATGCTTCCACAAAATGACAGCAATTTACAGCAGTAGTCAACATCAGCTTTACTACTTTGGTATGGTAACTTTTGCACAGCCTGCTCCCTCATCAAGAGGACAACCCTCTTGGTTTTCTTCTACAGAGACGGTTTACATACCACAGGCTCTAACAGGAAGCAGAGATAGCACCTGACCCCTTGCAGATTTCTCCATAGCACCTTCCTCCTGGCTCAGGGGTCTTCAGGTCTCACTGCAAGTTGCAATCATGCCAGCCCAACCCCAAGAATTCTTACTCAGTTGTAATGGTAGGAGTTAGATGTATAGAGAAATGAAGCCAGGGCATTGATAAAAGCATTTTAAGCAATCCTAGCAAGCCAAAAATCAATTTTTAAAGATCCAGAGAGAAGAAATATTTTAGGCTCTGTGGGCTAAGAAATCCCTGCAACAACTACTCCCTCTGCCACGGTAGAGTGAAAGCAGCCAAAGACAATAGGTATGGACCTGTGTTCCAACAAAACTTTATTTGCATAAGTAAGTGGTGGGCTATATATGTGGCTTAGGTCCAGTTTGTGGATTAGTCTACTCGTTACCCCATTCAGAAGTGGTTGCTCAACAAACAGAAATGCATCAAATTACATGAGTTACCTAGCTCACGTTTCTTCTTGTCTGTGACATGGGAGACTCTCAAGTGGCTCATAGAGATCAATATTCTCTCTCTCACTCTCTCTCCTCCCTCCATGTAGTACATTAATGATCCCATGCAAACAAGGAAAAATCTTGTTCTGAAAGAAACCTGTTTGTCCCACTACTCACTGCAGTTTTACTACCAAACACCAGCTCAATGCTGCTAGATCTCACCCATCTGCAGTTCTTAAACCATTTTCCCCCTTGTAAAGTGGGACACACAGGTTGAAATAATTTTCCATCTTCTGCAATTCTATTCTCCTTGACTGTCTAAAAGTATTGTCTAAAATGGCTCTGCAATCAAATCTCCAAGTTCTTCCCTGCCCAGGAGACCTAAATGCATTTTTTTCTGAGTGCATTTTTTAGCAACTCTCATTATCTTGTCTATCTCAGGCTTTAATTTCTCCTAACCATGTTTACTCTGCCCTTTCCAGTTTGAAGATCATTTTCCTGATAAAGTTGATAGAATCAAAATAGGAGTCCAGCAGTTCCGCTCTCTTCCTTCATCTGTTTACAATATACCATCTGTTCTAAATAAGCCTATGTCACTGGGGTTATTTTGGCTTCAAAAATAATTGTTTGAAAATGGCTATGTACATGTGACCAGCCATGGTTTGCCTGGGACAGTCTTGCACATGTCTTTGCCCTGGGGTAACCGTTAGCAGAGCCCTCAAGTGCCCAATGTGAACAGCAGGTTCTAGAGGGAAAGCTGAAGAAATGGTGAAGTGTATCACAGGCTTCCCACCTCTCCCAGTCTCAAGAATAAGAGAAAGGCATCTCTGTTGAAATGCCTACATCCGCCATTTACCAGCAGGGTGACCTTGGAAAAATTTCTTTAATCTAATGCTCGGTTTTGCTCTATAGAGTCTCTACGCCTATGAAATGATTAGATGCATGAATAAGCACTCCGCGTCGGACACACAGCACACAGCAAATGCTCAATAGATGCTACCAGTATTATTATCAGTAATATGCTTGTCAGTATCATTAGCATCCTCGGTGCCTTCCACAGTACCATGGCAACTGCGACCCCTTCTTGGTACAGTCTGCTCTTCCTCTTCTCTCAGTGCCACATCCTTTTCTCACCACGCTTTGCTTCTGGGTGCAAACTCCTCGCAATGCTGTCAGGTCTCTCCCTGGTTATTCAGAAAATCCTTAAGTGCACTAGAGAGTCGGGATGTTTGAAAGTTTCCCCTCGGGGCAAAGAAGCGAGCTGCATTTCTAACCAGCAGAGCTGCTCAGCTTCTCTGGCAGGAAGGCAGAAATGACTCCAGGAACCCCCTCAGCATCTGTATCTCCTGGAATCAGCGCAGACCACCATCCTCGTGAATCCCCTGGGAACCCACCATGATGACCACAAAATGGGGGAGAATTCAATGCTGAAATTGCTTCAGTAAACAACACTAGCTGGAGATTCTATGATTATACCAACACTCTGAGAGAAAGACTGATCAAAGGTTATTTTCAAAAGGCACCAAGGAAGGACCCCACATGGGGGGGGGAGGAGGAAGAGAGAGAGGGAGAGAGAGGAAGAGAGAGAGCATGCACTAGATGTTAGTAGCAGTTACCAAAACAGCAGGCAATTATTAATGCCAATGTTCCAATAATAATGATAAACGTTTTACAAATGTTACATGATACATTTTTCTCAACAATTCTAGTAGAAACTGAGGCTCAGAGGACTAACTCCAAGGACATAACTGGGAAATGACAGAGACTGCATTTACCATGGATCATCTCTACCCAGAGATCACTCTCTCGTTTCATCATGTTTGTTGTTATGAAGGTGATTCAGTTCCGTTTCCAAATAAAAAATAAGAGCCTCTAGAAAAGAAGTAAATATAATAAACATAAACCTTTATAGTCATGTATAAACTTTACTGATTAAACCAGCAAAGCTGGATAAAAGTTGTATATTGAAGGCTGTGTTTTATATAACAGAATACATAATCCGCACAATGACAGGAGCTTGAAGAAGGTATGTACCATATAGTCGGTGAGGTTCTCTCTGGATCATCCTATGTTCCAGCAGGAGACGCCCCAGGGTTTTAAACTAAACTAAGACACAGGACTCCTAGCCTAGTCCATGCTTCCACTGCCCATATAACCTTGCCCATATAAGACATTTGGTGTCCCAAGGGTTTCTGGAGTTTAATTTATATCTGCTGGGTATGTCTTCTTTCAGTAGACCATAATGGACTGAATGCAAGCCCACATGCAACAGGATGAAATGGCAGCCTGCGTAAGGAAGCCCCAAGACTACATCCATGTTCTCAGCATCCTAACATCTAAGACTCACTGTACCCACTCAGACACTTGTGGCTAAGAGCTACTGTGCCCATGAAGAAAGGACAAGCAGCCAGATCATGAGGAAAGGCAGGCACAGTCTGAAGGAATCATGTAAGGCTTCTATGTTCTTGCCTTTCATGGGAGACCACACCTATCCCATGTCTCTAGAAATGAAAACACGGGATCATGTGTAATATTTCCGGAAGATTGCAGAAGAGACCTGGTGTTCAAAGTTTTATTGTGAACTGGGCACATCTTTACCCACTGACTAGTTTATACCCAAATCATGAATCCCTTTGTGGGAAAGCGAAAGACCTTTGCAAAAATAACAAAAATAAAAAATAAGGCAGTTTTCATTAAAAATTAAACTACCTGTCAAAGACTATTATGTTTAGAAGTGTCCCTTGGGAGATGACTCAGTGGATAACGTTTTTTGCAGTGCAAATGTATACACCTGGGTTTAAGTCCCCAGAACCCACATGAAGTCAGAATATAAATCCATAATTCTAGAGTCAGGGACCCCCTTAAAACTTGAGGGTCAACCAGCCTGGAGTATGTACCAAATAGTAGAAGGCTGTCTCAGGCCAAGTGAAAGGCAGGATTAACATCAAGGGTGTGCTTTGACCTCTACCTCTGCCATAGTAAACACTCATCTGTCTGTATATACATATACATCTGATGTGTGTGTATACACATACATATGATGTGTGTATATATATATATAAACACACACACATATATACATACATATCTCAGAGAAGAAAATAACCTGCAAATCATCTTATAAGAAACTCAGAATATATAAACATTTGTTTGTTTGTTTGTTTGTGAGACAAGAGTCTCACTATATTTCCTTGGCTGGCCTCAAACTCATAGGTATCAGCCTCCCTTTGCCTCCTGAGTTCTTATATTAAAGGCATCTGCCACCATTCCTAGAAAATATACTAAGAATTTGCTTCTGCCTTATTTATTATTAAATTTTATATGTATTGGGTGTTTTACCTACATGCAGTTCTAGGAACCACGAGCATACAGTGCCCAAGAAAACCAGAAGAGGGCATTGGATCTCCTGGACCTGGATTTACAGACAGTTATGAGCCATCCTGTAGTGCTAGGAACTGAACCTACCTCCTCTGAAAGAACAGTCAGTGCTCTTAACTACGGAACCATCTCTCCAGCCAAAAGATTTATTTTTTTATTTTTATGTTTATGAGTTTTTACCTGTAAGTGTACCATGTGCCTAGTGTCCCTGAGGCCAAACCAGGGAATCAGATGCCCTGGAACTAGAGTTACAGGCAGCTGTAACCCTGCATATAGATCCTGGAAACCAAACCTGGCTCCTCTACAATAGCATCAAGGGTTCTTAAGCACTGAGTCATCCCTTCATCCCTTCTATAAAGAATTCTTCCAACACCATAATAAAAATAAAAGCAGCCAACCTAAGATGGGCAAAGGATTTACATAGATGCTTCTCTAAAGATTTATCAACAGCCAATAAGTACTTACAAAGGTGCTCACTATCAGAAGTCCTCAGTGATACTCAAATCAATACCATAATGAGGTACTCGATACGAGACTACCTATACTCCAAAGGAGAGCTGATAACAAGTCTTAGAGAGGCTGTGCAGTGAAAGCCGCGTACGCTGATGGTAGGAAGGTAACAGTGAAGTCATCAAGGCATTTTAAAACTGGCTGTGATGACGGCTGCAAACTTCTCTACCCAAACCATTGAGCTGCATACTTACTGCACAGATGAGTCCTGTGGTACGTGAGCTAGATCTCAACACAGATGACTAATTTTAAAAGGAAAACTGTACACGTTTATTTCTTTTCTAGATCCAAAGTGACTTAACAAAGAAGCGATGATGAAAGGGGGGTTAATACGACCCTAAAGCAGTGCTTCCACGCGGATGAGAAGTCAGTAGAGCATCCTGTGCCACGAGGAAGACCTTGACCCAGGATTTGACACAGAGGCCTTGCAAGTACATTTGACAATGGACAACGGAAACCTATCTGGCATAAAGCACAGGAGAGAGCAGCCTCAACATGGCAGGCATGTGATGTCTCTTTTTTGCCATAAATAAATGAAGCTTTCAAAACAATACACTAAACATACATCAGTCAGGCCATCCAGGAACACTTAGGGACACCAAAGGGTCTGGCGCACTTAAGTGAAGACATTACTACCAAACAATCCACGAAGTACGCCTGCTATCCTTGAGTATTTCAACACCGACCTCTGAGAATAGATAATGTCCTCTGAACGTGCCCAGCTTTGAGCCATCTGCAAACCTGTCACCTTCAGTCACTAGGAAAACAGTGAATGCTCTGTCTACAACTTAGAGAGAGTCACATGTGTTAGAGCGCTCTTCCTCATAACCACTTCCGAAGAGTAGATACTCAATAGTCAGAAATACAGTGTCATAGAAAGGCCATCTTACCTAAGGTCACAGAGCTAGGAGGAGCAAAACTGGATATCACACCTAGCAAGTTAGGCCCCAAAGGTCAGGCCTTTAAACATGAAGGTCAATATACTTCAGTGTGCTGCTTTCTCCTCAACAACATCTCTTGTTTCCTCTATAAGTTAAAGGCTTTGCTAAAATTCATATAATATTAACACGCACACACACGCACACACACACCTCTTTGACAGAGTCCTGTGAAACTTATTTAAGTATTTTTATTTGCAAATGCTGTGCATAGTACTCTAATATGCCCCTTACCTACCTTACTTTACTGTGAAAAAAAAAAGTAAGAAACTCCTTATGGAGTTTGCTTTCAATTTGGCAAAGCTAGCCATTTGGGCAAGAAGCTGCTTTTGCCTGGAGTGCTTGACAGCATGCTGTATAAAGTGGACATGCAGGACCCACGGAAAAATGACCGCTGAACTTTGGTCCTTCAGGGTTCCTGCTTCCCAGAGGAAACTGACAGACATTTTACAGGACACAGAGGACAGTGACTGACAAACTGCCAATAGAGACAAGGCAGTCTTTCAAATTTCCTGCTTCATTGAAAAGTCTGATGGATGTCCCAACATCACAAAGGAATTTTGAGTGATTGTCCAGGCAGTCAGAGGCCTCTGTCATTTCTAGAATCTTTGGAAGTCATCTGCAATGCACTTTTTGTATTTAAATAATAATATATCTTTCTGGTGCCTTTGATGGCATTGAAGACTAGATAGTTATAGTTGCAGTTTTTCTTAGATATTATAGAAAGTAAGTTAAGAATAAAATTTTGGAATACTAAGATAGGATAAATTATGGAGTATTTTCTTTAAATTTAGCAAACACAAATGAATTGGAATTCATTACACCGTGAATGTAACCTTTATTTGATAGCTGTTCTTATTGTATAGTCTTACTATGTTAAAGTTAAAACTTTTCACTTTTGTTTAGGAAAAAAAAGGGGGAGTCATGGACAGTTCATCAACTAAAAGAGGATCATTTTTATTTGGGGTTGTGGTCACTGGTAGGTTGCCCCACATCCATATGTATACAAGAAGCACTAACTGGATGCAGCAGGGGGACATCAAGTTGAAAGACAGACATGTTGGAGGGATTGAGGGGAGCTAAAAGAGGAAGCAGAGGAGCGAATAGGCTCTTAATGTCCTGTATACGTGGTGAAATTCTCAAAGAATAACTTGTTTAATTTTTAAGCAAAAAAAAAAAATGTTCCTTTTGTTGTAGTTGTTGTTGCTGTTGTTGGTTTGGATTGTGTGTGTGTGTGTGTGTGTGTGTGTGTGTGTGTGAGAGAGAGAGAGAGAGAGAGAGAGAGAGAGAGAGAGAGAGAGAGAGAGAGAAAAGAGAGAGAAAGAGAGAGACAGAGAGATCCTGCAGTGGCTCTGATGGTTCTCTGCTCCTCATCATTCTTCTGTCCCAGACTCACATTGAACAAAGTTTACTTTTCCACGGAGACAAAAAGTATGCATCACCATGGGGTTGCAGAGTCGGCTCAGCAGTTAAGAGCGCTGGCTGCTCTAGCAAAGGACCCAGGTTCGTTTCCCAGCACCACATGGTGGCTCACAGCCATACATAAACCCAGTTCCAGGGGATCTAACACCCTCTCCTTGCCTACTCAGGCATGCACAGATGTGATATACAGACATACCTGCAAATAAGACACTCATACACATAGATTAAGAATATTTTTAATGACATCAACTGACTTTCACAGAATATAAGCAAGGAGGGTCCCACGAAATGGGAAGTAGCTCTCCCTGGACATCCTTACAAGGGCAAACATCAGACTGGAAGTTTCAAATGAGTTAACCAGAGTTAACCAGATAGCGACTTGGAAAGTTAGAGTTGGACAGATTTCTCGACAACCATGTGTCACTACTAGCTGAAGCTTGATTTACATTCTTTACCCCTTTACAGTGGCAAGAATGAAGTTTAGGTTTCTTTGGGGAGGACCCTCTTATCCACACATCACACCACCAACGGGGTCAGGGTACCTATTCTTGAGTCTTGGGAACCTGCACAGTAAAACATTCTGTGCCCTATACTGTTTGCTTAGATCCTGGGAGGCCTACTGGCCTGGCATGTGGCCCATGCCTAGAGGCTAGAGGCTAGAGGAAACTGCACCTCATTCCACCCCCACCTCACCCCCAGTGGAGCGATGGTGCCTTAATCAGGGGAGGCGGATGTAAAATTGATGGAAAGGTTTCCAAATGAGCCCACCTTCCCCTAGAGACCCCTCCTTGGGTGATTCTATGAAATCTGAATCTGAGAAAACAAGAAAAAACAAGACAAAGGATGCCCCAGCTGGGACTAACTAAAGGGGTGGGGAGAAGAGACTGCCCTTGTGAATGCCCTTTTATTCCAGCTTGGTCTTCCTGAAGCATGGTAGGCTAAATACTCTGGGGTCAACCAATAAGGTCAACCAGAACTTGGATTTGAAAACTATTATTATTTCATTGGTATCAGATCAAGCAAAAAAGAAAAACATCTCTAAAATGGGGCAAACAGCAAGCCAGCAATAAAAAGACAGGTGATAAGCACAAGAAAATGAGGGATCCACTGGCGGTACTCATTCCGACACAACCTTGGACACTGCAGCCTGGAGTCTATAATCAGGTGGTCCTGGATTATTATATTGAGACATCTGGAAGGTTCTTAGATGGCCCAAGACACAACATGACTTCTTGCTAAAGCAAAAGCAAATACTTTTGAGAAAAGCATCCTGGATTTAAGGCCCAAGGCATTTTTTCTACAGATTAAGATCAATCGAAGATGAGCTGGCAATTAAGGTTTACTCAAGACACATGGAAACAAAACAGCATCAGCACTGAGCAGAGTCCAAGGAAACAACAAACCGCACATGTTAACGTTCCAGGGACTTCAGACATTCCAATTACTAGATCCAGAACACAAAACAGCCACACACAAAATTCTAAAGAAGCAAGCGACAGAATCTCAAAGACAAGCAGGCAGAAAGGAGTACCAAAAATGACCAGGCATGAGGAAAGCAGGGCAGAGGGAAGGCTGGCCAGGGGCACGAAGTTACAGATAGAGGACAAATGGTTCTGGCCTTCTGTTGCAGTGAATAGTGGTCACACAATAATGTACTGTATATTTCAAAAAGGCCAGAAGAAAAAACTATGTTTTCACCACAAAGAGATGGCGCCAGAGGAGATGAGTTTATCCTGCCTTGAAAATGACACAATGTATCAATGTATTTAAACATTGCATGCCATTCCATAAATGCACACTATAATGTCAATTTAATTTTTTTTAGTTACAAGATGAGAAAAATGATCAGGCTTTAAAATACCTTTCAGTTATGAAAACTGAGAAGGGTTATGGCCGTTGGCGCCACAATAATATGAATAGTGCTCATTGAACTGTACATATAAAAGGGGTCAAGATGGTGAATTTTCTCCAACGTGGTTTTGACCACAATTCTTTAACAAAATGAACAGGTTGAGTTTACAAGAACTGTGGGGAAAGGAGGAAGCCCCGAGTGAGTGAAATCTTGAAGGAATGTATGTTGTTGACATGGGCATAGCCTTTCCAAAGACCCTAGCCTCAGATCTATGAGAAAATGGCAAAGCTCGGCTTGGAAGGGAATGGCAAAGCCTCTGGTCTGGGCTGTGTGTGGATACTGACAATGTGAGTAGAAGACGTTCACCACAGCGTTCTCCCCATGGATGTTTAGGGACCGAAGACTACTATTTACAGAGAATGCTCTACCAAAATTACCTAAACATGTCAGCTGATCCAACTATATAACTTTAACCCCTGCTGCCTTGTTTACCTATAATGACCTCAACTTCTTGATTCTAGCGTATGCACTAACCCCAGCTCTCCGTTCAATTCTATGCAATAAGCATGATGAGCCTCCAGGGGAGTGTGGTTTTTGCAGCAGAGAGCCCACCCAGTCTACGCAACTCCAGCTTTCTGTGCGTCTGTCTTTTTCTTTATTCTCTCATCACCTTTAGTTAGACTGAGTCCCTAGAGGCTGAGTAAAGACCCGGAAGTTATTCAAGTTAAAAATTTGTTAGCAGATTATATAGCATATTAGCCAAAGCTGAAAAGAGAATTAATGATCTAGAAGGAATGAATCCCAAAGGCAATTCAGGGAAACAAGGAAATGAAAATACAAAGGATGTGTTAACCTGTGGGGAAAACAATAGGAAGTGCTGAAAGATGCCCAGTCAGATGCTGGAGGGGAAAGAAAGGTAGAAAGGATGAAGGGGGTGACGGACTTTCCCAGGACTGTTAAAAGACGTGATGCCACACACACATTAGTCTGAGTAAATAAACCAAGGCTACTGTAAAGCTAAAAAGATGAAGAGACCCAGCAACCCAGCCAGAGAACAGAGCAGTGAGGAAAGAAGTTCTGTTTCTACAGCAGCCTGACTTCCTCAAGCCCTTCTCATTCCTCCTAACCCAGCAGGAAAGAGCAGCTAGGACAAAGGAGGGAGATTTAAGACACTAATGCCACTTCACCCAACAGACTTGGGATGCCCACAGCCAGAGCTTAACTGGGCAATGAACCAAATCTTACCTCTAAACAAGTGATGTTTCTAAAGTTCTCACCCAAATGTTAACACTTGACTCAAGTTTTTCTTTTTTTTGAGACAGGGTCCAACTATGTAGCCCACTGGCCTGGAACTCACTATGTAGACCAGACTGGCCTCAGGTTCAGAGATCTGTCTGCCTCTGCCTCTCACGGCTGGGATTAAAGACATGTGCCACCCTGCCTACCATGACTGAACTTATTTACGGTGTATTCTAACTTAACACTATTGCCTCACACAGAGAGAAAGGAACCTGGGCTACCCTTCCTCAATCAGATTGGTCATATATTCCTGTTACCTCTGCTGCAGCAGCTACCGAAGAAATCAAGCATACCCCACTTCATCTGCTTCCGTGGGGCCAGAAACCACAGCACGACTAGTAAACATGACCCTCACACCCACAGAAAGCAGCGTCCCTCAGCCATCACTGAGGTGCCCATGCTCACCTCCACCCTGTCTAATGGAAAAGTATGCATCTGACAGAACCTCCTAAAAAGCGTCCGTGACATGCACTTCAGTTAAAAAAAAAATCTATAGATACATTATGATTAGATACTCTTATATAATAACAGCTAGCCAGAATAGAGGATGAGATAATGAATAATACCCCAGGGAAGGAAAACCCCCTTTTCAGCTGGTTTAAGTTGTGTCGATAATGTGCACACAGCATTCTGCATTTACCATAAAGCTTTTCAATTAGTTCCTAGACGAGTTAACCTTCTCACTCCCAGAAAACATAATTCATGCACATTTTACACCATGCAGCATCCTGCTAGCTATTATCCATCATTTACAAGTGTTATTTGTCTATAAAAATGACACTAAATTTTTGAAAAATGGGGCTGCTTTGCCTGCTTCTGGCTGTGTTTTAACGAATGGCACCAACGCAAAAGGCTTTAAGTCACATAAAAAGCAATTAGTCAGGGAAGCAATAAATATTTTTTAAAAGGATATAAATGATGGCTTGTCCAGATAGCCAAATGTCTACAAGCTGATACGCAATAAAATAAGGGTTGGCATGAAAGAGTGCACTCCATTACTTATTGTTAATAAACTTGATCAAATTCCGTGTTTCTCACACAGAGAGGAGTTTAAACAGAAACACAAGTAGGATGTGCACATTTATGGAAAATAGACTGAAAGATCAGTAGCTCTAAAAAGGAAATCCATCAGAGAGAGAGAGCGATCCGTAACATATAACTGAAGCCCTCTAACAATGAACTTACTTTAATTAAATCTATCACGAGCTAAATAATATTTAGTTTCATTTAGCTGACAACTATGCCCAAAAAATGAATTCTAGGACTACTGAGGAAACAATTTGGGGGAGACAAAACCGTGTAACCAGATGCCTTCAATATTTCTGATCCACCTATTGTAGGGCATTTTTGTCCTTCCATTCAAAAACCTGTCCTCAAAAGATCTATTAAGATCTTCTAAAAAAACAAACTAGAGAAGCATAGCCCCACCAGTGAGCAGTTTCCAAATGCATTATCTTCAAGGAGCTTGGCCTCTTACGTCACTTACCTGTCTAAAACTAAGTATGAAAAAGTTTTCCAAAAGAGGAAGGTATAAAATTATCTTCGTTTCATAGGTTCTCCAGGCACGCCAGCAGACAGCTGCCATTATTACAGCTCGCACGTATAAATCAGTGATTATATACAATAGTTAAGCAGGAAAAGAAATGAAGGCAATTACAGAGTGGTAAAATTCCCAAGAAGCACGTGTAGAGTCAATGTTGCTAAACAGTAGTTCACTCGTGGTTAAAATAAAAGCTTCCCTCCAGATATTTCTGGCATTCTGATTTGTAAGGAAAAGAAAGCCGGAAACCCATATGACTGTCTTAAAGGGGGAAACAGTGAGAGATCAATGAATCTAATTTTAACTCATTTTACTATTCCTTTTCAAGCTGAATTCTAAAACTTCCCTAAGTCAAAATGTAAAACAGTGTTGAATAAACTGAGGCTAGAATACATTAAAGGGGGAGTAAAACACCCCATTTTATATAAGCCAGAAGCCAAAAGACCCTGGAAGTGGCCTGGGTTTGGTTTCCATGGCCTCCTCTGTTCTCTGCCATTTAAATAGGGGCCAAAATGCCACTTGTAATCTTATTTTCCATTTCTTAGATGTGTTTTATTAACTCCTGCTTTATTGCAGCTAGAAATTCTAATTGCCCCATTGCAGGCATATCGTGGCTAGATGTTGATTACACTTTAATGTGCCTGTTCCCATCTGCAGAGGGAAGTTCTGGCAGACCAGTAAAAACGCCATTTACTTGTAGTGAGTTCACGCTAATAAAACCTAAGGAGAGCTTCAGAACACAGGACCCAGCATCCCTGAGGAGGGGGAACACCCTCTCTTTCATTTTCAAAGTGCTTTGAAGAAACAAGATATCCTTTCTACTCGTTCCAAATGAGAATCAAACAATAGGGATCATTTCTGGAGTACCTTCTGATTTTCAGAACATTTGCTTGTGATCTATTAATTAACCCCCTGCTCCTCTTTGCTCCTGCAGTGTGCCCCACAGGCTGGTATTCTGAATGTCTGTTCCTCGGCTGCTGGCACTGTTTGAGGAGGTCTTATATTTTAAGAGGTGGGGCCTATCTAATGGAGGCAGGTCACTGTGGAGATGCTGAAGGGTGGGTCAAGAGTTAAACTTCTGACTCCCAGAAAACATAATTCCTGCCCATTTTACAGTATGCCACGCTCTGATAGCCACAACCCATTACTCACAGGTTCTCCTTCCCTACGCTACTGTGATCTGAACGGCCTCCATGCCACACAGACCCACCTGGTTCCATCATTCACAGGTTCTCCTTCCCTACGCTACTGTGATCTGAACAGCCTCCAAGCCACAGGGACCCACCTGTTCCAACATGCCTTCTCCACCACCGTGAACTGAAACCCTTTGAAACTGTGAGCCAAAAGAAATTTCTGTTGTCTTAAGTTATTTCAATCAGGAACTGTAGTCACAGACACACGAGAGGAACTAGCATACCACACGCCACCACAGCACATCTTCAAAGGAAGAGGAAGTAAGGTTCAACATTGGTATGTCACAGAGAAGAAAATGGGACAGACAGGGAACCTGGTACAGGTTGGAAAGTTTCTGGAAACAGGACCTGGGAAAACTCTCACTGCCAACTCTCATCATTACAGAAACACTGAAAACACCCTAACAAGACACCCATTCTCTCCATATCAAGCAGCCACACTCTCTCCTTTCAAACCCTAACAAAGCACCAAGCAATTCTCACTTAGCTACCCACGTGAGAATGTAACTATTCACACTGAGACTCAGATTAAAGAGCACTGTTCTTGAGGTCAGGCGGATGCCCTACTCATTCCAATCCAGACGAATATTCCCATTGACTCCTTTCATTCCAATCTACTGCCAAGGAAGGAGTTGGAGAGCGTGCGGGGGGGGGGGGGGGGGATACCCTCAGCGCTTCTCTTCCTGAAAACAAAGGAAGCAGACCAGCGTGAGTGTGTGAGCCCATGCACGCAACTGTCATAGAGGCACCTGAAGCCAATCAAGAGTTATTTCTGTGTGATCAGTCTGCTCCCCAAAAGGTCAAAATGATGTGGCAAATGCTTTTAACGATTCCACCTTGTCTAAACCAATAACACCAACAAAATTTCACCCACAATATCAAAACAGCACACCACAGAAAAAGACTCTAAATTTCACTGACAAACTGACAGCAGCATTTGTAACACTTGTAATTAATAATTCATAAGAGCATAATATTGTTTCCTGTGACACATTCCTCTGGATGTCACAAGACTCCGGGTATCCACAAGGCAGGCAAGGGTATTTATCAGCTGTTTCATAGGAGAACTTGGGACCAGAAATTTAAAACATTTGTCTAAGCCCTACATTGAGGACAACATACAGACATGAATTAAGGTCTCCAAATTCTCAGCTAACTAAATAATGGCCCAGAAGAGACACACAAAAGTCAACACAAACAGAGTGCCAGCTGTTGACACTACCTACAATAAATGTTTGTTCCAGGAAAAAGAGTTCAAACAAGAAGGGATAGAGTTTAAACACAAAAGGCTGAAGGGTTCAATATAGGAGAAAAATATGTTTGCTTTTAACACAGTGGAGGAACTGTTGGTGAACAGTCTGCTCTTCTCCTGTCAAGGCCAGCCTCGTACTGCCCAGGGCTGCAAGATCACGAGCTACATGGACCCGAGACTGCGGATCACTGTGGAACAATTAACTTTCCTCCTAATACCCCAAGTTCCTGTTACGCTGTCATTATGCTTCTCATGTGAAGTGTGAATGGTCATTTTGGGCAAACAAAGTTTAAATGTGTGGTACAGACAAGTGACTCAGAGATAGCTACGCAATGTAAAAACCAAAGAATATTAACTGAAAATCCAGGCAAGGCATAAAAGAAAAAACATGAAAAAGAAACGGCTACAACAAAGGTTCCCGACAAACTAAAGAACTGTTTAGGATTGGCTGTGTCTAGTGAGGCTGTGAAGAAATTTACTTTTGGAGGTTAAGAGGAAATTATGTTGGCCTCTAACACAACCTAGAAAGGAAATACATCAACAGAAAGACTACTTATTACAAATACCCAAAGGGCTGCCATTAGCCAAAGTCAGGACTTCTCCTAGGCAGCTTCAGAGCTCAAAACTAGAAAGACAAAGGCAGGAGCCTGTGTGTCCCTAGCAGAACTTACTAATAATTAACACAGCTCATTCACAGCGGGGCTACCTAAAAACCCTGCATCGTCTCCTTCCAGCTGCTGCCAGTGGACACTCAGGATCCCTGTGAAGGATGCTGGCAGACGGGCCCACCTTAGAATAACCTCCAGAAACAGGAAAGAATAACCACCCGCACTCCAGGTGGTGGTCGAGGCAGCACGTGACAGTCACATCTACATCGGGAATGACAGAATGCCATAGGACGCCATCACAGTTTTGTTTCTCTCACATCAGGACTCTGTGACAGAGTGGTCCTTCCAAACAACTGTGCTCTCTCAACCCATTAGTGTCAACTCACAGGAACAAAGAGCTATCTTAAAAGGTAATCTCAGTGGATCTCTGTGAGTTCGAGGCCAGCCTGGTCCACAAGACCTAGCTCCAGGACAGGCTCCAAAGCAAGAGAGAAACCCTGTCTCAAAAAACCTAAATAAATAAATAAATAAATAAGTAAAATGGTACTCTCTATACACTAGAATCTCAAAATCTGAAGTCTCTAGAGGCATGACCAGAACTCCAGACTTTTAAAACCTTTCCACAATTTGGTAGCTGGCCAGTTTTGATAACTACCAATAAACTTTTGTAACCTACCTACTCATTTGTAAAACAGGAGAGTAGTAACTCCCCCTACTTGCATCATGGAACTATATAAGTAAGATGTCCTCTCTGAGTTCCTGAGCAGGCTAGAGAACCCTTTACAAACGAGAACACTGTACGGGGAGTTCACGGCTGGCCTTTCCTGCTTTCTGACTGAGCCCTGTTCTTCAAGCAATGCAGACATCGGATGCGAGAGAATTTCAATCCATTGAGTGGCGTGCTTTCTGTGAATACCACCTTGAAATTACTCGAGAAGCACTTCAAAGTTGAACAGAGCGCCAGAAAGCCTGCGGTTTATTTCCCTTCTTTTGTAGCAATTACAAGCTGAATAAATGAGTCCTTTGCTCTACAAAGTTTAAAATTCATATTTATTCTCACACACTGGGGTAAAGATTTTTTTTTAAAGACCCCATTTTTCTCCTTCGTATCCAACAGTCAAGTTCCTAACTTAAAATCCTGTAAGGCACTGGGGTAGAAAAACCATCCTTATCCTGACGTTCATATTGCTGCGAATGGCTTCGACTTTTTCATTGTAGAGTTGCTTCTTTTAGACATTGGGGTGTGTGTTAAGATACCGCCAGACAGAAAAGAAGAAAGGAGATAACGGGAGAAATTTATAATAAGTGAGGAAAACATCCCTGGGCTCCAGGATTTCTAGTTATTAGACTACTTGTTTGGGCAGTTTTACACACACAAACACAAACACACACACTCATAAGCACAGGCGCGTGCACACACACACACACTATAAAGCATGATTGCTTAAGCACATCTAAAAGTTAAACTCCAAGGAGCTAATATGGATGTGAGAACAAGTAACTGTCAAACACTTAACCTTTCGCAGATTAAAACCGTCTGACTCACAGATGTGAACAACACATCCTCGCTGTAATTGTTCTGAGTAGAAATCTGAGCATTTTTAGGAAACACATCACTTTTTTGGAGCAGTCATGTTTATGCCCCAGGTCAACTTTCTTGTTCGTAACAGAGACAGAATCGCATTGCCTTTCATTTATGCTCAGACGCCGATTCCCCTGAACCCTTCATCATTCAACCTGCAGACGCACTCTTGAAAAGCTGTACGCTGAATTCTAATCATCAATCCCATTTCCACACTGTTCCACACACAGTGATTTTTAAAAATGCTTTATCTTCATCTCTGACTGATCCTAATTGGCCGTAGCTCCTAAACCCTCTGCTGCCTGCCGCTTCTCCTGCGCTCATTTACGTCTCATAATCACAAGTGTCAGTTCATAGTAGTTGCTCAACCAAGATTTGCTGAACGAAGTAATTATCTTAACACCTAGAAGATCTACTCCCTGAAGATCCTCTTCGGTAAAGTCTTTTGCATCCTAAACTGTTACCTCTGCTGAAATTGCCTGCTAATTATTTTTTTTTTATTTTAATAAACGAGATCTGCTTCACAATAGAGCGTCCTGTTTCTGATCTTCAGTAAACGGCTGACAGGGATGAACATTCCATACAGCCATACTCAGGGAGTATCTCTGTTCAGCACACTGTAGGTAAGAAACCAAATATGTACTTCAAACGGCTGCACAGTTTAGAAACTGCTGCACACAAACCTGTGATGGGAAATGTGCTGTGATTTAAGGCTGATCTTCTTCTGGTAAACAAGGGTCTAATAACACACATCCACTTTTTAAGAGAAACAAAATGTGCACAAAATGCTGGATAGGCTCGGAAATATAGAACGTTCTTTAAAACAAACATTGTGGATAAGAAAAATCCAGGAGATCTTTTCCATGGAACTAGGAGAGATGGGGAAGGGGCTTAAGTCTCCAAATTCTAAGCACATCATGTGAGTAGGGTCTAGAATGTTAACTGTGAGAGATCCAGTCGGCCATCTGCGAACGAGAAGGCTCCATCACATTGTATTCCAAACGCAGGCTCCTTAGGAATGAAGAAGACAGAGCACACTAGAGCATACAGCCTCTTTACCACTGACTCATCTGCAGGGAACATACGGTCTTCAGAAGTCCTGGGCTAAAGGGATAAAACCTTCATGCTCTGCCTCAAGCCTGACACTGCACACATGAGATGGCCAGTGAAAATATCTTGGTTCTGAAGGTGGCAGGGCTGGGGAGGTCACTCAGTCCATAAAGTGCTTGCCTCTCCAGAAGCAGAGTCAGGATGCCTAGAGCCTATGTAAAAAGTCCCACGGCTGCCTATAATCCCAGGATTGAGAAGGAAGAGACAGAGATCCCAGGCCAAACTGGCTAGTGAGCTTTGGGTTCAGTGGGAAAAAAAAAGTATGTCAATAAATAAAGTGAAGAGCTAGTTTCAGGGTTCAATGTAGAGTACGCCGCCGGGCCCTTCGCCCGATTTTTTATAGCCGAGTACATAAACAAAGAAGTCACCAGACATCAACTTCAGGCCTCCATGAATACGCACGTAAACATACATGCATACATATGCACTCTACACTCACATGCACACACAAAACAAATAAACCAATAAGCATCGGTGTTGGTATGAGCAGGAAGTATAAGTGATGCACCTGAAGAATGGCCTGAGCAAAAATGCAAAATCATGAAGTAAATGGGTTGACGCTTTTATGAAAACACAATTGTGTTGCTCCTGCCCCCACCTACTCTGCAAATCAGCCTTTCCCCATGAAGATGCTCTGTACATTTCAGAGTCCCAGGGAGGATATATTCAAACACAGCCTACACAGACGTGGAGCTCTGCTGGTCATACCGGCTGTGAACCCACCTTGCTCAACTCAGCAACAATTATCACTTATTTTTATACCTTCTAACACTGGTTACTAAATAGAAACAAAGAAATAGCCACTGCACACTAGAAATCTCTGCCACAGGAGATGGATGGCTAGCAAAACCACTCCCACTTTAACCATAGAGTGAGACACGTTGGCCTCCCAGGTCCATGCTCAGATGGCCCTCTAACTAACCTCTTGGCCTCTGAGGGAATAAGCTACAGATGGAGAAGGCAGGCAGAGAACCATGTTCTGAACCAGGCTGGGTGGGCTCACTGCCTAGGGTACACCAGGAGGCAAAGCCCTGATGTGCCAACCTGAGACTAGGAAGGGGTATGCCCTGAACGCCCTCCTGTGTAAATCTGACAGCTGTCTCTGTTCCCCTTGTTATGAACTGTAAGATCCATGCCCTGAGAGCTGAGAATCTACCACATTACTAATATTGAACTGTTTGGTCTTATTACACTGAAGAGTGTTTGGAGCGCATCATAGATTTTCTGCACTCAGAAAAACATCCATCTGAAGCACACTTTCAAGACTGCCACTGCGGCTGCTCATGTCTTACCGTTGGCATTTTACTTTCACTTCCTGACACCGTCTTTCCGTAGCTGCATCCTTTTGTTCTCCGTTTCTGTTCCTGCACTAACTGGCATGGACAATCGAGTAAATATTAAAATATAGGCCGGGCGGTGGTGGCGCACGCCTTTAATCCCAGCACTCAGGAGGCAGAGGCAGGTGGATCTCTGTGAGTTCGAGACCAGCCTGGTCTACAAGAGCTAGTTCCAGGACAGGCTCCAAAACCACAGAGAAACCCTGTCTTGAAAAACCAAAAAAAATAAAAAATAAAAAAATAAAAATAAATAAAATAAAATATAAAGAAACCGCTATTGGACTTCACTGCAAGATTTTTTTTTTCAAAATATAAGATACATTTTAATGTTCACAGTTCAAACGTTGAGGATAAACTGCCTAAACTCAGCCTCAGATAAGAATATTGTACTGTAATCTACCATGTTTGGGTGGGTTGAGTTTTATAATCCCACCCTCCAAATATTTGTATGTTGAAGCCCTATGGCTTACGGCTCAGTGAACTCTGGGGAATAGAAGACAGACAAATGTGAAAAGCTGCCAGGTGGATAGAAGAGATGTGAAATGCTGGTTTGGGAGCACTATATGCATCAGCTCACAGAAGCTAGGGTGAACTGCTTGGGGTCTATACAAGATCAAGCCAGTCAAATTTCTAGCATGGATAGGGGAGGGGTCCTGAGGCCCTACCCTTACCACAAAGGAGCTTACTGGCAACTGATGGCTTCTGAGGAAGGGTCACTATCCTTTGTGGATGTGGATATTTGTAAGGTGCTTATGCCTCAGTGGACGGTCATATATCAGTGTGCATGTGGGCAGACTCAATGACCTCAGGTTCATTAATAGTAGGGGGAAAGGGCATAAGGTAAGGAGGGAGACAGGGAAGAAGACACCAAGGAAGGTGCAGGAAGGTATTAGGAGATGGGTATGAAAAATACAGTTACATAAATGTTTGTACTTTCAGAGAATAAAAATATGTAGGGGAAACACTCGGAAAGGAAGCAGGCAGATGTGAAGGTAAAGATCCAAATGATATATCTACAGGCCAAAGACTCAACAACTACAGAACAGAAGGAAAGCGTCACCAGGCTCTCCTCTCCCTCAAAGTCCTCAGAGGGGACAAGCTCTGCCGATACCCTGATCTCAGGTCTCCAGTCTCCAATTATGAGACAATAAATACTTGTGGCTGAAGATAGCCTGTAATATTTAGCTGCAGCAGCCTGAGCAAACTCATACATATACCTTGCATTTTCTCTGTCCACCTACAACTTCAACAAAATGTGTTCTGTAGTTAAATAAAATTAACCTAGAGACAAACAACTGAAATGCTAACCTTAAATAAAAGCAAGTTCACATGTCATCCTCAGAAGCTAAAAATTAAAAGAATAATTATGGATGTCTAATATTCAAAGGTCACTGCCTACAACTGAATGGTCGGTGTCACTGGCCTCTTCGTGAGAACCAAATTTATCTTTGTGCAGTTAAAAACTGTAAAGTGTCATATTAAAGTTTAAGGTTGTAAAGAATTAGCTTAATGTGCAAGAATGAAATATTTCTCTTCAGGAATAACCAAGAGGAGTCAAAAGATAAATTGTTAAATTATGTAAAATAAGAAGCTCTGAGCTACATTGTAGTAGTGCCTTGGGAAACTTGTTCAAAGACCTCCCTTCAGACACCGTAACATGGAGACACTCAAGCAAGGTCCTTCTATAAAATGGCCTAGTATTTGCATGCAGCCCACACATATCCTCCCGTGTGCTTGAAATCATTTCAAGATTACTTGCAATAGCGAATACAATGTAAATGTCATGTAAATAGTTGTACTGTGTGGTTTAGGAAAAAATGACAAGGAAAGTCTGTACCTGTTCAGCGTGGATACATTTTTAACACTATTTTCAATCAGAGGTTGATTGAATCCATGGTGTGGGACCCACAGCTGTAAGGGGCCAATGATGCTATTATGTACCACCACAAGAGCTCATCTCCTACAAATTAGACCAACCCTAGAAGGAAGGCCATTGCCAGGGCCCTGCTGTGGCTCAGCCAAGCAACAGATACTACATCATTCAAAGCCTTGGTATCCTTACATGCAGGCTCAGGCTCAGCCACCTAACTCAGCACACAGAGGGCTCTCATGGAGCTGGGTGGCAGCTACACTTGACTCTGCTCTAATTCCTCCCTCTAGAGAAAAGTCCTACTTCCTGGGATTCTAGATTCTTCTACTTTCTATTCTCTTCCTACTCCCTGTCATGGGTTCCTGGTACTCCTTGTGCGCTCCATAAAAAAGCTGGCCCACCTTCCCAGCCTATATTTCAAACCCTAACCTCTCACCTACCACAAAGCAGTCTCCAGAAAAAGAGCTATGCTAATCCAACTGCATGCCTGTACTTCCACACACTTATATTTAGGCTTGGCTAAACACTGTTTTCACAGTTGATCCACACAGCGTGGAGAGATGAGATGACTTGAAAAGTAGCTTGTTAAGAGATAAGTATCTTAAAGAAAGTTTACACATCCTAGCATCTTGCTTACAACACTCTGATTTAGCAGGGCTCTTATCTCATTACACCTGGGAAAAGGTTAAAGCTCAATGTGTCTCTGAACTCTGGACCTAAGGGGCATTTAGCAGGCCAACTGCTTCCAATAACACACACATAGGTGAGTCCTGAAGACTCAACAACCAAGACGAAGCCAAGGACAAAGCCCCCCAAATCACTACTGACCTTGTTTCGCTTGCCAACACAAATTCTGACCTTGGGAAATTAAGAAATATTTTGGAAACTGGAATGTAAATGACAAAATCCACATTTGGGTTATGTGGAGAAGAAGGTAAGTAGAGGCATCAAGAAGTCTGATGGGTAACAGCATTCCAATTTAAATATTAAAACAAAAACAAAAACAAAAAGTTCTCCTAGCTGGACAGTGGTGGTGCACAGGCCTTTGATCCCAGCACTCGGGCAGGTGGATCTCTGTGAGTTCAAATCCAGCTAGAGCTACACACTGAGGGCCTGTCTCTAAAGAAAGGAAGTATTTAGGCTCACAGTTTCAGAGTCCTCTGTTTATGGTCCCTTGATTCCACTGACTTGGAGCCTGCGGTGAGGCACAATAGCACAACTGAGGACCTGAGGAGAGCTGTTAAGCACAGGTCAACCAGGATGCAAAATGAAAGAGGAAGGGTCTTGGAACAAGATATAACCCTCCAAGGCATAGCTCTGATGAATTACTTCCTCCAATTAGGTCCTGTCTCCTAACTGCCTCTTCGGCTATCAATCTATCAGTGGATTCATCTGCTGGTAAAGTTAGCGCTCAAAATCCAATCGCCTATTCACAGCACTGACTGGGGACCAAACTTTCAATATATAAGCCTTCTGAGGGGACATCTCATATCCAAACCCTAACATCAGGTAAGCCATGGCAAGCATCCTGACCTCCTTATCCAACTATTTCAAAACCCACTTAAGCAACAGGATCATGCCATCATGCACTAAACACAAGCGCTGAGGGGTAACAGTGTCACCCCTCTTCCTCTGAAAGTCATGAGGACTAAGGAAGCCAAGCTCATTCTCCGTGCTATTTGCTTATTTCTCGCAACATCATATGAAGTCTCCTAACTATAAACTTCTGCACCCAGCACAAACACAAGAGAGCTTATAGAATAAACATTTCTTCTACTTCTTTAATACCGTCAGACCCCAAACCATACTACTTCTAGACAGGGCGACAATACTCCCCCCCACACACACACACAAAAATAGTTAATGGGGGAAATGATGATATAGTTTCACCATAATTAAAGGAAAACCTCAAATTCTCTATTTTATAAATGTTGCTAAATTTAACTGTTCTTTATAGGTGTTGGCTAAATTACCATACTCTTATCCAGCAGTCTCAAATGAACACATTTCCCATTAGTATCTTCTTTCTAAAATGTTCTGTGTTTTTTGAAGGCATGGTGCTGGCAGAATACTTTAGTGCCTGGAGGAGAGGCCCAGAGCAGTGTGGCTACTTGGACACACCAACATCACCAAGCAGCTGAGGGTCCTTCTGCAGACACAGGTCAGGGTCAGTGTTTCTCTCTCGCTCCAGGTTGTATGAAGTCTGGCTCAGAAGCAGGCCAGTGTCCTTCTAGCATCACAGCAGACAACAGAAACCTACACGTCTTCAGGAGCCAGATAAGTTTCTTCTGATGCCATGAATGTCTCCCTCCGATCAGCACACAGACACAAGTCACTGGAGCTGACGGTGAAGATGTAGCTGAAGTGTCACCGGTTTGTTCTCCCGACTGTGCCTTATCCTCAATTAGCTCCCCAACTACAAGCTGAGATACCTTATCTAATACAGTGGCAATTAAAATGTCACCACTGAGATAATGAGTACAGATTCCTAGGGCTTCTGCAGTCAGAACAAGGAAGACTGTCAGGTCCCTGTCAAGCTGCGTGTAGGAATTTCTTTTCCAGGGAGTGTTCAGATAACTTCCCAAGACTGGAAGAAACGCTTGCCTCCTGGCCTTAAATACCTCTACATCAAAGATGGTGTGGCCAAGTAGAGAAAAACTTAAAAGAGTGACTGACCATCTCAAATAACTACAGCTCTGGTGCTGGAACTGCATTTATCTTTCCCTCCACATCTCTGAACTGCCTGTTTTCTCCCCTTTCCTGTTAATCACCTCCTGCTGGAACACCAGAGGCTGGATCAGGGAAGCTGAAAGTCCCCCATGAGTGATAAAGGTGATTTAATGTGCTAGCAATATTTCTTCAGAGAGGGAAGAACAGGTCACACAGAGCTATCAACAATATGTATGTGTGGTAGGAAGAAGAATGGCTCCCCAAGGGTGACCCCCTCTGAATTCCAAGAACCCAAGAATGTGTTCCTTTCAATGGAAAGGGAGTCCTGCAGATGGGATTGTGTTAAGGATCTTGAGTTGGTTGGTTTTCCAGGTGTCCCAATGAAAGGAAAAAGAAAGGAAGGGAAGGAGGGAGGAAGGGAGGGAGGGAGAGGGGGGGGGGAGGATTTAAAAGTACAGTCCAGAGTGAGGAAGACAGAGAAAGGGACAATGATTTTAAAAAGATGGGAAGTCCAGTCAACACTAGACACAGCAAGGAAGTAAAGTGTCTCCTACATCCTGACATTTTGAAAGGGTCCCAGAGAGATACACTTCCAACTTCTTGTCTTCAGAACTGCAAGATGATAAATTTGTGTCGGTTTATGCCACAGAATTTGTGATGTCTCCTTCCAGCAGCCATAGGAAGCTAATGGAGCTAATTACTTCCTTCTTCCTGTGCTAATCAAACCAAGAGGTCTGGAAAGCAGAGCAAATGTGGAAAGGGGTCTAGCTGCTACCTAAATCCCATCTCTCTACTATTTCAGCGCTCGACTGTATGTTCCGGTAACAGAAACCAGCAAGGCAAAGGTTTTCACTTGAAGACACCTAGCATGACAAAGTCCTCAAGAAGCACCAAAAAGCAGAACCCAGTGGTTTCAGGGACACCATGGACATCTGATTACTGGTGATTCTAGGAGCCCTCTAATACAGCTTTTGAAACTTCTCTTCTTTTATTTGTACGGCCAAGGAATCTGTCCTTCAAACTCACAGCACTTTGGGACCCCTTGCAAATTTTTCCTCTGAAATAAATGTTTCAATTAGCAAGAGACAGATATTTTCATATTTCAACTAGGAAGTTACCCAGACCAGCTAGCAAATGCGTAACAAAGGCAGGCTCCAGGAACCTTGCCTCACAATCCAACCTCAGTTCCTGGCTAAGACAGGATCCTGTATTAGTAAAGACTGCAATCTTGACACCTGGAGATTTGAGTTTCTGTTGAAATGAAGAAGGTATGTAAGTCAATACACAGGCTGTCAAGTTCTATGAATTCCATCCAGATGTTTTTATCACCTCAGAATCACAGCCTTTTCAGAAGGCTTGTTTTTATTATTTTGAAATAAAACTGTATACTGTGAGCAGGAAGTGGCCTTAGAGATCATTATTTCAATCCTTCACTCAGAGAACTATCTCTACAAGAACACCTCTCCAGCCCCTGGATTTGACGAAGAAGCAGAACTCCTACTGCGTCTCAGAGATACACAGCTCCCAGCCAAGCATGGAGCCTTACTTTTTATGTAATCAGTGTTATGACTGAACACAGGAACATCACCATTTAGCTTTAGAATGAACTGAGTTAAACTGACTTACAGACATCTCTAAAAGAATAAAAAATTAACGTATCAAATGGAATTATGTTTTGTTTACAGGAGAGTCCCTTGGTACCTGCAGGAGATTGATTCCAAGACCTCCATAGATGCTAAAGTCTGTGAATTTATGCCTTATCTAAAAAGCCTATGCATGGCCTCCTGTGTACTTTAAATGATCGTTAGTTTACTTATGACACCTAATACAATGTAAATACTATGTTGATACCTGTGTTGTTCAAGAAGGGAGAAGAAAGTCTACATATGTTAGGTCTAATTTTTCCAAATATATTTTATGTATAGTTAGTTGAAATTTTAGATGCAGAATCCTGAGGTGTAAAATGCTACCTAGAAAACACCAAACATTTTAAGGCTCTCAGCGAGAATTCATCACTTCTCCAAGGACACACACTATCTGAACGTCCTCTCTGCTGCCACATTTTATTTAGCCAACAATGTACAATCAGTACTTGTTGGACTCGATCAAAATGGAGGCCCTGCTCCGCTCTCAGGAGAAGAGGTTCTCTGCAGTCAGAAGCACACCTTCTTCTGACCCTTCAAGACTCTCCCTTCCACAGCATCGTGATGCTGCCATATACTGCTGAAACTTCTCCCTAGGGTCCAGCTTCCTTCACCAGCTTTTGCTCCTTTAAGTTCCTCTGGATCCAGAGCAAGTCTGATGGCTGGATCTGCCATGGCTGAGCTCTGGGTCACTAGGACGTCACCTGATCCACAGTACAAAGAAATGAGCATTCCTGGCTGGTGAGTTCCTGAGTTACTGGCTATGAGGTCTGATTTCCTTTGTCAGGAAATAACATCCTATAGGAGACAGAACACCTGCTTTGCTTCCAAATCACAATGACACAGAAGAGCACATGACCAAAGCCAATGCCATTAATGGGCAGAAATACCTATGCCTCAGTTTTCCCGTCTGTATTAATTCCTTCAATAGAAGCAATAATGCCTGTTGTGTTTGTTTACTAACGACTAAAGAGAACGAAAGCAAGAGGCTAGCAATTACTAGTCATTTTTAACTACTACTGCTTATGGTATTCTGGATATGAATTTCATCCTAAATGGTTCATGTATTGCAAACTCGGTCTTCAGCTGGTGGCAATAATCAGAGAGTGCTAGAAACTTCAGGGAGGTGGGGCCTAGCTGTAGGGCATATGTCAGTGGGGACGGTTCGCAGTGGTGTCTTGCCCCTTCCTGTCCCGGCTTCCTGGCTACCATGAGATAAACATCCTCTGCTGTTTACCATGTTCTGTCTCCATAATGTACTGCCTCGCTACAGGCTCAGAAACAGAGCCAAGTGACTATGGACTAAATGCTCTGAAAGAATGAACTCAACGTAACTTCTTCTGCCCTTAACTTGTTTTACACAAACACACACACAGAGAGAATTAAACCAAGCTCGAATCAGTTTGCCCCAGGTGACGTACACCTTAAAGGGAATAACAAATATTACCTGGGTTAAACAACCAATTTATAAAAATTAAGAATCTGAAGTTGGAGAGATGGCTCAGTGGTTACTGACTGCTCTTCCAGAGGACCCAGGTTCAATTCCCAGCACCCATATAGCAGCTCACAATTGCCTGTAACTCCTGTTCAGGAGATCTGACACACTCACACAGACATACATGGGGGCAAAATAACATTGCACACAAAATAGAAATAAATAAATTATTTTTTAACAAAAAGAGTCTGCATACAGTATTTCTTCCTCTGATCATAAGATATCTGTTGTCCTCTTCTGGGGACAAAAGGAAGAAGAGCCCTCATCAGGGCAAGAACCTGACTCTAAGATAGCTCCTGTAGAAACAGAGGAGGGATGGGGGCGGGGGATAGTGGGAGATAGGCAGAGGGATTGGGAGGAGAACAGGAAAAGGAAACTGTGGTCTGGATGTAAAATAAATAAATTAATAATAATAATAATAACAATAAATAAGATGACAGTCACAATAAAGCTGAGGACCAGAGTAAAGGCCTGCCTGGAGGAGGACCAGGCTACATCTCCCCAGCAGACAGCTGTCAGGACCAAGGTGGAGGTTCAAGATAGCAGCAGAGATTTGAAACCCACACAGAGGTCAAGAACAATGGGGTTCAGAACGCAGCAGAGCCACCTGAGCCACCGTCTGGAGCAGCAGCAATGGACCATGAACAGGGTCAACCAAGTCCACAGTCTACAGGCATTCAGGTGTTTACACAGGAAGCAAGGTAATTAGGGTTAAAGAAAAAACTACTTTGATATAGAAGCCTCTTTTTCTCTAACTATCGTCCTTTCCCAACAGCTGCAAGTCGTCCTCTCTTCTCTCAGATCCAGAAACAGGAAGAGAATCGGTCTCTGGACAGCCAAGCCAAGCCAGATTGGATAGCAAGAATATCCCACAACATCAGGAACTACGTGCTCCCCCGGGGGACTTTCTCCCCGACAATGTTCTGGTGACTCTACTGTAGCGTGCCTGCTCAAATGTCCTCCAAGCTTGGACTCTTCTATCACCCGAGTCAGGAATGTGTGGCCTATGTTCTCCCCAAATCTAGATTCACTGGACAAAGGGAGGTAGGGGAACTTGAATTTGAACCCCAACCTCTCACACTGACTCTACTTTATCACCTCTTGGAGTAGAGGACCCTTGGTGACAAGATGGTTACGATTTGTTGGATGCTGACTATATGGTACTTCCCTAAGTCGGCTGTGAGAATATGTTTCCTGAACTTTCACATAACCCTATTTAGAAGATAGTATCTCGGTACATATAGTAATATGAAATCAGGCTGTAATAAAGGGCATTGGCCACAGGTACGCCTGTATTTGCCTTCTCATTGATCAATAGCTCTTAGCACCTGTAAAGGAATTGTCTTTTAGGGGAAAAAAAAACTAAGACAGTGGTAGGTTTTGCTTTTAATTGAGGTTTTGGGGTTTTGTTTTGCTTTTTGACATGGGGCCCCCTTATGTAGCCCAGCCTAGACTAGAATGAGTTATGGCGGCCTAGGTTGACCTTGAACTCATGATCTTCCTATCTCAGCCTTCCATCATCAGGATTACATGTGTGTACCATGTTGGACTGTATATTTGTTTAAGTTCCCTTAAAAAATTCTTATTGACATTTCTTTCCTTGATAGAGTAATTGTTTGTATCCAAATACCTAAACACTTTTTCTTTAATTTCTCATTAAGAGACTTTTTATATAAAACAATTCATTCCTCTCTAGAAATAAACCCATGAAATTTTGAAGCATGGTGAAATGATATTCATGCGTCACTGTCCCTCTATGACTAAACTATCTAGCTTCTGCAGGAACTGTAGCTGGGAACCCCTAACCCATGACAGTTCTTGGGAATCTCTGTATACTAAATATAGACAAGGCCCAAATCCCTGAAGTCTAACTCTGGCTTTATCATACGTACTTGCCAAAAGAATGTCATCCTGATAAGTCCTCAGGACTGGCCACACTTAATTGAATGTCCCCAACATGTCCGGCTTCCAACCAACTCCCAGGGATAAATAGTGCACTCTGGACTCTTGCTGTCTGGCCACATTAAGAAGTCCTTGATCCCACCACGGCAACGAAAAGTGCATAGCCATCAATTACATTAAAACTGTTATGTGGTAAATCTGAATACTGTATAATGAAGGGGGAATCAAGGGCTTCATTACAGCTCTAAAAGAGACAAGTAAAGCTATTTGGTCATGAGTTTATCACTGAATAGCGACCCTCAGGGTAACTATAATTAATATTTGAAAAGCCCTTGAGATGGGGTATGGTATTCGTGCTTATAAAATGCCTTTTATTAGAGGCCTTCCGATTCCTGAAGCTTTATATCCAGTACTGGCCCCTAATTTCATTTTAAACACAGAAGACGGGCATTCTTGTAGCTGCTGTGCCTCACTCTGAGAAGGTCCGTGTCAATCAGCTTATTTGCAATTACGGCAAAGATTCACCACACGCCTCCCACCAAGGCATAAGGAAAGAACTGAGGAGAGCATCCTATAGGCTCTGGGGTTTCCCTGGCTTCCTGTGTATGCTGTAGCCACATCACTGCAAGCCTCCTGCTGGGATAGCAGTCAGGAAGGGATGCGGTCCTCCTGTGCTCACAATCAAGTCACTCTGCCTTGCAGGATGGCTCTGCTGAGCATCCCTGTTGGTGCCCAAAGTTTCCACAGCGCCTGGAAACGCTAACAAAGGAATCCAGCTCTCAGAGTTCTCCAAGCTCCACCTCGGCCCTGGCTCCTCCTAATGGAAACCGGCTGCTGCCAGAGCAGCTTCCACTGGCACAGAAGCAGAGGTCACGGATGTCTCTGGGGGTCTGATGAAAGCTGCAGGATCCCTCCACAAAGAAGACAGAAAGGGAAGAAAGAAAAGCGCACCGACGATGTGAGGGGTTCCCTGACCTCCAGGTTAAGGATCCTGGGATTTACAAGGCTGAAAGAGGAAGAACAGGGCTGAAGGAATAGGAAGCATAGCCAGGAAAAAGGAGAGACCAGACAGAGGCAGCTCGTTCCCACAGCAGAAGCACTGAGAAAAGGGGCTCTCGTTCTGCATTTGACAATCAGGTCATCTAGTTCTGTTAAGGTTCAAACTCCCTGCCAAACGCCACAGAGTTATGTGGCTTCATCTAAAATGACCCATAAGCCCTAACCTTTGAGATCACTGTCCAGCCTATTACCATTCCCAGGTCCAATAAAGAAACACTGGGACCCAAATACAAATTTCTAGACCCCTTCCTCTGGAGTCTAGCCGATTCCTGAGAAACAGTTAGATCTGGGCAGCCTTGAACTACATCACAGCAATTAGCATGATTCCCTATAGGTATCCGCTTTCTCTAGCGTTAAAGTGAGGGAAAAGGGCTAGAAAGAGGATTTCGCAGTCCTTTTCCAGAAAGAGCCAACATTCTGACAAGTCAGTTGCTTCATAGTTCTGGTTGCTCTCCCACAGGACATGTTCCTTCCGAGTAAGGGTCACATTCTTTTCTCTGTATTACCAAACTTCACGCGCAGTAGGTGCTTACTCAACAGGAGACTCAGGGGTTTGGGTATCTGCGTCCTGCTGATCGAAAAACTGAAAAGCCTGACTACAGGCACCGCTGTGGCCAGGCTACTTGGGTAGACCCCGTACAGATCCTGGGTAAAAATCTCGTACTGAAAAAGCTTCCTACAGGATGTTAAAGATGCCAGAGCTTGATCTACTGTGGTCAGAAAACCATAGAAATCAAACCATTTCAAACGCTTAGATACCGAGAAAGTACAAGTTCTGACCTTCTGATTATTTGTCAAGGAAACCACAGAAAGCCATTAAAGGTAACACCGAGTTTGTGAGAATTCAGAGGCATACTGCAGGACTGTCACGAGGACTTATATCTAACAGGACCTATGGGTGAAGAGGCTGGGACAATAGTTTCTTTGACTGGAAGGCTGATGGGATAACCCAGGCAACAATTCAAGTCTAGATAAGGGATCTAGCAGCTATTAGCAAGTTTGTTCTATGAAAAGGAGGTATTTCTAGCTAGGTCACTGGGAAATTTTCAGCGGCTGGCCACTAAACTTTGGGAGCTCGAAAATATCTTCTTCAGAAAATGGAAACCACAGAAAAGGAAACAGTATTTCTTACACTGATAGAGGACCTGATCGTTTCGTTTCTAGATATTACATCATGTGATGCTCTCATAGCAGCCCTTGGAGATCAGTGATGTCCATTATCTGCATCTCCTCAATGAGACAACAACCTGTGGAGAGGTTAAGGACCATCCCAACAGTGGAGCTGAACATACGGTCTCAGGCCATGCTACGTCACCGACTTCATAAATGACTGTAGAGCAGGACTGTAGAGGCTTGTGTTGATCTGTTCATGCTACTGTTTGTTTTACCTTGAATGTACAGAAGCAGAGTCACATATAACTGTGTTACTGCTTCAGACATTTATTTGGTCTTGTTTGTCCCCTAAGGCATTGGAATTTGTGAAGTGAGTTTAAAAAGAAAGTCCACAGGTTCATGCTTATTAAATAACTGTACCTTCCCATCAAGTACCATCATAGAGGGAGATGCACATACCATTTAATTACTGGGCCCCTAAATCTCCTTCGCTGATTAGGAAACTTAAGTGGGGCCAATGACTTTCATAAGGTCAAGACATAAAATTTAAATGTGTCATATTAAAAATATGTAGGAATTCCTTGAGCATATGTCAAGTTAAAATTCTTTAGGAAAGCATTAGATAAAAGTTTTGAGCTTGAACACTTAGGCACATTTTAATACTTGATGATCCTTAAAGGACAGTCATTCCAAAAATGTACAGCAATGAAGCCTTCATATTTCCATGGAGAAGTCTTGTTCTTTCATTTTTGTCTCCGACAATCATGAGCTTCCACTGTTAAAGAAGAAATTGAGGGAAACTAGATTTCAACAAAGAAAGTCAACTAATAAAATATTAGCAAAAATTATTGTGCTACACATTTATAAGGCTCATTTACCGTGGCCAAATGAGATGTTACAAGAATGTAAGGCTGACTCGACAAATGACCATCAGTTACTCGATATGTTTACAGAATATCATCTCAATAGACTCTGAAAAGGATCTTTAACAAAGTCACTCCAGCACAGCAAAGAAACAGAAGAGAATTCTAGCCTAAGGGTATTTATAGAAAACCTACAGATAATATTACAATCCTAAACAACTGAAAGTCTCCCCACCCCCAAAGATCAAAAGAAAACCATGATATCTATTCTAACCACTCCTATTTGACATTCTATTTAAAGTCCCAGCCTGGTCAACTGAGCACGAAAAAAACAACTAGATTAAAAATGCAAAAACAAAATGGCTCTACCTGCACATTCACACAACCATGAACACATGAGATCTAAAAATACACCATTAGGATCTCAAATCCTAAGTAATACACACACAGTTGTATCCTACAAGTTTATTAAACACAATCCTATCCATAAGCCTATTACAATCGTATTGGCATAAAAACAAAGAAGTCGACCAATGGAATCGAGTAGAAGACCCTGATTTTAACCCACAAACTTATGAACACCTAATTTTTGATAAAGGAGCTAAAAGTATTCAATGGAAAAAAGAGAGCATCTTCAACAAATGGTGCTGGCAGAACTGGTTGTCAACGTGTAGAAGAATGAAAATAGATCCATATCTATCACCATGCACAAAACTCAAGTCCAAATGGATTAAAGACCTCAATATTAGTCTGAACACACTGAACCTGATAGAAGAAAAAGTTGGAAGTACTCTACAACATATGGGTACAGGAGATCACTTCCTACGTTTATCCCCAGCAGCACAGACATTAAGGGCAACATTGAATAAATGGGACCTCCTGAAACTGAGTAGCTTCTGTAAAGCAAAGGACACTGTCACTAAGACAAAAAGGCAACCCACTGACTGGGAGAAGATCTTCACCAACCCTGCAACAGACAAAGGTCTGATCACCAAAATATATAAAGAACTCAAGAAACTAAACTTTAAAATGCTAATGAACCCAATAAAAAAATGGGGCACTGATCTGAACAGAGAATTCTCAACAGAAGAAATTCAAATGGCCAAAAGACACCTAAGGTCATGCTCAACCTCCTTAGCGATAAGGGAAATGCAAATTAAAACAACTTTGAGATACCATCTTACACCTGTCAGAATGGCTAAAATCAAGAACACCAATGATAGCCTTTGCTGGAGAGGTTGTGGAGAGAGAGGCACACTCATTCATTGCTGGTGGGAATGCAAACTTGTGCAACCACTTTGGAAATCAGTGTGGCGATTTCTCAGGAAATTTGGGATCAACCTACCCCAAGATCCAGTAATACCACTATTGGGAATATACCCAAGAGATGCCACATCAAATGACAAAAGTATCTGTTCAACTATGTTCATAGCAGCATTGTTTGTAATAGCCAAAACCTGGAAACAACCTAGATGCCCTTCAATGGAGGAATGGATGAAGAAAGTGTGGAATATATACATATTAGAGTACTACTCAGCAGTAAAAAACAATGACTTCTCGAATTTTGCGTGCAAATGGATGGAAATAGAAAACACTATCCTGAGTGAGGTATCCCAGACTCAAAAAGAGGAACATGGGATGTACTCACTCATAATTGGTTTCTAGCCATAAAATAAAAGACATTAAGCATATAATGTGTGATCCTATAGAAGCTAAATAAGAAAGTGAACCCAAAGAAAATCATATAGTCATCCGCATGGAGAGGGGGAAGTAGACAAGATTCCAGGGCAAAAACTGGGAACTTGCGGGTGAGGTGGCATGGGGCAAAGGGGAAATGGGATGAGAAATATGAGAAGGGGAGGATGGGAGGAGCTCGGAGGATTGGGATGGTTGGGATATAGGAAGGATGGATACGGGAGCAGCGAAGTATATATCCTATCTAAGGGAGCCATCTTAGGGTTGGCAAGAGACTTGACTCTTGAGGGGTTCGCAGGTGTCCAGGAATATGTCCCCAGCTGGTACCTTGGGCAACTAAGGAGAGGGAACCTGAAATGACCCTATCCTATACTGATGAATATCTTGCATATCACCTTAGAACCTTCATCTGGCGATGGATCGAGGTAGAGACAGAGTCTCAATTTGGAGCAACGGTCTGAGCTCTTAAGGTCCAAATGAGGAGCAGAAGGAGGGAGAACATGAGCAAAAAATCAGGACCACGAGGGATGCACCCACCCACTGTGACAGTGGAACTGATTTATTGGGAGCCCACCAAGGCCAGCTGGTCTGGGACTGAATAAGCATGGGTTGATTCCGGACTCTCTGAGCATGGCGGTCAATGAAGACTGATGAGAAGCCAAGGACAATGGCACTAGGTTTCGATCCTAATACATGAACTGGCTTTGTGGGAGCTTAGCCTGTTTGGACGCTCACCTTTCTGGACGTAGATAGAAGGACCTTGGTCTTCCCGCAGGGCAGGGAATTTGGACTGCTCTTCAGTATCGAGAGGGAGGGGGAATGGAGTGGGGGGAGGAGAAGAGGAGTGGGGATAGGGGGAGGGAAGTGGGGGGAGGGCAATATTTGGGAGGAGGGGAGGGAAATGGGAAATGGGGAGCAGGTGGAAATTTTAATTAAAAAAGAATAAAAATAAATAAATAAGTAAAAAAAAAAAAAAGAAGAAAAAAAAAAAAAAGCCTATTACAATCAACAGAAAACATTTGGTAGCCCGTGATACAAAAGGACCTGAAACACTTACACACTCAATTTCATTCATCACGACCTGTGACAGAGAAATATGTCATTCAGAACTTACTTTCCTTTTTAAATGTCTTATGTAAAAGATCACTGCTTAGAAGAAGTAATTCCTGGTAGACACATAGTTCTGGAAACATGGAGGGAAAGAGCCTTATGTTTTTACTGACAAGGAAGCTAGTCATTTCCAATTAACGAGAATTAGAAATGGTTTTGAAGTAGCAGAAGATCTTCTGGGCCCATTAAAGAACAGCTAATCTACTCAAGTTTTAACTCTATCTAATGGGTTTTCTCCCAAGGACTTTACAGCAGTGGCAGCCAGTTCAAAACACTATATCCCAATGCTCACACAGATTAGAAAGCAATAACTCCATTTGTGATTGTTTATTTTATATTTTTACCTTATCCCAGTCTCATGAAGCTTAAATACCATTTAAATGTTTCACAGTGCTGTTGTGTGTGGTTTCCTGCTTCAAACTTAATGATAGTATTCCAACAGCACTGATAATATTTCTAAGTAATAAAACAAAACTTACAGGAAAAAAAAGTGTCCTTTTTAGAAAACGAATTACTTTAGAAATTGCAGCAAAGGTAAAGGGAGGCTAAGCCCACACTAAATGCCAGGCAACTCCTTCATCTCCTCGACCTGCAGGCCATAGGAACACCCTCACGCTAACTCATCAGTGGGCAGTTCTTCTCTGCTTGTTGTTGGTTCACATCGCTTCTTTTGCTCTCTAAAGATTTTCCCAGATCAAAGCCAGGTTCAAGGAATACAGGTCATGTTAAAAGAATCAATAAACATTTCTCTATAAACCAACTGATTCCCTTCCAATTAATATATTTATTTGACATACAATTTTAATTTTCCTATGACATGAAAAATTAGCTTATTAATTTAGCAATCAGGACATAATTGAATATACAGTATTAAGTCTTACAAGGCGGAAGCAAATTGGCTAACTATGAAATACCAAATAACCACATACTCCTAAACCAAACCAAACCTCTAATATCTCAAGAAAACTTTGTCTATTCAGATTGAAACATTTCTATCCTGGTTTTTATTGTTGTTGTTGTTGTTGTGTGTGTGAGTGTAGGCATGTGTGTTTCAACCAATCCCCTTTTTAGCCATGGATACTCAAAGATGGGATAAACTTCAGTAAAAACAGAAGCACAGGACAAAATGTAAAGATATTTTATAATACAGAACACATCACATGAGAGCTCTCTACGTTCTTCTGAAATATGTTGTAACTTAATTTAAAAATACTGATTAATAATAATGGAAAGTGCTGATGAATGGCTTGAAAGGCCATTATCACCACTTGCCGTGTCTCTGTTCCTAAGAGGACATCATGCTGGCTGGGGTCATCTGACCTACTGGTATGTTGGGCGAAGGAGATACTTTTTAGTCCACACTGTGGGATGAGGCTTGTCTGTAGGACTTATTAGGTCAGTGGAACAGAAGCATGTCACACATCATATCCTGACAAAGTTCCTTTTTCCCTTCAGGATGGTATGTTTCAAAAGACACGTATTTGCCAATGTGGCCAGCAAAGAACAGGCGGTAACTATCTGCAACTGTCGTGGGATGGAACTATATGTCAGCCACTGACATCTCTGGGGTGCTTAGGGCTTCAATATCACCTGACTGAGAAGCCCAAGAAAATCCTACTCTCAATGGAAGACACTGTTGGCCCAGATTTGGGGGGAAATCAGTTAAAAGAGATAAAAACTTAATGACTCATGCAGCACCTCTGAATGTCATTGAAGGAACAAAATAGATGTAACCACTAGTTCAGCTAAAAGAACTATTAAGCTGCCATCTAAAAGACCTACTGTGTGTCCACCTACTAACACAGACCTCATTTAATCCTGTCAGCAAATCAGCAGCAGTATTGCTTCCACGAATAAGCAGGAAACTGAGGCTCCAAGGGGTGAGGTGGCTGAAGAAAACACAGCTAATACAGGGACTACTGGGATCTGAACTCCTACAGGTTGGCTCCCAAAGTCCTTGCCTTTCCAGTTACCAAATGGTGCCTCTCTGGAATTTTGCCTGCCAAGTGGATTTTTCTAAATCTTCCTTAAAATTTAATTTGTCTTGTTCTCGAAGATCTTTAAAGAAAGCATCTATGGTTATTTCTGACATCTGTTTCAATTTGTCACAGTCCGTTATGCCAAGAATCTATTAATTTTACTTTACCAAACTATCTCACGACAGAAATTAAGCCCGTTTACTCTTTCGTGTTGCCAAAGCAGCACATCTGTATAGGGTCAGCCCTCCAGCGAGAGGACAGTCTGACTGGATGGGGAATGGGAGAGGCGGCGACAAGAGACAGGCTACATTTCAAAACAGCCGACACAGGTTCAGGTGGCTTTCCCGAGGTAGTGTTGATAGTTTTACAGCAGCACCATCATCACTGTTATTAATAGAGTTACACTGAGGTATTACAATAGATGTGACCAGCTGTGGCAAACAGTTGTTGCCATTTTCTTCCACCATAAAACTTGTCAAATTAGTGGTTTTATGGGCATACAAATAATTAAAGGAAAATATATAGACAGTGTGTTTTATACATAGTAAATATGGATAAAGAAGTGGAACCCAAAATGATAATGAACTGCAGACAATTCATGCACAGAGAAGCCTGCTAATTACAATTCCACCAGCCCACAATACTTGGACCCAGGATAGCTACTATGTTATTCAGATTTTTAACATTCACGATAAATCTCAAGATGCTTCATACACATCAATTAACTCCCGTGTCTGTTGGAGACGTCGGTGGATACGCCGGATAAATAAAAGAGATGTTTGACATGCACATGTGTAAATCTCACAAATATGTTAGAGTTGATGAGACCCTGGAATTCACACTCGATGACAGTCCTTAAGTGGGGCTTCTTATTGGACAGTGACTATGGATAGACACTTCCTGCGTGGACACACCAGTGCTACTATCTAGCCGTGGGTTTTGTGTAACGTGCTATGTTCCTTCGTTTCTCCATGAAGCAAAGAAGAGTAGAACCGACTTCACAGGTTATGAAGAACAGAAAATAACAAGCCACCTTTAATCCTAGCTCTTGGGAGGCAGAGACAAGTAGTTCTCAGTGAGTTCGAAGCCAGCCTGGTCTGCAAAGCAAGTTCCAGGACAGTCATGACTGTTACAAAGAGAAACTGTCTTGGGAAAGCAAACAAAAAAATGATACATTTGAAGACTCATGACCCTTCCTTATAAATAAGAGAATTGGAACCTCTCAGAGGTCAGTAGGTCTAACACTCCTCAACACCCATCGAAGGGCATTCCGTCACTAAGTGTCAGTCAGTATAAAATCCTGGGGCTCCTGGATGCCAGTCTTTTAAGTTTGAAAATAATTCTTAAAAATGCATTTTAAGTTCTCCACAACTAGACAAGTTTTCACTAATTTTTTTTTCTGGTGACTTAGCCTTACCCAATTACTTCTGAATCAAAATTACTTTCGAAACATTCTAATTAAATTACAGATCGCATGACAGATTTCTGCGGAAGCGGCTGATGCAGAGCTTCTCACCAAGTCACTAACAATAGCTATGAGACACCTATCTGTTACCTTTCACGGCGAGGATTCCTTCATACACAGCTCTGCAACGGCTGAACAGCTTCCTTTCCTTGCAGAAGGAGAGAGAGGAGGGAAAGAGAGATCCGAAGCAGGGGAGGAACATGAAGGAGAGCCCTGCACTGCCGAGGAATGTGCTCTACCATGGGCACAGTCCCTGCATCCTCATCTGGGAGCTGCCTCTAGAGGTGTTTCCTCTTCCCTCCAAAGGGAGGCCTTTCCCGGCTCCACTTTACCACATCACGCACCCCTCCTGCCCACTCATGAACCATCATACCGTGTTGTCGCCGCAGACACCTGGGCAAGAGCATCCAGCCCTGAACCCAGTGTCTAGGCCTCATAGTTCTCCAGCTTCCTCATCCTCCTCCTTCTAGCAGACTGCTCCCCTCTCACTGCCCCACACATCCCGGACCTGCTTCTCAGCCTTATCCCACTTTCCTGGACAGTCCTGTCATGTTTACCAGCACCCAAAGGCTGGGACTCTCCAAATCCCTGCTTCTATCCTCACCTTCGTCCTGCAGGTCAGGATCGTCCAGCAACTTTCCCGTCATCTACTCTAACTTCACAGCCCACATGCACTGAAACACAACCGAGTTAGAAATTCTTCAGCTTTCCTGCTCGGTTTTCACTTCCTATGTTCTCCATCTGATCACACAAGCTACATCTCCCAGAAGAACACCTCTGGTCCCATGATCTTGCCAATCCAGTCTACCCTCAGGTTCTGACAATGCCGTCTAAATGTCTCTCTACACTCTCCTTCTTCCCTGTCCTCCATGCTCACCTCTTGACTCTCCAGACATGGCCCCCTTCACAAGACTCACTCATGTACTATGCTTTCTAGAAATACAACCATGCAAATGGCAACCACTGTATTTACCTGCTCATTGACCTCCATGGCTGACCATCTACAAGAAAATGTTCCAGCTCCTTAGTTACCTGCTCATTGACCGCCATGGCTGACCATCTACAAGAAAATGTTCCAGCTCCTTAGGATGCCATGCAAGGTCCTTCTGGAACTAGTCCCCCACTTCATTTTCCAGCTTCCTCAAATCTAACTCACCTTCACCAAGCACCGTTACAGCCTGCTGCCCCCTTTGCCTTTGCTGACATCACAGTACCTACGACAGCCCTCTGCCTTGATTCTTCCTCTAAGACCCACCAGCTGTCACTCATTCCAAGACGTCTTCCCTAAATGGTACCGCCTTTTAAACATCCCAAGACATGAGGCAGGTAATTTCAAAAAATTGTTCCAAGCTAAAGAATAAACACATCATGAACTAGAAATTAGGTCTATTCCTACTTCTGTGTCTGGCTGTACCGGAGGCAGCTCATCGCAACCCAGAAACCTAGAGACCTAGAGAAAGAATGCTACAAAGAGCTGCTGAGAGTCCCCTAGACTGTACTCATACTGTGCTGCATTATTAGGTATAATATCTTAGGGTTCTAAAATATGGATTTTATCTTACTGAAGGATATAAGTAAGGAAAAGACTATAAATCAATTGCATAACTGATTATCTAAATATTAGAAACTGAAACGCTAGTTTCCTTCCATAATATAAATATTTATTCCCCCTACACACTTTTAGGTTAGAATACAAAGTAATAGGTTTGTTTCATCATGGCCTCTTCATGGATGTGTCCTTATACATTGTTCTTATTCATCTGTCCCCCAAGAACAACCAACTGCCTCTCCAAATATTTTCTATCCACACTTGGAACCTGGTACTCCACATTAGAGCTTTAAATCAAGGGAAGGATGTAACTGGGTTGTAAATAAAACTCAACAGCTTTCCCAGAAAAAAAAATGGTATTCTGCTCACCAAAGGAAATTCTACTTATTTAAAAAAGGAAGGAAAGGCTGGGCGGTGGTGGCACATGCCTTTAATCCTAGCATTCAGAAGGAAGAGGCAGGTGGATCTCTGTGAGTTCAAGGCCAGCCTGGAGCCTGGTCTACAGAGCGAGTTCCAGAACAGGCAGGCTCTAAAGCTACACAGAGAAACCCTGTCTTGAAAAACCAAATAAATAAATAAACAGATAGATAAATAAATAAATAAATTAAATAAAAACAGACAGACAGATAGTCCTTACGCCACAAGATAACCTGGCCTCATGGGTTATGGCCATCCTTCTGGGAAGGACTCAGCAAGCTTGGCAGGCTTGGCAGGCAGCTTGGAAGTGAACTCTCCCACGTAGCTCTACTAACTTCAGCTGTACCATTGGAACCTGGAGCCACGCAGCACACATGGGTCACAGGCTACATCCCAGGCCAGAGGGCCAGGACTATAACCAGTCTACAGACATGAATTGTTAACCCAAGGGAGAAGGCATTCAAGTTGGCTGAATGATGATGCAGTGGTCCCATTTCAGGGGATGGTGTAGCTCATTTCCTAGAAGACACCTAGCGCTCATATTCTGTTAGGAGGGTCTGCAATGGCAAGTCTTGCCTTCGCTTGAGTTCTTGTTTCTACCTCCCAGCAGGGCAGGAAAGGGGCATTTCAGAAAGTGAAAGGACCAAAGTCTCAGCATCCTGGGGAGACATGGAAAGTCTAGCAAGGTCTGTCTACCAACTGGATTCAGAACACAGAGTCTCTCTGTAGGTAACCACAGAGTTGGCAGTTTGGGGATGAGTTGGCACTATGGGGATGCATGCTCCTCAGGCTGAGTTCAAGTCCTCAAGATCTACCCACACTTTACACATCCAAAGTTCCAAGAAATGACACAGGCAGCTTCCATCCCATGGACAAAGGCTGCCTCCATCCTATGGGACATGGTAATGGGAAGATAAGCAAGTTAGGCCCTGCGCTCACAGCCAAAGCAAGGGTTCTGAGTCAACAAGCTGTGTGATGGCACCCAAGTTCAGCACCCAGTTGGTCTCTGTTAGCTTATTTTCTTCTTAAGGCTCTCCTGACCTAACAGAACAAAGCTCTGAGTCTAAAAATGTCCTTTATTTACTTATACTTGGGGATTGTCTATATGACCAACTACCCCATTATCTGTATTACATATTGATAGCCAGATACAACTTGAAAGAGAATGCACTAATTAGAAGACACAAACCCAGGCGAGATCAGTAACTACAAACTTGATCACCTTAACATGCACCTACTCTATGTACAACAGTCTCCTTTGCTGCTCCTCACAATATAAACAAGGTACATTAGAAGAAAATAATGCTGCATGCTCAAGACATGATTACACCAAATCAGTTACCACAACGGCCTGTGACATGCTAGGTAATAAATACCATGCGCGCAAAGAGCACGAATAACATTCATAGCTCCAACGACACTAAATACTTCCTGCGAGCGCTACCTTCACCAATTTTCAAGCCCTAAGGCCACAGATTTAAATTTGCCCCATTGTCCCCAAAGCCATTTTTCTTTTTCAAATCTGAAACATTAAATTGCTTACATTCTATCTTAGTCCGAGAATGGAAGTGTGTGGGGGCACGTGTGTGTTCACATGTATGAGCACACCCCCATTAATAAAATACAGCCAGTGACCTTCCCACAGACCTCATAGAATATGCAAAGCTAGCTATGCTGTATTTCATTAGCCCCATAGATGCTTATTTTTCTATTGCATTAAGGTTGGGTTAAACAAGAAAACGGCAGTGAAGTTTCCCCCACCTAACTGATCCATGGTTATCCAGTAATGGCAAAGAGAAGCGTATCCGGTCACATTGCTATAGAAGGTCCCTGACTGGGGAATCGAAAACCTACCCTTGGCTCCCATGGAGCTTGAAATGAGATTTCTCCTAGAACACTGGGAAAGCCATAATTTAGGACTGTGGCCACTAAGTAGGACAACAATTCTGTAAACTGTGGCTACTCTGTAAGCTCCTACCTCCACCCTTCCCTCCCAAAGGCAGAATGGATGAAAAAGAATGAGGACATCTGATCTCCATTCTGGGCATCTAGTATGTGTCCCCACAGATCCAAGAGGTCTGAGGACCGTCTCAATGCTCCGTGTTCCCTTCAGATGCAGCAGCGATAGCTTATCTAGAGAAATGACAAGGACTGAAAGGCTATAAAATGGGATCGGTCTATTTATTACAAATTGTGTTTGCTCAGGTTTTATGTTTATTTCCTACTATGTCCCCACTAGGATATAAATAACCACCCCCTCATTCATCAGAATAGTATTTTTAAAAGACACAGTGATAAAACAAATGTTGCCTCTAACTAACCTCCCAGCATCGGGATGTTACTATGCAAGTCTCCCCCAGCTGGAAAGAGAATTCAAAGTCTTCTGAAAGGGCATGTCTTCAAAGGCATGCTTTCAGGCCTTGCAAGTCAATGGCTGTTCCGTGACGAAGCATCATTACCCAAGAACTCATCAGAAATGTAAACCCAGGGCCCCACCTTGGTCCTATTAAATTAAAATCTGTATTTTAACAAGATCCCTGGGCTATCTGGATACCCATTAAAGTTCGGGAGCATTCCCTGGATGTCTACTAAGTCTGCTAACCTCTACTCTCAGAACGGCTTTCTATGGCCTTGCTCTTTAATTCCTCTGGATATCTTCTACAGGAAAAAAAATATGTATTTTTCCAATTTGAAAACAAAAATAGATTATTTCTCTGAATTGGAGCTGATCTACTCCAGGAAAGCGTTTTTCTATCTGTCAGGGAGCTAATTAACATTTCAATGAACACTGACAGAAAATTTGTCTGTCACTTCATAACTGAGGTAAACAGCACAGGTATGACAAGAAAAATTTAACTAAGACTAACGGGCTCACATTACAACCCCCAGGGGGTTCTGAAAACTAATTTCCTGCCCATAAAAAAACAAAAATAAAATTATTTTCAGTCTCAAGGTAAGCACATAACTGAGAGTGGAAAAGTTAGTGTGGTCTCCAAATTAGAGTCATTTTTGTTTACCTCCACTAACAATGAGCCTCCTGGGGAGAAATTATAGGAAGAAGTTTAAGTCCCCTCCCTGGCGTTCTCCACCTGTCAGTAGAGAGTCTGCAGTGGGGGAGATACCCAAGTGAATACAATTAATGCCTTCTGCATGCTTTGACTCCAGCTTCCCAGGAATGGGAAGGGGCTCAGATGTTAGCAGCTGGAAGGAGTCTGTTTTGTGTGCGGCCCCTGTCACTGTGATAAATACCATTACCAAGAGCAACTTGAGGGGGAAAGGGCTTACGGGCTACAGCCCATCATGAAGAGGAGCTGAGGCAGGAACCTAGAGGCAGGAACCTGGAAGCAAGAACTGACACAGAGACCACAGAAGAACATCGCTTACTGGCTTGCTCTCAGTGGCTTGCTCAGCTTGCTCTCTTCTATCGGCTATACAGTGCCCACAATGGACTAGATCCTCCCACACTGATCATTAGTTAAGAAAATGATACACAGGGCTGGAGAGATGGCTCAGAGGTTAGGAGCACTGGCTGCTCTTCCAGAGGTCCTGAGTTCAATTCCCAGCGACCACATGGTGGCTCACAACCACCTGTACTGAGATCTGGCACCCTCTTCTGGAGTGCGGGCATACACGGAGGCAGAATGTTGTATACATAATAAATAAATAAATCTTTTTAAAAAATGAAACACAGACATGCTTGCAGGCCAGTCCGATGAAAACATTCCTTGGACTGGAGCTCCCGCCAATTCAAGTTGTGTCAAGTTGATAAAAACCAATCAGCACAGAGTCACGGGGATAGCCCACCACTGCTGGCCCACTTATCCAGGAATGTCTTTCCCCTATGACAGGCAACCACATCCCTGATCAATGCTCACACAATACTCTGGGGCATAGCCAACCCAGAACAAACCCCCACCCACCCGCACATACACCTAGTGTACCACCTTCAGACACCCAAGACCCCTTAGAACATCCCACGCGTGAGTAATTTTAGATGAAAACTCATCACTCTTCTTAGGTGGTGTGGTATCCTCATGGCCTGCTATAACTGTGGGTTTCATTTCTAATGCACCTAAATTATGATTAGCCTGACATAATGTACCGAGACCCACAGTGCCAAATGAAGTCATGTGATGTAATGGTAATACAATATATTCAGAGATTATGTAATGGTTCATACGTCTTAAAAAGTTGCTAGTGCAACCATATTTATCTGCTGGACTATGATGCACCAAGAAAACCTAATCCCCACTCAAGTACATTCCTGGGTTCCAGTGCCAAGCAAAGAACTGTGTACCACACACAGCTGAAGTGAACCCCATGTGGTCTCTCAATTAAGTTTCTTTGTTTATAAAAAGAAAAGACAATTTAAGGAAGCAAAGGGTCTAAACGAGCCATATTTGGCACTCACAGAGTCAGAGTAACTCATGCTTTTATTACTTAACATCACATCTGTATAAGGTAGGCCAGAATAAGCACTGTCATTTTGTTTTAAGTGATTAAGCCAAGACTTAGACTGGGGTGGGGGGTACTGAGTTGCCTCTCAAGGGCCAAACAGAGAGCAAGACTGAAGCTAGTTGAATTCAAAATCTCCAATTACATTTCTAGACAAAAGGGATCAGCCAATGTTGAAAGCAAATTTTATGGATGTTTTGCTTGGAAATGAAAGAAGGAAACATTATTTTATATAAAATGATATTGTGTTTTTATTGCCTTAATTTTGCCACCCAGGCTTTCTTCCCCCTTCCAAACAAAACCTAGACAAATCTATTCCAAATTTCAAAATCCTATTTAAGCATAAAATAATCTAGAACTTCATACTGAGAAATGGATTTGCTGTTCATAACTCAACTGTTATTTTAACCTATATTACGCAGAAAGGCCTGTTGAGTTGCTAATCTGAAGTGTCATTGATTAGACATTCTGGCTCACAGGGACATTCTCCCAAAATAGATCCTTAGCATTTTATAACCCTCCTACATTCCACAAAGGAGAATCTGGAACACAGGAAGCAACCGTTTCCTCACACGTAATAGCATCTTCATTGTCATCAAAAGGCATCTGATTAAAACCCAAAGACATCCAATGTGCATCCTTTCCTTTATCCCCACATCCCCGTCTCCCACGCCAGCACTCATCAGCTTCACATCCTGAACTAACCAGCCTCCCCACCTTGCTTTCCTCAATCTATGCCACACACAGACTCCCCCTCCCCCGAATGGCTGCCAGTTACTAAACAAGAGTGGTCCGTGTTCTCCTTCCTACTTCCTCCACACTGCCACGCACAATTTCGGAGGCAGGAATCTCCGAAAACAATTTCACCCTAGAGCCTGTTGAGGCCCCTCATTCCCTACACACACACACACACACACACACTCAGGGCAGACTCGCGTAAATGCTTTTTTTTTTTTTTTTTTTTTTAATATTTATTTATTATGTATACAATATTCTGTGTGTATGCCTGAAGGCCAGAAGAGGGCGCCAGACCTCTTTACAGATGGTTGTGAGCCACCATGTGGTTGCTGGGAATTGAACTCAGGACCTTTGGAAGAGCAGGCAATGCTCTTAACCGCTGAGCCATCTCTCCAGCCCTCGCGTAAATGCTTTTAACCAATGAAAGCCTCCTCCATAGACTATATCGTCACTTTTAGCCAATGAGAGTAAAGGTCAATCAGCTCCAGGAAACTCAAGATGCCCCTGCTTGGCATTCCCATCCTGCCTCAAGGGCCATGTTTGTCTGTTGGGTTTTCGAGACACGGTTTCTCGGTCTCGGTGTAGCTTTGAAGCGTGTCTTGACAGGAGCTCTGTAGACCAGGCTGGCCTCAATACCACAGAGATCCGCCTGCCTCTGCCGCCCGAGTGCTGTAATTAAAGGTGTGTGCAAGGGGAGAGAAAGCCACAAAAAGAAGCCTCAAAAAGTAAGATGGTGGGGGGGAAAAAAAGGTCCAGGAATTTGAGTGCCAAGAAGTTTCTGGAGTCGCCTGACATATGCAAAGCCTGGGAACCCTAAAGGGCTTTGTGGAAACCTGCCCCCCCCACCCCCCGGCTTGTTTCCTGGGAAGTGATCTGAAAAGTCAAGAGCGTTGCTTGGCCATTGGAAGTGCCCTTAAGCCATTATGGTGCAGTGGTCTCCTCCTGCCTCCTTTGGCAGCAATGACAGGAGAGCAATGTATCCTCATCTTTCCCCAGGGAGTAACTTTTTCTTCAAATAAACACCACACTCCGTATGTCTATTTGCACAATTCCTTCCACATGGATTCTCTTCCCTCCTTGAAATTCTACTTCCTCAACATGTATTTCAGCGCCACGAAGCGATGCATAGTTTACTCTCAACAGGATGTGCCCATGCCCCCTCCAGCGGGCACTATCTGCTTCCTATTTCTGATATTTATGTAAACTCCTAAAGGACCCTCTTCTTTGTATCCCTTATAAAGGGGGTCTCAAATTGCAGGCTTCAACCCATGAATAAGAAAGTTTTAAAAAGAAAAAATACATAGGAAGATATCAGAATGTATCACATTTAGGATAAATGGTATCTCCTGGCACCCCTATTTCAGTTACATGTACTCATGTTTACCGGAGTACACATTTAGTTTCAATTTCAGTGTTAAACTTGTTTTTCAATAGTCTCAGTCCAAAACATTCAAAAGCCTGTAGTATTTCTCCAATAGCAATGCCTACTATGTGAACATCTACTGAGTCGGCCACGCTGATGAGTATGAAGCAACACATGCATTATGATTTCTTTTGCCCTTTTGAAGTTTTATTTATGTGGATGTATCTATGTGGGTGTATGCTGCAAATGCCCATGGAGACCAGCAGAGGGCAATGGATCCTCTAGAGCTGGAGATACAAAGTTATATAAGCTGCCTTGTGTGGGTGCTGGGAACTAAACTCAGGTCATGGGAAGAGCAATAAACATTGTTGACTGCTGGGCCATCTGCCCTGTGTGTTACAATGTCAGAGGTTTGGCTTTAAGGCTGTGTGGAGTGCCTGTGTGAAGAGAGGAATAGGGATGCTGGCTTGTGTGAAGTTTGTGAGGTAAGACACAGCGTGAGTAATAGGCAAGCTCTTAATACTTATTATTTCAATCTTGATCGACTTTCTCCCTAGTAATGGAAAGGTGCTCGTATTTAGAGAAGAGCAAATATGAGCTGGTTTTGGAAAGTTTTCCTCATTTGCCCAAACCATCTCATGGTGACTCCTAGTGGGAACAAAGTTGGGTAAAACATGGGTTGCACATGTTGTTGTCTAGTTTTAGACTAGGGAGTCAAAGGAGTCTGTATTTGGGACTAGGCTGGGTGGTAGAGGAGGCAAAGGCAAAATTTGAGTCTTTTCATTATTATTATTACTTTTTTATTACTTTTATATTTTTTAAAAGGTTGCCTTTGGAGGAGAGCTGACATAGTATCATCTTGAACAAAGGCTGGGAGGGGGTCTCAAGAGCTACGTTTTAGTGATCACAGTGAAATTACCTATACTGTGTATTTTTTAAACACACAGAACCTAGGCATCGTGAGATAATTTTGGCCAACTAGAAAAAGTTGTTTAGGTATCAAAATAAATAAGAGTATCTTCCCAGGGGTAGGGGGTTAGCACACACCTTTAATCCTAGCACTCAGAAGGCAGAGGCAGGCGAATCTCTCTGAGTTTGAGGCCACCCTGGTCTACAGAGCTAGTTCCAGGACAGCTAGGACTGTTATACAGAGAACATTGGTCTCAGAAAACCAAACTGAATAAATAAAAAAACAAACAAACAAGCATATAAATAGATAATAAGAGTATCTTGCTGTTAACTTGCTACTCCTCTCTTCACAGACAGGTGTTTCTTTGGCGGGGGTGGGGGTGGGGGTGGGGGGGTGGGGGGGATTCTATGATGAAAGAAAGGAAGTGCCCAGTGGTCTTTATTTAAAATTCATATCTCTTTTCACAAGTTAATTAACAGGCATAAGTTCCTAACTCATAGTATTCTGTTTTCAGTTTTGTTTTTTGTTTGTTTTTTTTAAGATCAATACCATCTAAGGTTCTGGCCTTCTCTTTTCATATTTTGACACAACTTGCAATCGTCAAGGTCTTGCTTTGTAATTCTTTTAAAAGCCTCTCTTCATCAATTGGAATTTTCAGTATTCTGAAATATGCCTAGGATTGATACCAGAAAGTGGGCCTTGAAGCTAATTCTTAATCAAGTCTGAACTGTGTGAACTCGGGCAAGTTACCTGATCGCTCCATCTTCAATTTCCCTGTCTGAAAAAGAAAAGAAAAGAAAAGACCAACAGCAGTACTTATTTTGTAAGTTTCTTGTTGAAGAATAAATGAGCTAAAACATATGATGTACATGTCACTGATAAGTCATACTATTCGGTAAATATCAGTTTTGAAATATCTGCTGTCATTTTTTTTATCTCACTATAGTTACCAAGCAGTTTAAATCTATTTTCTCATCTATAAAATGAGAGTACCATCACTTACCACTTCAGAGATATTATCAGCTTCAAACAGGAAAATATGAAAATATCAGACACACAGAAAGTAATCAAATACATTAGGTGTGAGTGATGCCTGTCTGTTACCCCAGAACTCAGCAGGCTGAGCAAGAAAGATTGCCTTGAGTTGGAAGCCATCCTGGTCTGCACACCAAGGCCATCTCTCAAAATCAAACAAGAGGGGAAGAAAGGGAAGGAGAGAGCGAGAGATAGAAAGACTTTTTTTAATTTTTGATCACTCGGGAACTTAAAAGTAAACTATAAACATAAAATTTTTAATAAATCCTAAAACTGAGTTAGAAATGCCATGCAAAAAGTGATCCATAACTAAGAAAATGTCCAACACATTAGAAATGTACACTCAAATAGTTTGTCTTATCTTTAAGTTTACCTGAAGGTAAGCTTTTGTAAATGTAAATTCTATATCCGCAAAATTAAACAGTCTCTTAAGCCAAACCGTTCTACTGTCAACAGTCAAGACATCCTATGTGCTTTCATAAGTCATAAAAATGTATACATATTGGAGTGCACAGCAGCTTTACAAGTGCTTTCAAGCTGTGGTTATGCCTTTAATGCTAAGACTAGTGAAACAGAAGTAAACTGATCTGTGTAGTTCGAGGCCAGCCCATTCTACAAAACAAGTTCCAATACAGCCTGGGCTACGTTGAGAGATCGCGTCTCAAAATAAATCAAAATAAATAAAAAACAAATGAATAACAACAATTTAGATGAGATAAAGTTCAGGTCAATTCAGCAGAAATTCTGTGACAGTGTTCTGGGTCATTTGTTGGGGACTGGAGACACAGCTCGAACCCTCACCCCAAAAGGTCTACAGGTTATCACTGATCATCTCAAAATACAACTTATAAACACCTACGGGAGTTCAATTTGAACCACAAAACGGGTGAGCAGCAAAAAAAGTATCTCAAAACAGTAAGTTCTTCCCTTTGACTACAAGGCTGCCTAGATTTTAAAAAAGCAAAAGTCGTCTTTAAAAGACAGTTGTTATCTGGAAAGCTATTGAATTCGTGCCAGAAACCAACATTTCAAAAGGTAAACCTGTAAAATAATAGCTATCTGTAAATGAAAGGCTGAAATAACCCCAGGAACAGCAACACAGTAATTAGCAACTTTTATAGAGTAATAACATGTTCCATATTCTCTCTACACTAGCTCTTTGAAGTTGCCAGTGTAATATATACAAGTTTTATTGCATCAGAGCCCATCCTCGTGTGTTTTATAGGTGCTAGCATTATGCAGAGCAAGCTGGAGTCACTATCGGATCTTTTATAAGAAACGGCCCGATAACGCGCAAGCTTTGTGTCTAGTTGATTTTGTTACACCTGTCTTTAGGAAAATAAAAGTCACCGCGAGCCTAAATCACTGAAAAGAGCCACATGGCCACATACCATCGATGTACGAGCCATAAATCATAAAGCAGTTTAGCTTTAAAATTGTGCACTGCATATTCATGTGCACACCACTTGCAGTTTTAGACACATGTGAACTCTTTACTGAATTAAAAAGAAGGAAACCGCTCCACAATCAGCGATTACCAGAGGCAGAACAGAGAGCAGTTAATACGCTTGTTCCAGCAGATGTTCATCCCCGTAAATATTAAACATAACACAAGTTCCTCCAGGAATATACAAGCAGTAATTTTAGCACCTGGATAGGGCTGGTTGGAAACATTTAAGAGGGTGGGGGGCAATGTGAGGGATGCTGAAGCAGCCAATGGGATTTTTTTTTTCAGACAACTGCAACTGGAATTCAATTGCTTCTACCTGTGATTTACCTACAGAAGCTCCCCAATGTGAGCATCCCAAGAATCGGGACCCCCAAGTGCATTCCAGGCTGCCGGCTTTGAGCTTGACAAAAAGGGACTGGGGTGAGGAGTGAGGAGGAGTTCAGTCCTGGGAAGGTGTGAAGAAAAGGTGCAAAGGGATTGTGAACCTCCGGGAAAGGAGTCTCCCTGGGCCAAGGCCTCTGGAATTCGGGTATGGAGACACACTGGCCTCCTGCTCCGGGTGTTCACTTTTTCATCTCGAGTGGGAGTGGGTAGGGCAGACGGAGGGAGGATGCAAGCGCCAAGACTCGGGGCATGAAGGGAACAGGCTAGAGAGCATCCTCTCAAAGCACTTCGCAGCGGTACCAACTCTAGGGGGTCACAGGGGTGAGCCTGAGGTTCTCAGAGAGCTGGAAGGAGCACAATCCGAAGGAAAGGAGCTGAGAGGGGCTGCGGGATGAGGGACGGGTTCTTGGGCATCAGTGACACGTTCTAAAAATCGCTTCCTTTTTCCCTCCACCGCTGCGCTCCTCCTCTGGCACCCAGACCATCGGCCCCTTGAGCTGGCGCAGGCAGCACCGAGGGGAGGGGACAGGGAGGGAGACCGACAAATTGACGGGAAGGCGGCCGTGCATCCAGCCCGCCAAGGCTTCAAGGAGCCGGCTAGGCGGGCGCCCCCGACCCACCCCACCCCCACGGCGGCGGGCACCCAGCGTCCCGGCCCAGGTGAGGGCGCGCGGGGCCGCCGCGGCTCTCCGAGCATCCAGCACCGGGACTTACCACAGCGACTCGAGGTCCCATTCCTGGAGCAGGGCTAAGTCGAAGCTGTCCATGGTGGGAGGTGTCAGCACCGCCGCCGCAGCCGCTGCTGTGTCCGCCGCCGCCGCCGCCAAGGCTCGGGCCGCCCGCGCGCTGCAACGAAAGGCGCCCGCTAAGGTGCATCCCGGCCGCGCCCGAGCCGCCGCCGCCCGCCCGTCACCCTTCCCCGGCTCGCGGCGCCCGGCACCCCCGCGGCCCCCGACTCCCGGCCGGCCCGGCGTGTGGCAGCGGCCGGCGCACTCACCCGCTCGCCGGCTCGCGCGCAGGCACACTCGCTGAGAGCCGTGAGCTCGACGCGCCGCCGCCCCCTCCCGGCCTGCGCCCGCCCCTCAGCCCCTCCGCCCCTCCGCCCCTCCGCCCCTCCCTCGCGGCGGCCCGGCCCGCTGCAGCCGCCGGCGCGGTGCTCTGCGCCCGCCCGCCTCTTTCTCCTTTGGGAGGCGCGTGTGCGCGGGCGAGGCCGAGGCGCGCGCGCGTCGTGAGCCCCGCGCCGCGCCCGCCCCGCGCGCCCCTGCGCTCCCCGCGCTCCCCGCGCTCCCCGTGCGGCTCTTCGGGGTCCCGCGCCCTCTCTCTTGCCCTGACGCCGGCCTCCGGCTCGCCCTCATCCGCGCCCCTCCATCTCTCGTGACCCTCAGCAGCCCTAAGGGTTGCAGGGGACGTCCTGCGAGAGGGAGGGAACGGCAAGGAGGGATGCTCTGCGGAGCCCGGGCCGGCCTGCCGCAGCCGCTTGCCTCTCGCCCTCGCCCTGGGTCCTGCGAGTACTTCCTTGGCCTTCGCGAATTAAGCGGAACCGGCGGGGCGCTGCTTCGAGTGGTGTGCAGCTTTGCAGACCTGGGGTGGATGGATGCTGGGAAGGAAATGCCCTGGCCGCCCCAGGCGCAGTGAGAGTTAACTGTGCAGCCCACGGCAGCGCCGAAAACAAATCGTTTCAAATATCTGGAGCCAGTAACTTAAGTGAAATAAAAGAGGAAGCGGGAAGGAAGCTTCTTCCAAGAAGACCTGCTTTCAGCTGCAGTTTGGCTTCGGGGGGGTTGAGGGGAGAACGAGGTATCCCGCTACCTCTCAGCTGGCCGGTCCCTGGAAACCAGCCTCCTTTCTTTTTCTTTCTTACTGGAAGGGCCTCTGGATTTCCACTACAAACTTCCCGCCGCCTCTCCTGTCTGCAGAGTGGCAGATTGTCAGCTGGAAGGATGATAAAGTACCACTGTGGCTTATCAAAAAAAAAAAAAAAAAAAAATCAAGTCCTTTCTATTATTACTCCCTTGGTTTGAAAGAATGTTCCCCTCTCGCTCATTATTATATACACTTTGAGAGTGGGAAGTGTAAATGTAGAGAGGATCTATAGTCAACTCTACGCTTCTGCTCTAAAATGAGGAACCCATGCGGGGGCGCGGGGGGGGAGCGGCTCTCCCCTGCTCTTGGCTACAGCTTCTGGGTTCCGGATTCCCCAGAATTCCTGGAGAGAGCGGCACTAAGTAAAGCTCACTGCTTACACCAAACCCGCATGCTTCGGGGAGGCTTTTGCTGTGTGTCGCCCTTTGTTCCTTTTCTAGACAAGAAGAGCCACCGTGTGGGGCCGCCAAAAAATTTAGCCCCTTTGATAGAAATCAACCTAGGAGCACCCCTTCTTGACTTCACCCACACCTGAAGGAGAATTAACGAAGTTCTGGTCACAGATAGAAAGTCAAAAGGCCACTTCGAGTTCTTTCCTGTCTGAAACTGGACCACAAAGCTTTCGGTCCTATCCTTTTCTTCCTCCAGCTTTGGAATAAATAGTTCTTCCTTTATTAACATCCAGAAAGAATGCGAAAATATCAATCGTTTCTAAATGAAGGAAGAGTCTGCATCAAATGAGTCCGGAGGAATGGAATTGTTATTTTACAAGCCAACAACTTCCCTCCTTTACCTCCCTCCCCCTTTAGTCGAAGGCTACAAAAGAACAAAGGGAATATGAATATAGGAAAAAGTACAGGTGTGAAGGGCTGGAGTCCAAAATCTTAGTCTACAGTGTATTTGGAGAAAAGGGGGAAAATCTGCCTTACAGATACCTACTTAGCATAAGCCCTCTTGGAAATGTTTGCTCTGGCAAAAGTGAGCTATAGACATCACATGGAGACAGCCTTCCCAGGAACAAAGGCTGGGGATGGAGGGTGGAGGAGAAGGAGAGGGGAACGGCCCCTGTCTGGAAGAACTGCAAGTTCCAAGGCCTGAACAAGAAATGTGTCCTGTTCCTTGGGCTCCTGGCTGCAGCTGGGAGTCTTCTCCAGAAAGGAGACCTCCGCCCCTCACAGGGATCTGGCTTCCCTTCCCTTCCCACCACATCTGTTTATACAAAAGAGGCCGCTGAAGAACAAACAGAACCATGTTTACTGCGGGTCCCATGCCGTGCTAGAGGTTCAGGATACAGATTCAAGCCTCCTCGCAGTCACTGAAGATAAATAGGTCCCAGAAAAGGCAAGAAAGTAAGAGGGTTTAGAGCCTGGAAAGAAGGTTTATTCATAAAAGGTCTCTCCAAAAAAAGCTATGTAGCAACTGACAGATGTATATTTGAATTTCAACTCTGGGGTCCGATGTTTACATTTAAGTGTACTTGAGCCTAAAGTAATTTCACTGTGGGTACATTTTAAATGTTTCTTCACAAATAAAGTATTTTCTGTTTGGGAACTTTAACTGGAGGACAGATGCATTAGTATTTTATTTCCGGTGGATGTTTCTGTGAATAGAACCCACTTGGAGAATGGGGGCTTTGGAAGAAGCCCAAAATGTTGTAGATACTGTTTTTTGCCTACGCTATCATGGAAATAAATTGAAAATGAATACTTTTCCCTAGTAAAATGTAGACGAGTTAATGAGACTCTTGATTGGAAGAATTTACTATTTTATACTTTATGGAGCCGTTGAGTGTCTGAACCAAATCAAGCACCTAGACTAGTCAAAATTTAAACCTTGAGACAAAGAAGACAAAAAGGTAGGGAAGGAAAGGGGGAAGGGAGAGAAAAAATGTGAGATGCTGGTACACTCTAGAATTGGAATGCCAGAACTAAAGGTCAAGGGGTTTGGATTTGTTGAGTTTTTGTTGTTGTTGTTGCTGCTGCTGCTGCTGCTGCATTTGTTTTGGAGTTTTGTTGAGTTTTTGTTTTGTTTGAAGGTTTGGGGGCTATGCTTGGGTTTTGTTTAGTTTGTTTTTGTTATTTTGTAAAGAAGCAAGAGAGTGCCTAAATTTAAAAATAATAATAATAATTGAAACTGTTGTAGCCTTTGTACATTCTGAAGACCCAAGGGACTTTTCTCCTGAGGGAGAAGCAACTTGTCCTACTGGGAGCTGAAGGTAGCCACCGGCCCCAGAGAGGGCCATTGAGAAAGGACTGCCGGGTTTCCCTGGAAGGCTGGCTGGCTTTTTGGTTGGCTGGTTTGTGCTAAATCCACAAAATAACGCGAGTAAGAAATGGATCCTGCTCAACACAGTGCACACACATGCTGTTGGCAAGGACTTCATCCTCATCCTGCTCCCCTGGAACTGGAAGCCTCTTGTATGCACCTAGAGGAAAATCTATGGCACCTCCCTGAGCTTTCCTTGCTTAAGAACCAAGAGAAACTTGGCCTAAAATTATCAATTCATGACATTTTTAAGATGTAACTGGAACTCAGAGATGGCTTTGGGGAAGCAATACAATCAAAATCAATCTCTCTCTCTCTCTCTCTCTCTCTCTCTCTCTCTCTCTCACACACACACACACACACACACACATCATCATCATCATCATCAACATCATTATCATCGTCATCATAATCCTGCCATTCCTCTGGAAACGAGCTAGCTCTGTGGATGGCCTTCCTGGAAGATAACAGGAGCCTCCTCAAGCTCTCCAGCCCGTCCTCCCTCTCCTCTCCCATCACTTCTCACAACACCAGTCTTTCCTTGTCCAGGGAAGCTGCAGATACCTCACTCAGTCAGCTTCTCCTTCCAGAGGCTTTCAGGGTGTTTGTAACTATATCTAGGGTTTGCAAATAACCCCTCCAGGCTTTTTGCTTGCAAATTAGATGTTAATATGTCAAGCCCCAGGACAGAATAGATTTTTAAATCTAGCCTGGAGCTCCAGTGTCCTCAGGCCTTTCCTTTCCTCTTCACAGGTAGCTCAGAGGTGGCTCTAGCCAGGGATCCAGGTACCTTTCTATTTTTTCCCCCTTATTCTCCAGGTCCTGAGCAGATGGTGCTGCTGTGCTGGCTGTCATCACTCCTCCTATGTTTCCATGGAAACATGGGGCATAGGGACCATCTCTGCCTTGGGCTCCCTGACAGTATCCTCTAGTTAAGAACTCCACTATGGCCCTTCCTCCTTACTTTCCTGCTGTCCAGAGTTTTGTAGAATATTCTGGGCCACGGACAGCCAAGGCCATTTCAGAGATCCTCAAAGAGCATACTCCCTGTGAACGGTTGTAAATTGACTGGAAAAGGGAAGAGGGAGGGAAGCCAATACCCTAAGTCAGGTGGCTGAAGCCAGTTTGGGATGGCAACATATATGTCCGCTCAGCCACCTTCCACAATGGCTGAGCTCAGCCACCTTCCACAATAGCTGAGAATTGCCCAGATGTCAAAACTGATGCTTCTAAGGTTTTTTCTGTTGTCAGACAACGGATATTTATCGAGTGTGAGTGTACGATTGAGGTTTTACACAGTACTCACATCCTACCACCTGGAAATGTGCATTCCATTATTATTATTTTTTTTTTTTTTAAGAAAACCAGGTTTTCCCTAAGGAATGCACTTTCTTCAAAGTTTCCAACATCCTCCTGGCTACATAATTCATTTATATAGCCACTAAGACATTAATTAGATTCAGAAGTCCGTGGAAACAGCGGAGCTACGCAAGGTCAGAGGGCAAGCAGGGCAAAGAAAAGAGAGGGGGAAATGACCCCTGGGAGAGGGCGAGGAAGTGGAGGGAAATTTTTCATGCCTTTCAAGTATCAAACAAGACAAAGGCAATTTCAAAACGTGGTCAACTACCATAGCACTTTTTAGAGAATTAAAGTATTGCCAAACTTAGAGTCTGTTAATGTTAAAAACAGAAGTTGATTTGCATGCTAGTTCTATGCATATACATCTTTAGTGTTATTGTTTTTCATAAGCTGCTACAAAGATTGCAGGGGGGGGCTTCAGCTTATCATATTTTTAAAAAAGAAAAACCAAGGCAGTCACTCCTACTCAGGGTGGAAATACAAACAGAAAAGGCCATCTTTTCGTAAAAGTGCACCTCTTACCACAATTCACGTATTTCATGTCGCACTGACCGGTTGGCAGGCTAATCCATCATTTCGTGATATGAGAAGAACAAGAATCAACCACCCAGACTAAACCATAATATTCCCGCTGACTCTTCGGCGTGCTTCTTCGGGATGCACACTGGACAGCTTTGCAGGATTCAAGACCTATGAGCCTGCTTGGAGTAGTGGATAACTAGCCCTACGAGAGCAAGCATCTCTACCCACTGTCAATGGATCCTGTTCTGCATATCAATTCCATCTCATCCTCCCAAAAGCACATAAGGTATGTTGCCATGGTTTTCCTTTGCGAGTGAGTACACTAAGGAACAGATAAGTGTCACTAACCAAAGCATGGCAGATTGGGGATCAGATCTGGTAGCCACAACACCATATGCCACCCTGTAGCTTTTGCCTTAATTATCTATAGCATCGGAGCATCCCCATGCTCACAGGTGCTTAAATAATGAATGTAATGCAGACCCAGTCAAAAGCCAAAGAAAGCCCTGCTCTGTGGTTCTCCTTCGCGCCAGCTCCATCTTGGAGATCTGCCTTAGCACAGCATCAGCGAGACTCTCACACTCTCTCGGGGCTCAGGAGTCTTCCTTTGCAGCAGGAGAGACTGGATAGTCTTTGTCTCTGTCAGTTTTCGTCTCTGACGGTTCTAAAATGCAAGCCTTCTGGTTTTAGTTGTTCTTCCTGAGCTCTGCCAGACAGGCCTCCCTGACATGTGTCAGGAGAGCCATAAACCTTTTCTTATTTAAAGGCAAGACCTCCCATTGGCCTGTAACCAATCTCAAGGTGTTGTTTTGTTCTAAGCAGGATGGCCGGGCTGTCTGTTGAGTGTTAACAGACAGCAAGAACAGTGTGTCCAGGAGGAAGTGACTTGGGTTCCACCTGGGGGTGGGGCGCAATATGGGAGAGAAGTCACAACATGACTGAGGGTACTAAGTCCTTCCTTCAGCACAGGAGACGTGCTGGTGTAAATGTGATGGTCCTCAAGCAGCCTCCAGGGGCCAGTGACGGCTCCCAGCCTGAAACCAGAGATGTTTCAAGTTGTATCTTGGGAATATCAATAGAGAAAAGGGCAGCAGTGTAAGGCCCTCATAATGTCCTTGTAATGGAGGCATCCTCCATAGCTTAAAGTCCATACCGGAGGTCTTCTCAAGAAACTGAGAGTAAAGCCTACCTCACCACAGCCAGACACAAACAAGCATGGCAGCCACTGCCAGTTGCCTGGCCTATCTGCCCTCCTGCTTAACACCAAAACTCAAGTCTGGTTTGGAGAATGAAAATTTGGCTGTTATTGCAGGTGGATACAGGTAGATACAGTTAAATCACTGTATTTCCAGTCTCTTACCAAGAACTGGACATGTGACACAATTCTGACCAATGAGACGTGAGTTTATGCTTGCTACAGTTTACTTGGAAAGGACACTACCCTTTCCTCTAGGTGACTTCCTTCTTCCTGTCCAGAATTCAGTCTGAGGCTTGAGAAGGGAAGGAGCAGGTGCTGTGGACCTTAAGAGCCAAAGCAGATGCTAATTTGGCAGATCAGAAGTTAAAAGGATGCCAGTTCCATGTTTCTGTCTTCCTTCGGTTGTCCAGGTCTTCTGGGACAACTATGGCTACCTGACTACCTATATCTGTAGTGTGGGTGAGTCATTCCTATCATGCTTTGATCATTGTAGCTGACTGATTAGAGAAGCCACAACTCCCTGAGTGTACCGCACACATTGTAGTACAGGTCTACCAAGTGTCCCAGCTGCCAAGTGACCCAACAGGAGCACTGTGCCAAAGAGCCAATTGTGACTTACAAAAGACGATGATTTCTTCCTTAAATACGATCTTGCCTTCTGGGCTCATTCCAGTTGTAAGAATGTCAATTAATAAGAAACTCATGCTCATTTGTCCAAAGACTGATTAACCCGGCTCCAGTATTTGTGGAATATTCCTTATTATTAGTTGTCCTTTATTTCCACATTATTTATTAACCAGGTTAAGTTATTGTTACAACCTCACAGGGATACTGAAAGATCCCAGTTATGGAAAACAGTGAAGGAATAATAATAGGCAGGCTTTCTTGTGTTTTTGCCACATTCACAAAAATATGCATGCTTCAGACTTTGCCATTGTTTCTACCAATAAACTAATTACCACTGTATGAAGCTCGTTTACTTCAGAAGGAGTTTAGAAAAACAGCTAATTAAGTACAGTATTTTGAAATTTAAACTGCATTACAGGGTTAGATCCCTATAATGAAATTGCAGAAGCTTGAAAGTAAAGAGAAACCATAGCAAGCTCTCTGTAGCTAGTGGCTAGCCCCTACAGGATTCGACATCTCCCCCACACCAATGGTGTCTGCAACCTTGGGGTGAGCATTTCTAACGATACAGAGCTGCCTCTCTCAAAACACCCCCTACACCATTTCTGAAGAGCTCCAGCCTGGCTAGGACCACACTTTTCCTTAGGTTTATGGGACGCACATTGATTTCTCTGAGTTTTCCTAGACCATCAGTAGACTATAGTAAGCATTCAGTCTCCCTGGAGCCCTCCTGTCAATCATCCGTACAATCCTGAGTCTATTGGTTCCTATGATCTACTCAGTACTCTAGCGGAGAGAAGTCCCTGGGGATGTCATACAAAGAAACAGAGCTGGACACCGGAGTGAGAGAAATCCCAATTTCTTGCTTTCTTGAGAGAAGAGCACTTCAGACAGAAGCTGGAGCTGACTTAAGAAGGAAAATGCTCACCGGAAGAGAGGGAGGCAGGAAAGTACTGAGGAGGAAGATACCTGACACTCTGAGGGTCCCCAGGGAGAAGCCCCACAATGCGTAGTAGAAAACAGAGGGAGATTGTGGGAAGAGGTTGGCAGTGAATAGAGGAGGAGTCTCTTAAAGCTCCATGCTAAAGAGCCAGCCCTGAGTGTCTACAGAAGCAACAAAAGCAGGGTTTCCAAGGGCAGCCCCCAGTGTTCTCTCATAGTCCTCCTCTTCTCTAAAGCTTGTTGTAATTCTCTCTGCTTGGCACAAACAGTCACAACTGTAGGAATGTAGCATTGGTTTGGGCTTAGGAGAGCAAAGAGGGAAACGCATCCACTTGGACTGGAGAGAGTCTCGGCTGAGATGCAAACGCTGTCGCCCCTGGAGGAATGCAGTCCCAAGTCAGGTCTGTACTTACAGGGATGCTTTTCCAGGCACAGGGCATGAGGTCAGGTCCCAAGAGAATGCTCAATGACCACACGAATCATTTCAGATATTGATTTCCCAAACGAGCATGGAGAGCCTAGGATGTGTTAAGTAATGGGTCGAGGAAGGAGATAAGGAGACATTCGAAGTTAGAGACAAATGAACAAAAGCCTTAGTCAGAAGGATCGTGTCCATACACCCTTATTCACTTACTCATCCTTGAATTTAGCAAATATTTATGGAGCCAGAGAAGCAGCATCGAGGTTAGCACCATAAGTAAGGCAGATGTGTTCTCACCAAGGAAGCTAGATTCGGTTATGTTATAATGTATTCAGACTATGATGAGGGAGGTACATGGACTCGGGTATCCATGTACGAAGACTGGCTAATTTGTATTCCAAATCAAGAACTGACTCATTTGGGAGGGCGTGTGAAAAGAGAACAAACTGCATACGTGGCATCCCACAGTACATATCAGTATGCTGAGCAGAGGAATGTCTAAGGTACGACGGAAGAAAGAATGGGTGGGAGACCACTGGAGTCCTCCTTGGGGGAGTTCTAATATAAAAGCCAACATCTGGGTTGATCAAATGGAATAAAGGCCAATGTGAACAGAGTGCTATAACGACAGACGAGTTTTTCCAGGCAGAAGGAAAAGCACATGACAGACATCAGACGCCAGAAGAAGCAGGCCATGGATCCCAAAACAGAGAAGGCTCTATATGATCAGAACATCGCCTGAGGGTGTGGAATGGGCATGGGTGAGAGTAGACCAAGTGCAGCATCACAGAGAATGGAGGAGAAGAAACGGCACCAAGACAAGACAAGGCATCGGGGCCAGGTGGTGGAAAGTCTTTCTGGGGTATTGCAAAAATGTTGTTCGTGAACAGGAAACAAGCATCAGAGAGTCTACAACATAGCAAGAGAACTCTCGGCTGCCAGAGCCTTGGAAACTACAGAGCTGAAAGAGGAAACAGCTTCTGAGAAGTCAGAGAAAGTGTTTCGGGAGTATTAGAAAAATGACTGTTTATATTTGTATTTATTATTATTATTATTTATGTGTTTTGTTTTAAACTGTAAAATCCAGAAAGTCTAAAAACCCCTTCCTTAGGCACAGGGCTGGCCATCTCATTAACACAGGCTACAGCAAAATGAAAGTGTAGCATCTTACTCATAAATTATGAAGAATGTCAAAATACTGACAGCAAGCTTTAAACTAAGACAAGGTCCTCCTGAGTGGCAGCCCTGTAACTGCTAAGGTTACACACCCAGGCAGCTGCTCCATCCAGCAGCCCTGGTGACACCTTCCTGCCCTTGTACCTTTTCACTGGCTGAGTGAGTAGATATTGGCTCCTTGGAGCCTGGTATCATAAGGGCCTCCAAGCAAACTCAGAGCTCAGCCTTGACATCATTCCATAATTGAAAATTCTTTTCTTTCTGATTATATTGCTAATAGATACCTAGGAAAGCACAAGCCATAAAGAACAGCATATAAATGAGAGGGTAGGTCCGATTTTAAATACTCTTCATTCCCCCTCACTTTTCAATGAAAATCCTCAAAAACCACTTTTGTTTGCTAAACAAGATGCTGATAGAGATGCAGGTGAGGGAAACTGAGGAAAAGGGGAAATGGCTACATCGCATGAAAAATCTGACTTGGTCAGATTGAGATGAGAAGGGATGAGATTTGGAAGAAATATTTCAGGAGAACCTCAGAGAGTCTTGGAAGACAATGCTGTCACGCTTTCCATCTTCCTAATGAGTGAAAACAACAAGCTGCAATCAGGCATAGTTTCAGTAGCATGTGTGAGGCTCTGAATCCATTCTCCAGCACCACTAAATAAATACATTATAAATAAAACATTAAAACAGCATTTACTCATAAAGATTTAGGGAGCCCTATGTAGGGTATGAGGTGAGTGTTTGTTGACGGGGTGGTTCTCAGGTCTTTCTGCAGATTAGAATTTCTGGGAGTACAAATTTCCAATGGCCTGTCCCACCCCCAAGATTCTTATTCAGTGTGAGCTGGTTTGAGGAGTCCCTGCAGTGGGAAAACCCATCACACATGCGTAAGTGTTCAGGCATTTTTAGTCTTCTGACCCTTGTCTAAGTTCCTTGTGACTGCTCCATTTTTATTGGTCTGTTTGTCTATATGCGTTTAGTCCTGCCGCGTTCTAATAAACACCAATGGCTTGTAGAACCATGATGCCCACCTTCTTTATCATTTACATCATGCATGCATTTCTACTCTATTTTGTTACCATCAGGGTGGTTTCAAAGAAAATGGCCCCAAAGGAGGTGGCACTATTAGGAGCTGTGGCTTTGTTGGAGTCAGTGTGGTCTTGTTAGAGGAAGTATGTCATTGTGGAGGTGGGCATTGAGGTCTCCTGTGCTCAAGATACCACCCAGTATCTCAGATGACTTCCTTGCCTACAAGATATAGGACTCTCAACTACTTCTCCAGTACCATATCTACTTGCCTGCTGACCTTCATGTCCCACCATGAAGATAATGGATTAAACCTCTAAACTGTAAGTGAGCCATCCCAATTAAATGTTTTCCTTTATAAGAGTTGCCAGGGTCATGGTGTCTCTTCACAGCAATAGAAACCCTCACTAAGATTAACTCAAAAAAAACAGAAGAACTGGGTGGTGGGGGCGCACGCCTTTAATCCCAGCACTTGGGAGGCAGAGGCAGGCGGATCTCTGTGAGTTCGAGGCCAGCCTGGTCTACAAAGGGAGACAGGCTCCAAAGCTACAGAGCAACCCTGTCTCGGAAAAAAAAAAAAAAAAAAAGAGTGTTCAGTCTTCTGGTGTCCAAGCAGATTATGTCTCTGTTTATTTTGGTTTCCTTTTATTTATATCTGCAATGTTTAGTGATTTGTTTGCAAAGAGATTTAAATATCAGCCTGACTTACTTCCTAGGTGTTTGATTAAATTGACCTATTCATTCTGATAATCCATCTGTAGATTCATTTTTATTTTCTATACACATAATAGTATGAGTATGTTACTTGTGAATGTTGGCTGTTTTCTTTGGGAAACTTACACCTTTGTTTATCTTTTTTTTTTTAACTTATTAGTTGATAACTAACATTTGAATGCAAACAGTGATGGTGGCCACAAAAGCTGTGGGGTTTACAGCACCAGCTATGGGAAGTATTCCGTAGGAGTTGCTAGTCAAGGAGGCCCTAAAGGGCTCCTGTGCAAGGCATGCTTGTCCCTGCATTCTCTTGGTTGCCTACAGAGATAGATAAGACCCTATTCCCAAGGATACCACACAACTTGGATGAGAAATCAAGGCAGAACCAAGTTGGAAGCTTCCTTCTTGCCAGTTAGCCATCATAGTGCCATGCAGGGGAAAACAAAACTTGAAAAGTCTTACCCAGATATGATCCCTATGAAGTACAATACCAACCTGCAAGGCAGTGGCACAACTGTCAAGGGAATAATCAGCCATTCTTTGTTTGGATTTGGGGCCCACTCCATGGGAAACAATCTGTATGTGGTACTGTAAACCTGCAGGAAAGGTCATAGACCCTTCAGGGGAACTTAATTCTGATCTTTAGCTAAATTGACACAGCACTGAGCTGCCTTTTAGAAGGCATTTGTATATACATTTGTATCCATAGACACTCTCGTCTTCAATCAGAGAAGCCTCTCTTTTCTAATGTGAATGCCAAGGTTCATGGCTATACAAGGTCCTGAGACTACATGACAGTTGAGTGTGCAGCACTGAGGAAGATAATTATACTATTCCTTCTAAAACCCAGGGAAGATGGGATAGAAAGGATGGAAGATCTAGAAGACAGGGAGAAGAGTTATGGAATGCCATCCTCTGGGGATGACGTGGTCACTGCAATCACAAATTCTCAACAACGGTAGCTGCCTGCACTGAATCTTTACAAGAACAGCCTGTCAACAGCCAGGCAAGAATGAGGAATGGACCCAGGAGGCCGATGCCTCCCTGCTAAACTACTTCTGTGGACAGACTCAGGAGAAGGGGGTGTCACTGCCCCATCAGTTGTGTATATACTGGTCACCCCATCAGGCTCCAAAGGATAGTTTTAAAACAGTGGTCACACCGATGGTGTTAGTTAGACTAAATGGGTCAAAACACCAAACCAAAAATCAAGAATCTGAGAAAGAGATAGGTAGGAAGGAATAGATATTGATAGGAATTGGAGGGAAATAAGAAACAATGGGGAAGAGAGGGGCCAGAATACATCATACGCATGAATGAAATCATCAGAGAACTAAGCTAAATAATAACATTATGAGTGGATATGGTTCTTTCTGGACCTTTTATCAGACGAAGGAATTTCCCATCTATTGCTCATTTGTGAAATTTACATCTGTTTACTTGCTTTATTAAAATGGATTGATGGTGAATTTTAGAGGAAAAAATTTTATGCTGTTAGTTGAACCAATTACACTACATGACTCCATTTTACTATTAGTGGTCAAAGGAGTGAATTACACCACCTAATTTTCAAAATTAAAAAAAAAAAAGTCCTGTATTCATGAAATAGACAAAAACTGTTGCTAAGGAACGATTCCACTATTCTTGTCTTTATCACTAGATTCAATTTGTGCCAGGCGGTGACAGTACACACCTTTAATCCCAGCACTCAGGAGACAGAGGCAGGTGGATCTCTGTGAGTTCGGAGCCAACCTGGTCTACAAGAGCTAGTTCCAGGCCAGCAGGCTTCAAAGCTGCAGAGAAACCGGTCTCAAAAAACAAACACAAAAAAACAAAAACAAAAACAAACCATATCTGATATTAACCTTATTAAGTGACCATTATGTTCTTATTTAGACATGACCTTGTCAGGTTTTGCTTTAAAAAAAAAATGGTCCTGGGTCTTCTAAAACTGGACAGTTTACCTTATTTTTTAATCCTTGGAAGGAGTTACATTTTTCTGGAATGATTTTTAAATAAAAAAAAATTTAATAGTATTCACCAGTAAAATCATCTGAGGCTGGAGTTTCTGTGAAGGAAGATTTTAAATTATAAATTGAACTTTTCAATACTTTTAATTTTATTTTCTATTATTTTTGGTGTTGCACGTCTCAGAAATACACATAAAATCGTGAAATTTTTCAAATTAATTGCCCTATATATCTCTTTAATAGTAACAGGACCTGTGGTTATCCCCATCCGCCCTTCTTGTCTTCTTTGCGGCTTTCTTCCCCCGCTTTGTTAGTCAATTGTCATTGCGACAAGCATGCAAGATAACTAACTTTAAAAGGAGAAAATATTTCATTTTGCTTGCAGTTTCAGAGGCCCATGGTGCTTCAGCTCCACTCTTCTCTGTCTGCAGCAAGGTAGAGAATGATGGCAGGGAGCCTGGGTTAGAGGAAAGCAGTCCCTTACTGTGGCCACAGAACACAGAAAAGGGAAAGACCATAACCCTGTGTCATGACGTTCTCCCACTAGAATGTACCTCCTACAGCACCAGGGGCCGTTGGGGAACATTCAAGATCCAAGTGTTAATAGAACACTATCCTTATTACTATTTCTAAAGAACCACCTCCTCGGTTCTTTGATCAAGGCTCTGTGTGTTTGTCTTCTATTTTATTTATTCTGCTCTCATATTTATAATACCTTTTATTTGACTCTTAACTGTTGATTTTTTGTTTTTAATTTTATTTATCGATCTGGATTATGGCTTGTTGATGTATAGCCTTTCTTGATGTTATTATATCTGTTAATTTTCCTCTAAGCACAGACAAAAAAAAAACTTATCTTTCTTTATGTCTATGTATGTATGTATGTATGTATGTGTGTACCTGCGTGTGCAGATACCTGCAGAGGCCAGAAGGGGTTCCAGATCCTCTGGAATTAAAGTTACAGGTGGTTGTGAGCTGCCTGTATGGGTGCTGGGAACCAAGCCCAGGTCCTCTGCAAGAGCAGTAAGCACTGTTAGCTGATGAGCCACCTCTCCAGTCCCGAAGCACAGATTTGATGTACAAATTTTTCATCACCATTTAGTTCAAAGTACAATGGTTTCTAATGTCTATTTTGACTTTTTTGACAGATGAACCATTTATTCAGTAGTGCATTTCTTAATTTCCAAATGTAGACTTTTCTAATTTTCTTTTCGAAAATATCTCACAGTTCAATTACATTTAACTATAGAGTATACATACCCCTGTCTATCATTTTGATACTCTAAAATGTGTTGAAACTTCCCACAGATATTTAATTTTGTAAAATGGTCTTGTGTGTTAAAAGTATATGCATTATGCAGTTGTTAATATGATGCTCCTTATCATATTAATGTTTATCAATTATGTATTCAAATTCTTTTGTGCAGATTTTGTCTACTAGATTTACATTTTTTATGTTTGGTAAGATTTCTCATTGCAATTAGAAGTTTCAATTTTTTTCAAGCTTTTCTTTATATAGTTGAAGCCATGCTAGTAGGGGATTTATACTTATATTTTTTTTAGCCCTTTCATATCTTTATATTAAGAATGTTGCTTATAAAGAGAATGGGAGATGAAGCCAACCAATCTGTTTTAAACCCTTCCTATGATTCTATCAGCAGTGTGACCTTAGGTAGCTTCACCTTTCTCGTTCTCCTTTCATTGACAAAATTGGGCTAACGATTATAGCTTTTTTTTTTTTTTTTTTTTTTGGTTTTTCGAGACAGGGTTTCTCTGTGGCTTTGGAGCCTGTCCTGGAACTAGCTCTTGTAGACCAGGCTGGCCTCGAACTCACAGAGAATCACCTGCCTCTGCCTCCTGAGTGCTGGAATCAAAGGCGTGCACCACCACCGCCCGGCTCGATTATAGCTTTTTTATTGGCAAATAAGTGCAATAATATTACAAAGATATATCTAGCATAAGCACTCACTTAATGAAAAGTACTTCTACTGGACTGGAGCCATTTAAATGTTTGGTAATGTCTGCCAAGATAAACACTCCTAGGCTATGAACTTGTGTTGCTGGGAATTCCTGCTTGGTAAAGCATCCAAGTCCTAGCAGTGGTTAGGAGACACCACCCAGGGGCCCACTGGAATACTTCCTAGCCTTCTGGGGTCAATTACAAGTAAGTAAGTAAGTAAGTAAGGGAAAGTCTGGTATTGTCTGCATATGGCCTTTGAGCACCCAGCCTGGTAGAGAGATGTGTGACTTTTACCTCTTGCTTCAGTTTTTACAAATGCCCTAATTGTTTTCAGGGACTTTTTACTAGCTTCCTCTCTCCCCACAGGTAAGGCTTCGGGTGCAGAGTGGAAAGGTCCTGTGATTAACCTCAAGGGCTCTGTTGTTAAAGTTCTTCTTTAAGCCCTGTTTTACATGCCCAGAGATTATTCACCCTTTTCGGGGACCAGTTCCCACTGCTGGCTTTTAAAAGCAGGGCCATTGAAACATCAGTAACTAGGCATCCTCACTGACCTCATGCTGAGTAATTCCTAACCTGGTCTTGACCCCAGAGTCAAAACCCTGTGAAAAGTCAATAAAAGCAGCAAACAATCTTGTGTTGTTCTTGGCAGACTTTCCCAAACAATGAAAGAGTTTAACAATAGTTAATTGTGGCTTAATAGTTGCTAACAAGCATTGAGTGTTAACGAAGTGGCAGGTAATATAGCAGCCAAATGAGGGAGGCACTGTCATTAGCCTTGTTTTACAGGACAGCCACTGTGTTTTACAGGGACAAATTATTTAACCCAAGGCTACAAACCAGCAATGGGGTTGATGGCTACTCTATGGACTCCCCAATAGAGTATTAGGTTGAGAAACCTTAAATTCTCAGCTAATGACAGAAGAAAGTAGTGGAAGGTTATGAAGGACTTTCCCACAAATTAATGGAGAGATTGCTAATAGCATCTCTCTGTTAAAATGGAGTCCATTTACTTCTGTAGACTATCCAGAGAAGGAGGGGGTTGGAGGACCTAATTAAAACAGCAGTAAATATCAAAAACAGCCCATGGGAACAGAATAAGAGGAGTCTAGCTGCCGATGGTTATCATGCAGTCATGTAGGTAATGGTGTCCAATAAATAGTCTAAAGCAGAAAGCATTGTTAGATCTTGATAAGAAGCGTCTCGGAGAGGCTCACAATTGATGAAATGGAAAGCAACACTCTTGTAAATGTAAGTCTGTGAATAATCACCTTCTAGGGACACACAGGGGGCAGAGGGATGAATTTGATTAAAGTGCATTGTATACATGTATGAAAACATTGTAACGAAACCCATTATTTTGTATGGGTTATGTATGTTATACCAGTAACATGTATGCTAATAAAGACATCTGGATCCAACTAGAGTGCATATCCCCACAACATCTATGACTGGGCATAATTAGTAGGAAACTATATTACAGATTCTACCCATCCCCTTAAGGATTCCAACCCCAACTCAAGACTTGAACTCCACTTCTGAGTCCTTCATATATTCTAGTTTTTAATCCTGTTAGGTAGGCAGCAAGCAAGCATTTTCTCTCATTCTGTGGGCTCCTTCTGCACTGGATCAGTTATTTCCTTTGTGTGCAGAAGCTTTACAGTTCCATGCAGAGGTGTAGAACCAATTATATATATGAAATGAAAGCAGAGAATAGAATGAGAAAAAGGGGGGGGATATGCATGATGAATATGGTCAAAGTACATTATACACTTGGAGGAAATTGTCTTTGTGAGACCTATTACTGTGTAATAACACAGTAATACACACCAATAACAACTATTAACTTAAAAGCTGTAGCCTAGGGATGCAGAGATGGCTCTGTGGTTAAGAGTACCAAATGTTCTTGCAGAGGACCCCATTATATTCCAAGCATCCACATCGCAGCTCACAAATCCTCCGTCGCCTCATTTTCAGGGTATCCCACATTCCTTCCAGCCTCCGTGGGAACTGCATGGAAGTGGTACACTTACACACATAAATTAAAACTAAATAAGTCCATTTTTAAAACTAAGTCGGGTGTGACAGATGGCCCACGCCTTTAATGCCACCACATGGGAGGCAGAGGCAGGCAGATCTCTTTGACTTCAAGATCAGTCTGGTCTAGCTAGTGAGTTCCAAGTTAGCCAAGGTCAGCTCCTTAGTGATGAGACTCTGTCTCAAGAGGAGGAGGAGGAAGATGATAAAGGAAAGAAAAGAAAGTTTTGTAGGGAAGTTGTTTTTTTTTGTTTTTGTTTTTTGTTTTTTAAAGAAATGGCCATAGAATAGAGGCAGAGAATTTGGAGGAGTGGAACAATGAAGTTGCCCAGTAAAAGCCGTAAAAACTGAACACATGAGCTTGTCTTGGAACGACGGTGTTCAAGTTTTGATCCAGGTGTGAATGGTTGAGAACAAGCGTTCTCTGAAGAGAGAAAAGCAAAATGGTTCTTCAATATGTTCACTCAATGTTTCTCAAAATGTGATTTTTTTTCCCCTCAGTTGAGCATTTCCCAAAATTTAAATCCCTTAGAGATTCATGACTCATATTAACAATGAAAGGTCCAAGAAGGCCAAGCAAAGGAAGCCACTTCACCAAGCTCAGTGTGCAACAGCCTTACTTGGCTTTGTATTGCTTTACAAGAACATCTGTTACCATCTCAGAAGACAGTGGGAAGTGGGGATTTCAGAAACTACTATTGAATTCCCTAGATGATGACTAAATGCTTTAAAAAAATATAGGAGCAATTTTCTAATAAAATCATCATCTGTCATCAATGATTCTTCAAAAAGTAGATCTAGAGTCATGAGGTCGCATGACCTGTGTGACCAGGAGAAACCTCAGAATTAGGAAGAATTTGGCTGTCTTAGCATTTACCAAAATTAATTCTAAAAATGCCTACCAATGATTTGACCAATTGCAGAGCCACAAAGACCTCTATAGCTCTATCTTAGCATTTACCAAAATTAATTAATGCACTGTCTTAGCATCTACCAAAATTAATTCTAAAATGTCTACCCATGATCTGACCAGTTACAGAGCCACAAAGACCTCTACAGCACTATAATTCTGCCTAGACACCTTCTGACTTTGAGTGAAACTTTGTTATCACATCTTCTCAGGGAGTGCTCAATTCCAGAAGAGGGAGCAAAAAGACAACGGTTTCTCATATGGATGGAGAGGTACAGCATTCGCTTTACAGTTTAAGAGTCTGTAAGAGAATAAAGCCAGTTCACAAAACGTCACTTACTCCTGCTTGACACTGGAACTCTGAGCACCCTGGCCTGAGAATGTGTGTTTATCAGGCCTATTCAGTTTCGACTTTGGCTTTACCATTGGCTAGCTTTCCAACCATGGTCAAGTCACTGAGCCCCATGTCCCTACTAGAGCCATAGAGTAAAATTATCCTGATTTTGACACAGAAGAGTACAGGGTGATTGTGGGTCCCCATGATCCCAACCTAAAGTAGTTTTCTACCAGACAACCCCCCCCACATACACACACACTCAGTTCTAAAGGAGAGGTCCTGCCAGACCGTAGACCTACTAACAACACACAAACAGCACATGATGACCTAACCCTTCCCTCTTAGCTAGTTAATTTGTTTTCATGTGTAGAGGTGCTTTGCTTACAGTATGTCTGCTCATTATATGCATGTCTGGTGCCCATAGATATTCTGGGATAGAGTTACAGATGGTTGTGAGCCTCCGTGCAGGTGCTGGGAATTGATCCTGGGTCCTCTGGAAGAGCAGTCAGTGCTCTTAACTGTTGAGCCATTTCCAGAACCCAAACCCTTCTCCCTTAATAGAAATTCAAAACCAAGAGTCACCACACATGTCAAGAAAATGGTAGCCCATGAGCAAAAACACCAAGAGACAAGAATAATCCAGAAAGAACCAAAGATAACATTAATAGCACCCTAATTAATACCAGAGGAAAATGCTGCACCCTGGAGGTAAGAATCAAATGTGGTTGCAAAAGAAAGCACCGATTTCTTTTTTAAGTCTGGAAATCTTTAATTCGGTGGATTAGAAAATGAATCCAAGAACTCTTTACAGTCAGAATGCAAGAAAAGAAAGCCAGCACTGAGAACTGTGAGGTTTTCTTACGGAGTTGTGTGACTTTTCTTTTTAAATCAAAGAAATAATTACAAAAAGAATCTTTTCAAAGTTGAAGGACAGCATCCTTCATATTTAAAGGTCTTCTCAAATACCCAGTACAATTATTGAAAACAGCAGCATTACCTGGTAAGACGTTGACTCCTCAATGGGCTAACAGTCACAGAATTAGGAAGTTACGCAAAGCTTCTAGACTCAGCCAGGTATTAGTCATGTGTGAAAGAAGAATGTTATTTTCATCAAAAGCATCTCAGCAAATTTGTTTTCCATGCATTCTTTTCTTTAAGGGTGTCTAAAGATATATTCCAGAGAATTAAAATGGGGTTAAAAATGAGATTCAACCACTGTGTACCAGTCCAGAGCCCCGGGGGAGGCAGAAGAAATTGACACAATTACATCACAGCCTTCATGGCTACCAGTAAAAGAGAAGCATGGAGGTGGGGCTGAGGGATCAGGACCCAAAGTCTCTGGGGGTGGAGGGGAAGGAGAGCACAATAGAAGAGACGCTTGAGGGAAATTAATAACAAGGACAAATAAAACAAGAAAACAACATTGATTTCAACTCTGAGAATCAGGCAGAAGAATACACAATAAACCCAAAAGTATAATGACGTCAGAATTCACAAGAGAAACAAGCTAAGATGTCGTGGCATTAGACTACATAAAAACAAGGAGAAATTCCACTGAACCTTGCTTCTGGGAGCTTTGATTGGCCCACAGGTCATGGTATGAGACTCAGTTAAAACAAGACGCTCTTCAGGGAGCACTTTGATCTGTCTATGGATTATAGAGACCTGCAACAACCTCTAGACACAGTAGAAAGTAAACATTTATAGAAATAAATGTGACATGAAAAGTGGAGAGGGGGTAGAAGAGAGGAAGGAGTTCCTGTAAACCAGTCTTCTAATGTTGGGGGTCAGAGATAGGAGACCAAAAGTAAATTAAACCAGAAATGGAGATGAGCAAAAAAGTACAAAGAAGAAGGTGCTGGAGAGATGGCTCAGGGATTCAGAGAACCCAAATGTCCACCCGAGGTGTCTCACAACCTGTAACTCCGGTTCTAGGGGCCCACCTTCTGGCCTCCATGCACACTGAAAACACATGGTGCACAGAATATGTGAAGGCAAAACAGCCCCACACATAAACTAATAAAAACTTAAACATACAAGGAGAATGAAGATAATAAGTACTAGGTGCTAGGAATGTCTCGACTCCTGGAAGGAGAACGTAAAAATTATTAAGCTAAATTCTCAACATTTATCTTAAAGAAACTCAGAATATGATCTATGACTGACAAATTCACAACAAAAATAGAGGTATAAGCCAGGCGGTGGTGGCGCCAGCCTTTAATCCCAGCACTCGGGAGGCAGAGGCAGGCGGATCTCTGGGAGTTCGAGGCCAGCCTGGTCTACAAGAGCTAGTGCCAGGACAGGCTCCAAAGCTACAGAGAAACCCTGTCTCGAAAAACTAAAAAAAAAAAAAAAGAGGTATAAGTATGTCATCTGCGTGAAGCCAGAACAAGGAGAACAGAGAATGAAATCAGCTTCCCGAAGCAGGGACCATATCTTGTCTCAATTGGTCAATGATGTCTCCTTAGTTTCTGGATGGACACCGTTCCCATCACACCTGCCTAAAAATGATGAACGAAAACGTCAGTCCTAGGATGGTGGTGGCACACACCTTTAATTCCAGCATTCGGGAGGCAGAGGCAGGTGAATCTCTGTGAGTTCGAGGCCAGCCTGGTCTACAAAGTGAGTTCCGGGACAGTCAGGACTTTTACACAGAGAAACCCTGTCTCGAATAAAACAAACAAGAGAAAAAGCCAGGTCCAAGAAACAGGGCTGGGGATGAGGAGGGCAAAATCCAGAGCTGCAGTTTTGCAGCTGGAGAGGTTACCGGATGAACGTACTATTTCGATAAAAGGAAAATACTAATTGTGAAGGTGGGTGCAAGAATGGAGCATGTGTGGGGGAGAAGGGTGGGATGATTGGGATAATGTGGGATGAGGAAGGAATCAGCCAAGGAAGGAAACAATGCTGAGAAATGTTAAGATCAGAGGTCCAAAGACCCAGGAGAGTAGAGTGTGAGTCTGGACAGGTTGTGTGTGTGTGTGTGTGTGTGTGTGTGTATGTATGTGTGTGTGTTGCCTACCAAGAATGGGATAAACTGGTGGGTGCCTGTTTCCTCTGGGCTGATAAGACCAATGCCACATTGAAGCAGACTGACTGCGATGACCTACCTGGGGTCCTCCTGAGATCAGGCCTTTTAACATTCCCTTGTGAAGAGGAAAGGAGGCTCTCGGGACTCAAGAGGCCTCTCCCTTCACTAAGATCATGTTAACAGTAAAGAATGGCTGGAGAAGGAGACTCTGCTGTAGGGTAGTTACTGAGGGTCACCCATGGAACCCCTTCAGTAGTCCAGGGTTTTGTGAGTCATCCGTACTGTGGGCATGACCCTTCATTGAGTGATAAAGCTGTCTAGGGAACTTTCTGGTGGTGTGGCTTCATTTGAGTACCATGAAATAAACTGACTGACTGGACATGGCTGGAGTTCTCTCTTAGGTTTATTGATATCCTGCCTATCTGTACAGATGGATTTTGTTTTTTTACACCTCCCCAGAAGAAGTCACATGACAACCGAAATGCTGGCAGAATGGCTGGACTTCCCCATCATGAGCATTGTGCTTGTCAAGAGGCTGTGACACTGTTTCAGTAGAGAGGCAGAGAAATATAACTGAGACAATTTGGGGCACTAACCAATAGCTGAGTATATTCTGTTCCAGAAGGAGAGGGGTATTTACCGGGCTCTTAGGGCAGCGGGCTGGGCCAGCTGTCAATATACAGGTACCCGTTCTGCTCCTGAAGAAATACCTGTTCTTAGAAGATGGAAATCAACATGGAGAAACACAGATCCAAATTCTCACAGAGCATGAACGCTGTGTGGGGATTAGGCTGAGCTCTGGGACTCTAGTTAACTCTTCCAACCCACTGGGGTCCTTGTTAGTGCATCGAAGCAACAATTTACTCAATGACAAGAGTTCATGTGCTTCCTAAGGCACTTAGCTCACTCCCAGGATGTTAGTGGTCCACCGGGGACTCCAACTCACTAATCTTTAACATTGTCATAATTATTTTTCTTTCAATAATACTATTCCCCACCCCGAGAAACTCAACATTATCACATTAGAAATGTAGAAATATAAACGTGTGATGCTTTCTTAATAAAATGTAGTCAGCAGCCTCAGGGAATTTCTGTAGCAAACGCCTCTGAAATCAATTATATTTTCTCATTTCTATTTCCAATAATTGAATGTTTTATTTCTTTATTTACTTAAGTTCTTTCAAAATGAAAAGGTGGAGTTATGTTGACACACTGAGGGAGGAGGGTATTATTAATTAAAGTTGTTTAAAGTCTAAGATGAAAACAGTGTCGATGCATATAAATGAGTTCCATTGGGCTGCCGGGATGTTCTTCCAAGTTATGGGAGCATCACCGGCAGCTGTGCGCAGTGGCAGGACCATACTTCATTTCTAGGATGTGCGTCTGCAGACACAGTCCAGGTCACACAGTCAGAGGAAAGGCGAGTGATGCTCCAGTGTTTCGTGTCCGTGGCTGAGATACCCAGAAATACAGGATTACTGACCTGCGTTTTGCCCATTTTAACGAGAATGTCTGTTCTCGATCCTCTCTCCTGGCACTTCAGAGAGGCTCTTGGTCTCATGGGATTCTGATATTACTTGTTTTTTTGGTTTTTGGTTTTTAATGGATGTGTGTGCATGGTGGGGCGGGGGGGATTTTCCCCTTTTATAGACTCAGGCAGAGGGGATACCAGCCCAGGGTAAGGTGGTTGTTTGGTGCCACAGATCCACAGCTGGGAGTCTGTCTCAGTGAAGGTCTCTATTGCTGTGATGGAACACCAAAAGCAAGCTGGGGAGGAAAGGGTTTATTTGGCTTACACTGCTATTTCACGGTCACCATTAAAGGAAGCTGGGTAGGAATTCAAGCCAGCCGT